>NC_033798.1:40160787-40293849 GCF_001876935.1 Asparagus officinalis | reverse complement strand
GGTTTCTAACTGACCTGATATCATCCCCAAACGTGGTTAGGCTGTTGTTAACTGAAGATAGAGCCAAATCACTTGTTCTCATCCAAATAACCGCATTCGGGGTCTATAAATATGAGTCAAAGGCCTCCATTTTTCAGGGGCGATTGATTATCAAGACGAGGAGGTGCTGCCGGATTGTGGAGTCAAAGGAGCACGAATTTCAGCGAGGGTTGACAGATCTTGGCGAGTTCTTCGGCATAAAGAAGGAGAGTTCGAGAGATCCGACGCCCGTTCCCGTCCGTCCCTTGAGATTAGGCTTGGTCTTAATCTCGAGAAGAGCCCTGATTTCGCTTGGTCGATTTCAGCGCTTCAAATCAAATACTTCCTCGGCGAAGGCGAAGCTCTGCCAAATTTTTCATCAACCGGATCCAGATCTAAGGCGGTCCACGGATAAACCCCGGCACCGGCGAAGAACCCACGCAAGCAAGAGCCGATAAACGGATCTTGCGTTTATTTTCAAGAAAGTTGTAATCTTTTTCTTTTGTTATTTGAATTCATTTGTAACGTTTAAAGTTTAATGAAATCAATGACTAAGGTGACTTTCAACAAAAATAAACTGGCGACCACAGTGGGAGCCGATAGCCTTTCTGCGAAGGTTGACGTTTCGCAACCTTGGATCCTTATCTCGGTTGAAACGGAGGTCGAATATGAGTTCGACCAGCAGAAATACGAGGAATACTTGTCCTCCTCCTCCAGATCGGCCTCTTCTCGTAGATGCATGAAGGCCTACTACAGGAAGACCTGTTGGACTTCAGCTTTAGAAGCCCAAGAAGAAGATCTTCCCGCCACCGCTGTACTTGTGGCTCACAACGCCTCGCCGGCATCCGACGAGGCTAAAACTACAGATCTGAACCCCTTGAGCAAGGGGTCGACTATTGATGACGTGCCAACTCTATCAAAGAGAGCACGTCAGAGGTGACGCCAACGCCTCGCACGCCAACTGGCCAAAGCCTTGGAACCAGTTGATGGAATCCGTTATGAGGCGGATCTGAAGTCCAGGAGGTGTCAACCACCACAACAGAGAGTGGACAATGCCTCCTCCTTCAAACAAGTGAAGAACAAATGGGTTCGCGTCAAAAGGACCCGATCAACTCTTCAAGAGCGGATTCAGAAACACCGCGCATTGCTTGCACATGCAAGAATTCTCATGCAAGAGGCTAAGAAACTGGAAGATAAAGGACTGGAAAAGAAGCCACAAAGACTGCACCAAGTATGGAGGCCAAAGTCTAAGACGACGGCCAAAAAGATCAAAAAACGTGGGTCACTCAGATCCGACCCTCTGGCTCGCGGGTCACCCAGATCTGACCATCCAGTTCGTGGGTCACCCAAATCCGACCCTCTGATTCGCGGGTCACTCAGATCTGACCCGCTGGCTTGCGAGTCACCCAGATCTGACCCTCCAATTCGCGGGTTACCCAGATCCGACTCTCCAGCTCGCGGGTCACCCGGATCCGACCCTCCAATGCACGGGTCACTTAGATCCGACCCTTCAACCCACGGGTCACTCAAGTCTGACCCGCGTCAGAGTCAAGACAGAAGATGTCCCGCACCCGTTTCTTCGGTTCCATCAAGTTCCACACCTCCAGTGGAGATCCACGACAGTGTGGATCTATCCCATTTTAAGATAACCATCAAAGATCGTCTTGGCTCGTCACATGATAATCAAGGCAAAGCTCCAGTTAGAGAGCGCTCAAGCCCATTGAGCGAATCTCGAGTAGTTTTTTAGGCTGGAGGTCGTGAACGTCCTCCTAAGAAGTGGAGGAGAACGCATGACGGGAAAAGTCCTATAACTGACTGCATTGGCTGCGTGTTGAAGTCTAGGAGCCTGTTGAAAGCCTACGTTCGCGAAAACGTAGCCTCAGACATGTGACTCCTGAAGACGCTAACAAATCGTTGAATTCCCAGAAGAGAACGTACTTGTCAGACGAGGACGTTACACCTAGGGACTCGTGCCAACACACGATGGGTTGCTTTGGTCATCTGACCGATGAGTTGTACTATCGGGCCCGAGGTACGAACAGGTCTCGGAGAAGGAATCACCAAGAACTAGACTCCTATTGTTCGTGTTTCAAAATTATTAAGGCGGTGTTGTCAGAATGTTGCTGTTCCAAGGCCGCCCCGGAGAGAGTTTTAGTATTTGAAAGAATCTCCACCAGAACGCCTGAATCCAAACCAAGGCGTTTCCGCAAGAAGAGAGCTACTCCTCAAGATGATGAATTTCCAGAAGTATCTGTTAATATGACTGGTAGAGGGCAGTCAGCACGACTCTTTAGACCTGACCAGTTTTTAGGAGTATCCCAACGGATAACTCGATTACAATCGGGAACCAGTAGACGAAAGAATTATCGGAGGATACAAAAGGGACTACCATCAGATGATGAAATGTCGGATGCTTGCTCAGATGCTTGCTCAGCAATAGCTTCCGATGATACGGCGTCAAGTACAGGACAATCTTATAAGTCATTCATGATCAACGTAGAGCAGATGAACAAAATTCTTGAGGACGCTTTAACTAAGCAGAGGGACAATTTCAAATTTGAAATGGAAATGACTATGCAGCAAATGAGGGAGATGCATGATCAGCAAATCGTGGTATTAACAAATCAGCAGGGAGAGTCTAGCCGTCGAAATAATCCCAACCAAGCTGATAATGATCGGAAAGTGGAGGAGAATGCCAACATGAACACCCCTCCCATCGACAACAATACTGGGGGTGGTCCCTCGTATGATAACAATATGAAAGAGGACCACGTTGCCTCTCCCCGAAATCGCCCGAAGAAAGATACGAGTGAGGATAAGAAGATGAGAGATTTGGAGAGCAAAATCATTGCGTTGATGAGTGCTTAGGAAGTGAAAAGGTCCGGAATACCGTGCCCATACCCAAGAGAGTGGGAGTCAATCCCGTATCCGGCAAAGTTCAATTTAATCAACTTCACGCCGTTTGATGGAAAGGGTTCCCCCACGCTGCATTTAATATACTTCAAGTCTCACTTAGGGATAATCTCTGGGAATGAACCTCTGATGGTACGGTCATTCGTCGGCACTCTTCACGGAGCAACCTTCAATTGGTATCGTCGCCTCAAGCCGGGGAGTATTAGCAGTTGGGATGACATGGAGGACATGTTTATCATGAATTTCTTTGATGACGACACTAAGGTCTCAATCGGAACGTTATTTGACGAGAAGCAAAAGGATGATGAGTTGGTGGAAAATTTCATCAAACGATTCCGGAACAAAGCTATGAATTGTAGGGATCCGATTAGCGAGGACTTCATCCTGGAGACTTGTCACAACAATCTTTCGTTGGATATCCTCGAAGCTATGGGAATGGCACCGTCTAAGACCTGGAAAGATTTGAAGCTCCAAGGGGAAAGAGCCGAATGTTTCCTCAAGAGGAAAAAGGCCGAAAGAGGTCAAACGACACCACCAGCCCCACAATAGAATTTTGTTCCGAGGGGTAAAGGGGAAGCGCAAGTGAATGCTGTGGACGCGAACCAAATGTTCGAAGTGCAATCGCAACCGCAACAGCAGCAGCAGAAGGTGCCTCAGCAGTCACTGTGGCAACAACAACCTCAGAAACAGAAGACTTCGGAGCCGAAATTCCCAAAAGTCTACTCATTTAAAGAAGACGAAGTTCCTGGTATTTTCAAATACCTTGTAGAGAATAACAAGATCAAGTTGCCTCCGATCCCAGATCAGGAAGACGCTAAGAGGGTTAATGACCCAAAGTATTGCGCGTTTCACAGAGAAGTATTGCGCGTTTCACATAGCGGTTCACCACCCTACTAAGTCATGCTACACCCTCAAAGACAAAATACAAGCTTTAATCGATGTGGGGGTGATTACCATGAAACAACCTAAGGAGAAGAAGGTGGGTGCGAATGCAGTATCAATCAGCTTTGGATCTATCCCTTTGAATTGGTTTCAGCCCGAGCCCGTGATGAAAGTTGCGATGAACACCGTGAACGATGATCCTCACAAACAACGTCAGAAAGGACTTGTGCCACACACAGCCCCTAATGGTGAAATTCTCTGGGTTCATCCCGATTTGGTCAAAGATGAACAGTGGGTCGGATCGTCATCAAAGAAGAAATCAAAAGGCAAGGGAAAAATCCTGTTACGGAGCCTCTGCTATTCCAGGAGAAGATGATGAAAGAATTCCTACTTTTCCAATCTCTGAAGATGAACGAGAAGTCTTTGCAACCCAGAGTGAAAATGAATATCACTTCAAGTATCCGGATGCTTCCAAGCAATTAGCTAAGCAGGAGGTTACCAAAACCGTTCTATCCAAGACATTAGCGGAATTGGGAATTATCACAACTCCCCCAGCACCCGTAGTTGCGGAGAAGACCCAACAAAAGCAAAAAGGGAAAGAACCCTTATACCAAGAGGGTCAGAACCCGAAGCAGTCTCGATTCAATCAACCGATTGGGAGGGACAAACAGGGAAGCTCGAGCGCTCTACACCATTTTGATATTATGACATAGTTAGCTAATATACCAGCTAGAATAACCCTATATGAGCTGTTGTGTCTTTCAAAAGACACGAGGGAAACTTTACAAGAAGCCTTGGCCAATTCTGAAGTTTTTCTGACTCAGATCAAGCCATCTTCTGAAGAACCAGAGCCGCTAGTCCAACATTGCAACCTCGCGGCGCACCATTTTCCCTGCATTTCTTTCACTAAAGAGGATATGCCACTTCAATCATTTTGCATGATGAAAAAGCAGGTGCATGATTCGTTCGGAACGATGCTTGTCATTCCTGCAAAGGCAGGGGGTGAAAAGGAAGTTATCTATGGTAAAGAAAGAGAATCTTCGATACCAGACCACTTTTTAGAAGAAGATAACGATGATGATAAACCTATCCCTCATCTATTCAGGTATGACGCAAAAGCGCGTAATCTCATGGAGAGATACGGATATAACTTCGCACTTGGGAAAGGTCTTTGTTTTGGTCGAGGTCCACGAGTTCCACCTCGTATGGTCTACGTACCAAAAGGAAAGCCCGATGACTATTATATCCACCGAAGGGGTTTGGGCTATGTTTCCTCGTCCGACGACGAATGTTGTTGGCAAGTCATTGATCAAATTACTAATAAGGGCAAAGACGGATATTCTTCTGATTCTTCAGCTTGGGACTCCGACGCTAGTCTTAGAGAAATGTTCAAAAGGCTAATGTCAAATATGGCTACAGTCAACCCTACTACAATAGAGGAAGATGACCAAATGCCAACTTGGGAAGACCCTTGGGTTCATCACTTGAACATACAGTATGGTGATAGATTTAAGCAAAGGGAACCCCCTACCGAAAATCAAGTAGTCCAGGTGAATATGGTTAATGAGGATAATCTGAAGCCAATATTCTTTAGCGACAGCCTCCCGCCGAATGAGAAAGAAGAATTGATCTCTCTCATTAGGGAATACATCGATGTTTTCACCTGGAATTATGAAGATGTGCCAGGGCTCGATCCAAATGTAGCAATGCATCATCTCAATATTAAGTCGAATGCTAAACCTGTCAAACAACAGCAAAGACGGCTTCGTCCGTAAATTATGGAAGCGATCGAGTCCGAAGTTAAAAAGCTTATCGATTTGGGTTTTGTTAGGGAGGAACAACATCCCGAATGGCTTGCCAATATTGTCTCGTCCTTAAGAAGAATGGGAAAATTAGGATTTGCATCAACTTCAGAGGTCTTAACACTGCCTGCCCAAAAGACAATTTCCCTCTTCCCATTACAGATGTTATCATCGATAATACGTGTGGATTCGAAAGAATGTCTTTTATGCACAGATTCTCTAGTTATAATCAGATAAAGATACGCCCAGATGATGAAAAGCGTACCGCATTTAGAACACCCCTCAGTGTTTTCTGTTATACGGTTATACCCTTCAGCTTAAAGAATGCAGGTGCCAGCTATCAGAGAGCCATGTCAAAGATTTTTCAAGAGCATCTCCGGAAGACCGTCGAATGCTACATGGATGATCTAGTCGTGAAAAGTCATGACAAAAATGATCACATCAAGGATTTGAAGATAATGTTCGATCTGATGCGGACTCATCAATTGAAGATGAATCCTACTAAATCTTTTCTCGGAATGTCTAGCGGTAAATTCCTTGGATTCGTCGTCACCACTAAAGGTATTCACATTGAACCTGATAAAGTGAAGGCGATTAGCGAGCTACAACCCCCGAGAAACCTTAAAGAACTCAGAGAATTACAAGGACGGTTGGCTTATATCCGTCGTTTCATTTCAAACCTTTCGGGAAAATGTCAACCATTCTCCAGGCTTACAAAGAAAGGCATATCATTTATATGGGATGACGCTTGTCAAAAAGCATTTGAGAATATTAAGGAATATCTCTCGAAACCCCCTGTGCTCGTCGCACCAAAATCGGGCAAACCGTTCTTGATTTATGTTAAGGCGACGAGCCACTCGTTAACTTCATTACTTGCACAAGACGGCGGTAACGGTAACGAACAAGCAGTGTATTATTTAAGCCGGACCCTTGTAGACGTCGAATCTCGATATCCAATGATTGAGAGAGAGTGTATATTCAAAAGATGCGATATTACTTAGTCATACAAACTATATATGTCATCTCTAATGTTAACCCAATCCGAGTGTTCATGATGTAACTAGCTTTCATGAATTGGCGATTGGCAAAATGGGCCTTGCTTCTGTCCCAATACGACTTACATTTTAAACAACAAAAGTCAGTCAAGGGACAAACTATTTGTGATCTCCTGGCGGCAAACCCAACTACGGATACCGCCGAGGTGTACGATGATTTGCCAGATGAAACCCACGAAGTCATCGCAACTTCCCATCAACAGGTGTGGCGTTTGTACTTCGACGGTGCCTCTCGAGCGACTAATGTAGCAAGTGCTCCTAGATGTTCTAAGATTTCCTCCGGAGTTGGAGTTGTCTTAGTTTCCCCAGGAAAACATGTGATGCCTTGAGCTTACTCGCTGATCGAGCCGTGCTCGAATAACGTAGCTGAGTACAATGTGTTACTTATTGGACTCAGCTTTGCTAAAGAGCTGGGGGTCGAATACCTTAAAGCTTTCGGTGATTCTTAACTGATAGTTAAACAAGTTCAGGGAGAGTATGAGATCAGAAATTAAGACTTAATACCATACCAGAAGGTAGCCGTTGAGATGGCAGAATCGTTTGAAGGATTCTTTATCGAATACATTCCACGCTTACAAAACGCGTACGCAGATGCGCTGGCAGCATTAGCCGTGTCCCTGGCGCAACCTCCCAAAACGGAACAGTTCGTTATGGTGAGAACTCACCAACTCTTCGTGCTAATCTATGATGAAGATGACAAGGAAGAAGATATTAAAGAAGTACATTCAACTCAAGTCAAGTTCGAACCCCGAGATTGGCGTTTTCCTATCATAGACTACGTCTTGCACGAGATTTTACCAGAAGATGTGAAGGAAAGAGATTCGATTCGACAGAGAGCATCGAGATTCTACTATAACACGGAGAGTTGAACGCTATATCGCAGGCGGTACGATGGCTTACTACTATGTTTTTTATCGATTAAAGAAGCAGAAGAAGTCCTGAAAGAGACACACGAATGGGTTTATGGTGCACACCAACCTGGCCCCAAACTTTATGACCGAATCAGAAGAATGAGATATTATTGGCCCACCATGAATAAAGATACGGTCGCATATGCCCGAAAGTGTCACGTGTGTCAAGTGCACACGAATTATATGCACCAACCCCCGGAGCATCTGCATCCTTCGGCTACATCATGGCCTTTTGAGACTTGGGGAATGGATATTGTTGGTCTTATAAATCCCCGTCAGTCAAAGGTGATCGATTCATTTTAGCAATTACTGATTATTTCTCCAAATGGGCTGAAGCGATTCCGCTCAAAGAAGTGAAGACGAACAACGTTATTGCGTTTATTAAGCACCACATTATCTACCGGTATGGTGTCCCAAGGCGAATCATACATGACAACGGTCCTCAGTTTGTCAGTAATGTGTTTATCAGATTTTGCGAGAAGTTTAAAATTCAAGACGTCTCGTCAACAACTTATAATCCCACAACAAACGGATTAGCTGAAGCCTTTAACAAGACTATCATCAACCTTCTATCAAAACTCATGAAGACTAACAAACGAGATTGGGATGATAAGCTCGGCAAAGCCCTGTGGGCTTACTGCACCACAGTTCGCACGCCTACTAGCGCAACCTCATATTCTTTGGTGTACGGGTGTGAAGCTGTCCTTCCGTTGGAGATTTAAATTCCATCTCTTCGAATCGCTCTCGCAGCCCAGACGACGACTGAAGAACAACATCAGAAATGTCTCAAAGAACTCGAGATGCTTGACAAAAAGCGCTTAGAAGCTCAACAGCACATTGAGTTCTACCAAGCCAGAATTTCCCGAGCTTTTGATAAAAAGGTTCGGCAACGGAGTTTTAAAGAAGAAGATTTAGTCTTAACTGAATGACGACCTATGATCCTTAACTCTAAGAAGAAAGGCAAATTTGAACCCAAATGGGAAATGCCGTTCGTAGTAGAGACAATCTACTCGAGTGATGCATATCGCCTTATTACCAAGGAAGGCGACCGGCTTATGATGCCTATAAATGGCAAGTTCCTAAAAAAATACTACCCTTAGTATATTCAGGATAACTAATGTATCGAGAAGTTCCTAGAAGAATACTGCATGTGGTATTCTTAGGGATAACCCAGTTGCTATGAATGTAATGAATGAGAAATCCACACATGGACTCTGAATGTATTCAAAGTTGAAGCGTATTTTATTGTGGATATCGAATTCACTAATTCTCATGAATTCTTTTGCTGAGGCGAGATTCGCCCTTTTTGACAGATCAATCTTTCCTCACAAAATCCCCCACTGATCAAATCAATCGACAGTGGGCCCACCAAAATTTCTATCCACCGATTCATGGCAATTTTTCAAAGTTTGACGTGTTAAGTCCTGATCACTTAACATCAAAATCCTCCATCGAGTGGCTAGTACAAGCCGGTATTTTGAAAAAATACTATCCTTAGTATCTTCAGGATAACCAATGTATCGGGAAGTTCCCAGAAGAGTACCACATAAGGGTATTCTTAGGGATAACCCAATCATTGTAGTACTGATGAATAAGAAATCCACATTCGAACTCCGAATGTCAGAATGTTTCTTATCATTATCAAAATTCTCTAACTCTTATGAGTTATTTTTGTGAGATGAGATCCAATCCTCTGATAGGTTAATCTTTCCTCACCAAACCATCCGCTGATCAAATTAAACGACAGTGGGTCCACCAACATTTCTATCTGCTCGTCGTTGGCATTTCTCAGACTCAACATGTTAGGTCCTAATCACCTAGCATTAAAGTCTTCCTTGGAGTGATAATACGAGTTGGCACTTCCCTCGCTACCCGTATTCCACTTTCTTTGCTTTCAGGTCAAACCTATAAAAGTTAGGGCCAAAGCCAAATTCCCCTCTCGATTCCTTTCATGAACGAGAGGTCCACTTTCAATTTGAGCAATCAAACCTATAAAAGTTAGCATTGTCTCCAACCTCACTTAGTCAAACCTGTAGATAGTTAGGACTAAAATCGAGTTATCCCTTTCGATAAACGAAAGACTTCCATCTTTTCCTTTTCAGCCAAACCTATAAAAGTTAGGGTCGAAATCGGAATTTTCCCTCAATAAATGAGGAACTCTTTTCTTGGATCAAGCAACCAATCCTATAAAAATTAGGGTCGCTTGAATCTTTCCGATTCTCGGAATAGAGATCCCACTCCTAGTTTTATCTTTCCGGATTCTGGGGGTGGAGATCCCACCTCGAGTTTTCTTTCCAACTGGAGATAGAATATAAAATTCTTCCTCTTCAGTTGGAGATCCCACCTCGAGTTTTCTTTCCAACTGGAGATAGAATATAAAATTCTTCCTCTTCAGTGTTGAGAGATAGAATATAAAATTCTTCTCCAACTGGAGATAGAATATAAAATTCTTCCTCTTCAGTGTTGAGAGATAGAATATAAAATTCTTCCTCTTTTATTTTTGGATTCGTCTTTACCTTAAAACAAGACCTGGCGACAGAATATAAAATTCTTCCTCTCCAACATCGGGTTTGTCTTTACCCTGAGAAAAGACACAATTCTCAACTTTAAATCCGCGCACTTCATGCACGGGGAATTTTATCTCGACTCTTAAATAGAGATAAGCCTACGCCTAATATGCGTTGCCGTTTTAGTCTTTCACCGAGTGGAAAAAGACACCAGAATACGAGTCTGGGGACTTTTATCCCGAATCCTAAGTAGGGATGAGTCAGCGCCTAACACGCGTTGCCGGGTGCCATATTCTCGTAAGAAATGGTGAAGTCTATGTATTCAAAGTCATATCATTAAGTCTAAGAAGAATTAACTCTCTTAGCACAACGTTACATGCGAAACGGGTTCTAATAATTCACATGCTAGCCCGATTCAAACGGTAATCGGTAAAGGTATATCAAATCCATTAAAGGCTGGGGGTTTGCCAAAAATCCCAAATCTGCACCTAACACGCGTTGCCAGATGTCATATTTCTGTAAGAAACGGTGAAGTCTATGCATTCAAAGTCATAGCATTAAGTCTAAGTGAATTAATTTCCTTAGCACAACGTTACATGCGGAACGGACCAAAACAATCTGCATGCTAGCCCGACTCAAACGGTAGTCGGTAAAGGCTCATCAAACCCGTTGAAGGCTGAGGATTTGCTAAAAACCCTATAAATATTATGGTTGATTATTCCAAACAGAATAAGACATCATAAAAGATGTATAATGAACAAAAAAAAATATCTTCTATTAATAAAAATTTAGTTTGCAGGTACAAAAGTCACAATCAATCTACATGAAGCTTATGGCTAAGAACTTACTGCTCCAACTTAGATAATTCCACAGTATAAGCTTGTTCAAGCTCGCTCCGTATCGTGGTCTCCATAGAGTCTTCATCAGCAGCCAATACCTTCACGGCTTCTTTCACCACCAGCCAATACCTTCACGGCTTCTGCTTTCATCGTAGCCAACTTCTCTTTAGTAAGTGCCAGTTGCCCGGACATGTCCTCTCGAGCGTGCTCCACATGTACTCTCCTCTTCTTCGAAGCAGCTTGAGCATCCTTCACTGCTTTTAACACTAGCTCGAGTCGCGCTATGGTGGCATCACCTGACGCAAGAGAGGAATCAATATTGCAAAGAGTTGCCGACTTGCCAGCACAAGCCGGTTCCATTTGGTGAACAAGACCCTCCCGCTTCCTGAATCTTAGAATCAGCAGATACTTGAGCTTTGCGCCATGCTTGTAACTTGGCTTCCATCTGAGTGGCCACATATGAAGAAACTCCGGCTACCTGAAATTCCTTCTGTTTTTCAAGTTCGCACTCAAGGCGAACCAAGTCTGCAGTAATAACGTCCGCCAGGTCTGAATACCCTTGACTCCTTAGAAAAGTCAATTAGTTGTCGAGATATGACTTGAAGAGACCAATAGAAAGCCTGTTGCAGAGAAGATTGTCAACCATCTCATTCACGAACGAGAAGAAAGAACGAATTTCGATGCGAAAGAGAATTTTATCTGGGTCGTTATTGGATAGTAGCGCCGTGACGAGATCATAAAGCTGAGTTGAGAGCCCTAAAAAGAAGAGTAACTATTTAGGAATCTTAGTCCGAATAGTTTCAAGATAAATGTCAAAACAGGACTCACCAATAACTACTGACGGCTCTTTAGTTTGACGCTCTGCGTTTGACACCCCTTGCACTCTTGCATGAGTCGTTAGAGTTATTACAGACGTAATAGTCATAGATGTGCTGACTTCTTTAGTTGGTCTTGCGATTTGTTCAACCGGACTGATCCCCATAGCTGTAGTAGTCATCTCGGTTGCCAGGATCATGTGCTGAGTTTGAGCCACAAACGACTGAGTTTCCATGATAGTTCCTGCCAACAGTAAGAAATCAAGACCCTCAGGATCGTCAGATATCCTAACAATAGTAGTTGCATCAGTCTTAACGACTGGTCCTACAAGTATGACTCCCTTAAGGTTAAATAAAACCGATAAGGAAATAACTTTTACAGAAGGACAAAGTCCATACCTACAGAGGAACCTGGCTCGATGACTGGTTCAACTGTCTCGATGACCGGTTCAACGGTTGATGACCGGTTTAGCAGTTTCGATAACCGGTTCGATAGCACCACGACAAGTTTGTTCTGATAATATGTCGTCAAGTAGCCTGACGCCAGAGCCCGAAGGGTCCTGTATGGGATCAGATAGAGGCACATCGGCTGCATGATGAAAGGTTTCTTTATCATTTGGGCCTTCCATTGAAACATCTGAAGAAAATTCTAAGTGTTAAGACATGGAAAGAAAAGTTGAAAATCAGCAATGAAAGAGAATTAAATTCACCACCGGTGATGACGGCATGCTCTTCAATCCCAACGTCAACAATCGCCTCTTGTAGCTTTTCTAAAAGAGCCAGAAGCATGTAAGCAATTAGAGGAGAGACGAACTCTGAGTCGTTTAATACCCGAGATTGCCATCTAAAAGGTATACTACTGGTAATAGGAGTACCTGGGCTAGCAACCACCATGGACAAATCAGTTCCAACACCCGCCACATCCTAACCCACGGCCTCATCTGCTTATGGCACAAAGCATGACCCTCCAAAAAAGTCTAAGTCGGGAGAAGGAGGGTTGTACATTATTGAATCTTCATCATAACCCTCTAGAATAGAAAATCTACTAAGTCTAAAGCTTGGTAGAAGAAAAGATTAAAAAGATGACAAGAGTAGGAACATTACCTTCCCCACCAATGGGTGCATCACCGACAGCCTCCGTTTGAGAAGCCTGAGGTTTTGCATGGCGCTTGATGGTCAACTTCAGCCATTTTGTGGGCCAGGTCTCATTGAGATCCACAGGTCTATCTTGTGTTAATGTGACATGCAGCTCAATTTGCGATCCTACCTGAGCTATGGCCCGAGATCGAGCATGGGTGATGAGGCCACCTCTCTCGTCTTCCTCCTTGGAACCTACATCTGAAAGTTCAACCATCATTCTATTATAAGTAGGCAAAATTCGCCACTTCTTTTGAGCTTTAAGTCGATGAACTCGATCAGCGATCGATAGATCCCATAGCTCTTTATAAAAAGACTCAGACAAACCCGCTGTGTATTCCTCAAAGTCACTGTTGACCTCTATAGCACCAGCAGCAGCGATTTCATCCTCTTCGGAAGTCTCCTCGTTGGAAGAAAACGATCCCTCTTCTACTTCCTCTACTTTTTGCTTACCCTTGCCTGAGGGACCAGTGAGTTTATGGTTGTGTTTCCTCTGTTCCTGCATATTTTCTCGAACAATCTTCTCAGCAATGCGCGTCACAGCTTCGGCCATTAATTCCTTAATTGATCTTAGAGGAACGGGCTCGGTGGCTATAACAATCCATTTGCAGTATAAATATGTGAGCTCTAAGTAGCGATCGGTATTCAGAAGACTGAACTTGGCGCCAGTACAGCTCGTCACATTCCATAGCCAAGCGTGAATACCGTCCACTAGTCCACCGCGAGTATGGAACTGTTGGTTCGGATTCCCGACATATAACTGGTCATACCCGAATTGACGGGCGAACCAGCACGGCAAATAGGGCTCCAAATAACAGCACCCCTTTACTAGAAAAAGAAGATAGCCAGGCCTTATATTCATGAGCCACCTGAAATACCCAATATCGAGAGAAGTCTGATCGGTTCTGGGCACTTCTATGTCAGTAAGCATCCCACCATATTTGCTCGAGGGAGATATGGGTTGATTACCCAGCCCTTGTGTGTATGCAAACTCTTTCTGACTTCCGAGAGGTCCCGAGCTTTCCACCTACACCCTTCGAACAATTGTAGCAGAGGAGTAGATAGATTCGCATTAGTAGGGGCAACATCAGATCAGGGCGATGAAGAACCAGCCACCCCATCAGGTAGGTGTAAGGGAGCTCTGCCTTCGCCATAGGGATCTTCATGGATGGGGTCTCATCAATTTGAGTAAAAGCTGTGACCAACTGACGAAGCCCGCGATGTATGTCGGCGATCATTGCTGGTAAAAGAGATAGACTTCTTCCATAAGCAAGCTGGACAGCCGGGAATAGTACCTCTATCGGCAAGGCATCTGAGGTCTGATATGGTACTACACACTTCTTCAACCAGAGTGCTATGTAACCAGCCTATAAAGTTTTAGGATGAATGGGCTTCTGGGCGTACCATAAAAAGGTTTTGAATTTAGTTCCCGCAAGGAATTTGTCTTGAGCACTCGCGATAGTAAGGGAGCGGGCACCACACTTCTCAATCAATCTATTAATCTCCGGGGAAGTCAGCGGTTGCAACTCACAAACTTCCTCATAAAGTTTCTCCAAGTTCTTAAATAAATAGCAAGAGAATTGTTTCAAGCTTATTTGAGGAGACTTCTTCCTCGCAACCGGGTTAGTGCCGGCTAAAGCAATCTGATAATGACACGTGAGTTCCTATAACATGTCATATCAAGCGAGCTTGTGGGTCTGCAACTGATATAGCTTCCAGTTGGAGGGAAAATATTCCTGATACGGTATATCTCCCAGTTGCAGTCTGGAGACTTTGTGCATCTCATGAAAAGGTAATCCTAATTCTCCGTTCCGTGTGAGAAAGGTGCTAGTATCTGGATTGTACAGCTCTATTAACCCCATGAAGTGAAGAGCGCTCACCGGTAATCCATATTGGGTGGCCCGAATAGCTTCATACAATCTTATCAACTTCAACTCGGCACCCCACCGGTGGAGGACATAATTTGTCATCCGGCCCCACCATGCTTTGTCTAAAGAATGAGACCAACCAAAGCACCGGTAATTTTCGATAGGTAGCTCATGCCCTAGCTCAGCAAGGTGATTCTTCACGGTGCGAGCTATTATAGGTAGTTCCCCTTTAGGCGGGTCCTCCAATCCCATCACACCGGGGTGTAACCCTGTAATATGTTTCCTGCCATTGGAGCCCAGGAGTGAATGGCTGGTGACGTATCTGCAAGGGATATTGGTGTGCTCTTCTGTCAAAGTCCAGGGTGTTAGACCCTAGAGGGGGGTGATTAGGGTCTTATGCTAATCTAATCCGATTAAATGCCAATTAAAATTAATTAACAAGTTATCCTAGCAAGTATGAAATACCACAAGATATATGAGCTAGGATAAGCAATGTAAACAATGAGATATATCCTATATGATGAATTATATATATATGCAAGGATATATAAACTAACACAAGGGGTAAACAATATGAACTAGATAGTGGATCATATAAACAATGAGCTATGGACAATGGCGATATAAGATATGAACATAAATATAAATGAACGCCAAAGCACACTCAAACACACTATATGATCACGGAGTTCGGACCTTCCGTCCTACATCTCCGCTCCCCACTCCCGGGGAGAAATCCACTATCACAACCGGGTTTTCTACGCTCACCCGAATAACGTTTACACCTCACAGTGTCGGTTTTCAACGCTCACCGAACAACATTCACTCCTCACACTCGGTTTTCTAGTTCACCGAAAACTTCACAACACACTCGGTTTTCTAGCTCACCGAAAACCTTACACCACTCACAATGTAACAAATATAAATTTGTTCTCTACAATAGATGAGAACACAATTAAGCATAACTCAATGTTACAATCTCTCACAACCCTAATATACTATGTATGCAAATACAATAAGCTTAAGTGGGTGTGTGTAATAATGAGATAATATAATCAAATCTAAACTCAATATAAAAAACTAGCTTTAAAGAATGATAATCAAATAACTAAGCAAATGTAAAGCTAGATAGAGTTTAGAAAACTTCTCCAATAGATAACAAGATGGAGAGATGGAGATTGGAGCCCAAACAAGAAGATGATCTCCTCCACTTGTGAAAACAATCTTCAAACCAAACAAACACTAAAACACACTTAAACCCTTGTTTAAAACTCTTTAAACTTGTTTAAAACATTTCTTGAGTACCCTTAGAAGTATGATGGCATGGAGTATATATAGGCTCATGAAACAAGCCCAAAAACCCAAGAAAACCAAGCAAAAAGACAAAATAATGGATATATCAAAACCTGGAAAATATAGCCGTTGTGCTACAGTAACCACGTCCAGAGAGTTTGGTGGTCGACTGTACCGGTCGACCGTGGGTACTGTAGCACTGCGTTTTAGTTTTGTAAAATCAATTAAAAATAGTAAAGCAGCTCCAAAAAATATGAAATTTTGTGATAAGGTTATAGACATGTAGCATGACATGTTAGAGAAAGAATTTCTGAAAAAGCCTTTCTCAGTTGAGAGAAATAAATGTTTGAACACAGATTTACAGTTTCTGAAAAACTGCAGACATACACGATTTTGTAAAATCAATTGGGCATAGTAAATCAACTCCAAAAATAGTAAAATTTTGAGGAAAGTTTCTAAACATGTAGATAAACATGTTAAAGAAAGAATTTCTTGAATATCACTTCCCATTTATAAAAACTCATCTGTTTTGTAAAACATGCACGAACATGCACGAATGAAAAACATGATTTTGTAAATTCCATTAAACATAACAAATCAATTCCAAACTTGATGAAACTTTGCGAAATATTTATAAGCATGAAAACAAACATGTTAGAAAAAGAATTTCTCAAATTGAATTTCTATTTGTGAAAACTCATGTATTTTGCAAGTGTGTCCAAAGCATGAAAACTCAAAACCATGCATGTATATATATAACTATATATATACATAGAAACCAAATACGTGTGTGTATATGATATTGAGCTTAAGGTACTTAACACACATAATATAAAACCTAAACTAAGTTACCCAAGCTAGATCTTGATCTTCAATAAGCTCTTCTTGGTAATTTTGCGGACGAAGCTTGAACTTGGATCTTCAACTTGAATTTGCATAGCTTCAACCACTATTCCACCAACCTCCATTGGGTATGATCGTTGAAGCTCTATTCCATCCATCCTCCAACACGTTGTTTGTCTATAATAAATAAGAAAACACAAATACTAGATAAACAACATTAGTGATAAATTGTTTGTTAAACATCATCAAAACAAGAAGGCCAACACAGGGCATCTGTCGTGTAACCGCCTGCCCTCGTAATTCTGTTAACGAACAATGATGAGGAAACGGGGGAAGGTATAAGCAAGTTGTGTTGTCACTGTGTAACCACCGGTCATCTTCGAGCTTTATGACATCTAGATCCCTCATAGAATCGCCAAACAGGTAATGTGTCTTCCTTAAAGGATGATCGGGATCCGTATCTTCAGCAAATGGCGTGTCTGTAATTAACTGGCGCGTGATGCGATGACCCCCCTCCCGTACTAACTTACAGAATTCATCTGGGAGGTCCAAAGCGAATTGAGGAGTGGAAGGAATAAACACCGGATTATCAACAGCTGCGTAATATCTACTCCTGTGGCCATCTATCTCGAATAGGGAAAACGGCGTCGCAGGATATTCAACTGAAACACATAATGCGTATTTGTTAAACACATTTATGAAGAAATATCAATACAATACAGGGGGTTGAATTCTTTTCACCAATCTGTAAAATAGAGTCATCATCTTGTAATTGGCGAGACGATTTTAGCAGTATTACGAACTCACAAGATAACATACATTTTCAGGCAAATAACGCGGTGATGCACCCTATCTAAGAAACGTAATACGGCAAAAAATTGCCCCATATTGCCTTAGGATGCGTTTTGACCAAGCAAAACGTATCCGATAAGCATCCACCCCCACAAAGAAGAACATCAACTCTTCCCAACTATCTCACCAAGGAGAACAGAGCGGGGATGTAATATAGAAGTATCCACCCTCACAAAGGAGGATATCAGCTCTTCCCGACTGCCTCACCAAGGAGGACAGAGAGGGGATGCAATATGCAATATGACATAATGAAGATTGAATTCATAAGCAGGAAATTATGTTCATAAACAAGAAATTACAAAGGTTTACTGGTAAAAGACGGACGCTCCCTCTCGGGTGACTTAGTAGCCGAGCGACTCCTCAGGAGGCGTGATCTCCTCGTCGACATGGCTAATCTGTAATAAAGATCAACAGCTCAGTCAGATCAGGAATCGAGATACATGAGTTGAAAGACTAAAAGGAAAATTGCGAATCTTTAATTGAAATTCTACAAAATAGAATTTTCCAGTTAAGGGTCTAATTAAACCTATACGACTTTCTCGATTCAAGTTAAAGGAAAATTAAATATTCAAGTCAATCAAACTAAGCGCCTCATACATAGATCATATCCAAGTTCGAGTTCAAGTCAATTCTCGGCCATATCCAAATACAAATTCAAGGCATATACAAGAACTCAATCATATACAAGAGTAGCTCGAATTCAAGGCATATAAGGTTCTCGAGCCATACACAAGTTTGGATTCAAATTATTTCGACCACATACAAGTTTTGATTCAGTCACATACGAGTTCAATCATGTACAAGTTCGAACCATACAAGAGTTCAATCATATACAATAATTCAGTTACATACGAATTCAATCATACACAAGAGCTCGGCTATATGCAAGTTCGAATTCGAATCATATACAAGTTCAAACCATACAAGAGTTCGGTCAAGAGTCGGGTCATGTACAGGTTCGAAGAGCTGTTCGACCACACATTCAACTAACACCAATTGACCAAAAGCTCAACAAAATTTTCGGATATGAACAGGTTGAACAAGAACTCAGTCGGCCATCAACAAAATCCCATCAAGATTCGGTTTTTTGCACAAATTCAAGAATAGAGCTCAAAGAATTTCGGCCAACTTCTCAAACCCCAAGTCCAAAATTCATTTTTCCCCAAGATTAAAGAGTTGGGGACTACAATATCAAATCAGGAACACAACCAAAGCCGAAAATTCGGCCATCACCCAAAGTTCAACCAAATTTCGGTTTTTTGCCCAAATTCAAGAACTAAGGTTTCAATCATTGAATCAAAGCTTGAGGAACTAACTAAAATCAAAGTAAGGGAATTAAAGCCATGAAAAAAGACTTACCCAAGTTCTGAAGCTTGAAGGGGGAAGAAGATCTCAAATTCGTGAAACCCTAAGTCTCGATCTTCCCTTTTGCTCGACTTCGAATTGGAAGAGGAGAGGAAGGAGGAGATAGGGAATTTAAAAGGGGAAACTTTGATCTTGATGAGAACTCTTGAGCTGGAGGAGTTCTTGAATGAAGGAAGCTAGGGGAAGAAGGAGACAACCGAAAATTTGAGAGGGGAGAAGAGCTGGAACCGAAGAAGAGAAGAAGAAGAAATGGGGGATTTTAACCCCCTTTACATCTCCCCCGACCAGCGTTCTGCAGGTTGGATTTGTGCCCGACCCGTGTGCTCGCGGGTCGGATTAATCCGACCCACGATCACGCAGGTCGGATCCATCTGACCCGCGTGAACGCGGGTCAGACCCATCTCGGCGCTGGTTTTGTAGTATTTTCGCCTGTTTTCAACCATTTTCGGAATGTTCGGGGTCCAATTTCATACTCCTGGATACTTTCACAGCATTTTGGAATGTTCGGGACCCACTTTCATGTTTTCGGGTGATTTTGCGGCATTTTGCTCATATTCAGAATGCTTGGGACCCAACTTTATATTTTTGGGTGATTTCGCGGTATTTTCGCTCATGTTCGGAATATTCGAGACCCAGTTTTAAATTTTTGGGTGGGTTCATGGCATTTCGCCTATTTTCAGAATATTCAGGACCCAATTTTATATTATCGGGTGATCTCACGGCATTTCGATCATGTTCAGGATATTCGGGACCCAGTTTCATATTTTTGGGTAATTCCGTGGCATTTCGATCATGTTCAGTATATTTGGGATCCGATTTCATATTTCCGGTATCTTTGTGACGTTTTCGCCTATTATCGAAATTTTCGAGAGCTAATCTTATATTTTCGGATAACTTTGAAGCATTCCGCTCACTTTCGGGATGTTCGGGTCCCACGCATACTCCAATGGGTACACGAGTCTAAACTGTTTTATTTTAACAGGAAGTTCCTAGAGAATATTATGTATAATAATTCTTAAGGATAGCCCGGCAACCTCCAACGGGTACACGAGGTTAAACTAATTCCCGAACTCCCAAGAGTATACGAGTATAAACTGGTCTTCCTCAGATCGAAGCAAAACCCTGGGGTCAACGCCAGTCAACACGTAGCCCCAAGTCAATGCTAGTCAACGCGTAGCGATGTAGATAATTAGTTCGAAAGTCAACTCAATGACACGAGCCAAAATCTATTTACCAATTCCGGTTCAAGGCTTCAACAACGGTCAGACGATAAACGCAGCACCGAGAAATTTTTTTTAGCTATTCAACAAAATTCAGAATAGACTGAAATATGGATAAGTCAAGAATTGAAACCAGTTGTAGGTCCTTTAACACCGACTGAAGGTGGGGGTCCATCACATCCAAAGCATTTCAGACGCCTCTATAAAAGAATGAGTCTGAAACACTTTGGAGGGGGTATCTGTAGGCATCTAAAATTATCTATAAGTTCCTGCATGCAACTCAAAACAAAGAGTGGACGAGTCAAGAAGGCTCACTCAATCGACACGCGCGCGTCAATCAGCTCGCGCGCGTCGGTCAACACACGCGTGTGAATCAGCTTGCGCACGTCGGTCAACATGTGCACGTCAATCAGCTCGTGTGCGTCGGTCAACACGCGCACGTCAACCAGTTCGTGCGCATTGTCAATCAGTTCGTGCGCGTCGGTAACCACGCGCACGTCAACCAGTTCGTGCGCGTCGGCCAACACATGCGCTTTAATCAGCTCGCACGCATCGGTCAACACACGCGCGTCAACCAACGTGCACACGTCAACCAACGCGCGTTCGACGATCAGTCCCGTAACGAAGCGTACAAGTCAACAAGTCCACCAAATACACGAAATGACAAAAGAACAAGTCTCGGAAGAAAAAGTTCGGCAAAAGCGACGGACTCGCGCTAGCGCAGGACGGAACAGACCGACCCGCGCAAGCGCGGGTCGGTTGATTCCGACCCGTGCAAGTGCTGGTCGGATGATTCCGACCCGCGCAAGCGTGGGTCGGATCTGTCTGACCCGCGCTGCGTAGTCTGGGGCCCAATCACGCATTTTGGCAGTTTTAAAGCTGTTTTTCACAGGATTTATCTAATCTAGGGGTTCCTAACTGACTTGATATAATCCCCAAATGTGATTAGACTGTTGTTAACTAAAGACAGAGCCAAATCACTTGTTCTCATCCAAATAACCGCATCCGAGGCCTATAAATATGAGTCAAAGGCCTCCATTTTGCTGATCTGGAATTTTATCAAGAGGATGAGGTGCTGCTGGATTGAAGAGTCAAGGAGCATGAAATTTCAGCCAAGGCCAATGAGATCTCGGCGAACTTCAGCACGAAGGAGAAGTCATTCGAAGGATCTGAAGCCCCGCACGTCCATTCCTTGAGATTAGGCTTTGTCTTAATCTCGAGAAGAGCTACTGATTTCGCTTGGTCGATTTCAGGGCTCCAAGCAAATACCCCCTTAGTGAGGTAGAAGCTCTGCCCAATTTTCCGTTAATCGGATCTGATTCGCGGTCGTCCACGGATAAACCCCGGCACCGACGAAGAACCCACACAAGAAAGAGACGATAAACGGATCTTGTGTTTATTTTCAAGAGAGTTGTAATTGTTTTATTTTCGTTATTTGAATTCATTTGTAACGATTGAAGTTTAATAAAATCAATGATGAAGGCAGTTTTCAACGAAAACAACTAGCTTGGTGATGGTGACTCAGGCAAAGAGGCTAGTGAATGTGAGCAAGAAGTTTGTATTGTTATCATTAGGTCTTGTGAGGAGTAGCTGAGTAGGATATGCTTGACCACCTTGAGCAAGCTTCAGAAAGGAGATCTTGACAGGTTGAAGGCCAAGTATACAGACTTGTTTTTAGAGATCACGGGACTACTACCATGACGGGGTGTGGAGCATGAGATTATGCTGATAGGCGAGAGTTCCTTACCGAATATAGGTCTATACCGCACATCTGTGCAGGAGTCTGAGGAGATAAAGAAGTAGGTTCAGGAGCTTCTGGAGACAAGACTGATAGTGCCGAGTTGTTTACCTTGCGGGTCGCCAGTATTGTTGGTGCCCAAGAAGGATGGAGGCTAGCGCATGTGTGTGGATTACTGGGCGATCAACAAGATAACTGTCAAGAATCGTTACCCACTACCACGGATCAATGATCTTATAGACCACTTGGAGGGAGCGAGGTTTTTCATGAAGTTGGATATAAAGTCTGGTTACCATCAGGTGAGGATTCGGGAGGATGACACTTGGAAGTCTGCATTCAAGACCAAGCAAGGCCTGTTTGAGTGGTTGGTGATACCGTTCAGATTATGCAATGCTCCAGTGACCTTTATGAGACTCTTGAATGATTTATTATGACCTTTTATAGAGGATTTTGTGATAGTTTACCTCGATGATATCTTGGTGTATAACAGGACCTAGGCGGAGCATATTGTTCATGTCGAGAAGGTGTTTAAAGTGTTGTAGAATGGACAATTGAAGCTCAATAAGAAGAAGTGTGAATTTGGAAAGGATGAGTTGGTATATCTCATCTTCATCGTAGGAAAGGGCCAGCGGAAGATAGATCCAGGCAAGGTGGCGGTGATCACGAAGTGGCTTACACCTAGGGATAGTGACGGAGGTGAGAAGCTTCATAGGGGCTTGCCAATATTTGCGCAAGTTTATTCGATATTTTTTGACTTATGCGGCACCTTTACATGGCCTTACAAAGATGAAGGTTCAGTTCGAGTGGGGGAGGACGTATGAGAAGGCTTTTCAGTTGCTGAAAAGGAAGATCTTGGTGGCACCGGTGTCGGTGTTGCCTAATTTACAGAGGACCTTCGAGGTAGAGACCGACGCTTCTAGCTATGCTATGGGCGTTGTGTTGATAGGATGGGAATCCGGTGGGGGTACCATTCTGAGATGTTCACGGGTGCTATTTATAACTACCCTACCTACAACATGGAGTTTTATATACTTTATTAGGCGTTCAAGCATTGGAGGGTGTATTTGTTGGGTAAAGAGATTGTTGTGCACTCGGATCACAAGCTATTAGAGTTTCTATATGCCCAGACGAAGCTACAACAGGCACGACATGAAGTGGATGTCCTATTTGATGGCGTTCAACATCATCATTAGGTATAAGAAGGGGATGACTAACAAGTTGGCCGATATGTTACCTCGACCGTTAGTGAGGGCTTTATTGGTGGGGATACGTATTCAACCCTTCGTTCCTTTGGAGTATGTGTAGATGTACATATCCAGTAAAGACTTCAGTAGCGTGTTCGAGCATGTGAAGTCTGGTCGAAGGGGGGAGTAAAAGCTTGGAGAGGATGGCTTGTTATATCATAGGACATCGCTTTGCATTCTGGAGGATGGTGATAGGTTGCAGTGGGTTAGAGAGGCATATACATCGCGTGTGCAGGGTCATTTTAGGATCCAGAAGACACTTCTCAATCTACGATACAATGTCTTTTGGCTGAAGATGCTAGAGGATGTTACCAAGTACGTTGGAGGGTGTAAGCTATGTTGCATTTCGAAGCCTTCTAACAGGAAGCGGGGATTGTACCTACTATTACCAGTGCTTTCTAGACTATGGGAGAGCATCTCTATGGATTTTTTAGGAGGGTTGCCAATGACCAACCGCGGGCATGACTATTTGCACGTTGTGGTGGATCGGTTCAGTAAGATGGTGATCTTGATTCCTTACAAGAAGACCATGACGGGAGCGGGTGCAGCGCAGTTGTTCTTCGAGCATGTGTAGAAGCACTTTGGATTGCCGAGTTCGATTATTTCAGATCGGGATAGCTGGTTTCTTGGGTATTTTTGGGATTCTTTGTGGTGTTTGATGGACACTAGATTAAAAAAGAGCACGACCTTTCATCCATAAACAGACGGACAAATAGAGGTAGTCAACTGAACTATGGTACACATGTTGAGGGGGTATAATTCCAGGCATCCTAAGACTTGGGATGAGAGCTTACCATATCTACAGTTTGCATTCAATCGGGCTATTCATGGATCTTCGGGAAAGTCACTGTTTGAGACGTGCTATGGATTCTTACCACTAAGTCCATTCGATCTTGTGTTTTCTAGTGAAACTACGATCGACAATAAGGAAGGGAGTGAAAAATAACGGGCTCAACAATTTCTGGAGAAGATTGCACATATTCACGCTACGATTGAAGCTTAATTGAACAAATAACAAGCTAAGTACGAGGTGAAGCATGATCAACATTGAGTTCCAAGTAACTTTGGCAAAGGTGACATGGTGTGGTTGAAGTTGAGTAAGGAGCGGCTAAATGGAGAAGGGAAAAAGTTGAAGCCTATACGATACGGTCCATTTTAGATTCTCGATCAGATCAGTGACAACACCTTCAAACTAGATTTGTCACCTTACTTAGGCATGTAATCGGTGATTAATGCCGAGCACTTGAACTTGTTTAAGCCTCTATTGTTGGAAGATGAGGGTGATGACAAAGTGATCTTGCCGCACGTTGAAGACTTATGGTTTGATAGAGAAGAGCCGCTGAAAGAGGATTGCATTTTGGAGCAGAAGGTGACTACAACAAGACACGAGATGAAAGAGTTGTTTCTGATCAGACGTTAAGGTCAGGTTCCTAGCAAAGCCACGTGGAAGTTCTAACTTGAACGAAACTTCAAGTTCCTAAAGGGGGAGCCATGATACGGGTGGAATTGAAGAATTCAGAATTGAAGAAGAAGATTTTGAAGGAGGCTCATCGTTCTGGATATACTATGCATCCTGGTGGAACTAAAATGTATAAAGATTTGAAGGAGATATACTAGTGGAATAATATGACGAGAGATATTAGCAAATATGTTTCAGAGTGTAAAATATGTTAGCAAGTAAAAGTAGAGCATCAGACCAGCTGGATTAACTCAAAATCTCGACAAACCAATGTGGAAGTGGGAGAAAATTGTAATGGATTTTATCACAGGATTACCAAGATCTACAAGAGGTAATAACGCTATATGGGTCATATTGGATCGTCTGACTAAGTTGGCTCACTTCTTGCCAATCAATATGAAGTTTTCCCTAGATAAGCTTGCGAAGTTGTATATTGCTGAATTAGTGAAACTTCATGGTGTACTCATGGAGATAGTCTCTGATAGAGATCCTAGATTCGTATCAGAGTATTTGAAAGGTGTACATAAAATTCTTCAGAGTAAACTCTGTTTTAGCTCAGCATATCATCCACAAACAGATGGTCAATCTGAGAAAACAATTCAAACTCTCAAGGATATGTTAAGATGTTGTATCCTTGATTTGAAAGGATCATGGGAGGAGCATTTACCATTGGCAGAGTTTGCATATAATAATAGTTACCAATCAAGCATTAAGATGGCATCATATGAAGCTCTATATGAAAGGAAGTGTCGTTCACCTATACATTGGGACGATGTTGGAGAAAGGAAACTTCTTGGTCCTAAGTTAGTGCAACAAGCTATAGAGAAAATTTACTTGATAAGAGAGCATATCCGAAATACACAAAGTAAACAAAAGAGTTATGCTGATCGGAGAAAGAGAGACTTAGAATTTCAAGAAGGTGATCATGTATTTCTAAAGGTGTCACCAAGAAGAGGTGTGAAAAGATTTGGAATCTGAGGAAAGCTGAGTCCAAGATTTGTGGGACCTTTTAAAATTCTTCAGCGTGTTAGTGAAGTCACTTATAAGCTTGCTTTACCGCCTTCTTTAGCTGGAGTCCACAATGTGTTTCATGTATCTTTACTAATAAAATTTATTCGATATCCAGATCAAGTTATAGAACTAGAACCCATTAAGCTAAAGGAAGAGTTAACATATGAGGAGCATTCGGAACGTATTGTAGATCATAAGGAGCAAGTTCTTAGGAGACGTACTATTGGATATGTGAAGGTTCAATGGAAGAATCACTCTGCAAGAGAAGCAACATGGTAACTGGAAGATGAAATGTGACAAAAGTATCCTCAACTTTTTAAAAACCAAGGTATGTGAAGTTTCGAGGATGAAACTTATTTTAAGGCGGGGAGGATGTAGAGAACCATTTTGTAATCATTTGAAAAAAAGAAGAAGAAGAAAATCAAAGGTTTTGTAACTCTTGCCCTAACCCATGTTTCAATTAGGTAATTTAATGTACTAAATAGAAATAAATGTGATAGGAGTTATAGAATGCAAAGGGACTTTGAAACCCTAAGTAATCAATCCATCATAGCTTCATGCACACAACCAAAAGAGAAAATAGAGCTCTGGAAAAATTAAAGGAAGGAATTTAGGAGGAAAGCTTCAACAAGGTAAGTGTTTTATTTATATTTATATTTTTATTGTTAGTCACGAATTCTTGTAGAAGAGAAAGGAAATAGTACCTTTTCCGGCCACCGGCGTCACCTCTGGCGATGTCCAGTGATCTTCGATCAAATCTTGGATCGGACCTTCGCCAATAGTTCAAACCCCAACCATCGATCCTAAATCCCTTCTTGAATGGGTTCAAATTTATTGAGAAATTAGAGATTGAACGTGGGGTTGAAAGAAGAAACAAAGATCTTTAGTCTAAACCTTGAGTTTCTAAAAAGTTAACTTCTAATCCTAAAGATAGAATAGTTCTACAACATTATTCATGTTGTAGAAAATTAGTTTTAATTTGAAAACTTTATAAAAACAAGTTCTTACAAGAACTGATTGTGAAATATTTACCTTAGGCCTTAGACTAGAAGTTTTGATGTAAGTCTAATTTTTTTGCTTTAAAATAAAGATAAACAATTTTTTAATAAACCCCTTAGACCATAGAAATATCAAAAGTTGGTTTTAGGTCCAAAAACCTACAACGAGATGTTTCTAAATAAAACCTACTTAATGAAAAAAAATTCTTCTGAGCCCTTAGTTAAATAAAGTTTACTATTAGATATTCTTCTCATTGGTTATTTTCTATTATATATTATTTAAATTATAATTTTATTTTTGTATCGAGAAATGATAGATCAGACATGTTATTTATTCATTTATAGTAATTGTTAATAAATTTGAATGTGATAGCTATTTATCTTATACAAGATAAATATTGTTTAATAGATGAGCTAAATAAAAATATATCATTTTAAATTTACTATTCAAATGCATTTATTAAAGAGTTCTATTTGATAAAAATAAATTATCTATTAGTTTAGATTCATGAATATTCTATTTTCATGAAATTGATATGAGAAAAGTTTACAAATGTGTTTAAGCATTTATAATGCTTTTCGTATAAGTGAAAATTATGAGCGATACTTTGAGGAAAAAGAAAAGTGTTTTAAATATTAAAAATCCTCAGAAGTCTACTATGGAATAAAGTAATTTATTTAAGCCTACTGTACGGTATTAAATGTACCGATCAGTGTTAAAGTGACATTTTTGGCAAAACTGAAGTGGCCTTGGGGCAACCTAAGGTAGTTCTAGGTACATTCTGTCCCCAAGTTGACTTATATTGATTTGATATGCATTCGCATACTACTGGGCTATCATTTTTGTAGCCTTAGTATGATAACTGAGAAAGTTTTTGCATGTGTGGATTTAGATGGATAATTACGCTTTTAAAAGTATTTAGTGTTCATTCGTATTGTTTCAAAATGTGTAAACTCACACGTTGTTTTGCAATCTTTTTCAGATGAAAATTAGATAGTTTTATCAAAACCTCGGAGCTTTGGAACAAGAGAAAAATCTTTTAGAGTGTTTTATGTTGGAATTATAGTTATACTAGTCATGCTACAATGCTTATGTAATAAAAGTCTTTTGACTCATTAGAGTGAACTTGTGATAATGTAGTTTTGCTCTGAGACTTCTTTATTTGTCAATAAAGCTTCTGTTAAAATGAAGTTTATTGTAATATAGAAGTGCACTGCAGGCTTAGCATATGCTTTGTGCACGTGTTGCGGTTGACATGCATCTCAAAATCAACTGTGCATTTTGGGGGCGTGACAGGAAAAGCCCACATAAAACCGTGTTCCACGTCAGGTAAACTAAAATCCCTATTTCGACTCTCTTATCCCCGAAATTGCCAGAAACCCTAGTTAATCACATTAAATTTTTTTAACCGCTACGGAGAAAGGAAAAGGGCTAGGTTACCATCACCGCAATTCACCTTCCATCCATTTTTTCCACCTCTTTTTTCTCCCCCCTCCATTGGTATCTCCATTTTTCTCCCGCCTCCTCTCGCTTCCCTGTGGACGATCTAGAAACAAAAACGTCATATTGAAGTGAGAGATTGCTAGAGATCTCCAATCTAAACCTTAAAAACGGAAAAATTGCAGGATCCGATATGAATCTTGCTACTTTTTAGCATTTTCCCTTTAATTTTATGATTTTCTGGGGGAAATTTGAGGGAGTTTTCTTAGATCTCAGTTTAAGTAACTATATTTGTTATTAGCATCACTTTCTTCTTTATGTTGTTTTTCAATTTATAGATGAATTAAAGGAGATTGTGGACCTACTACAAGTTCATCAAATTATAGATGAATTAAATTTGCAATTTGTCATGTTGTGAGTTTCAATTATCTCTTCAAGTCCTATTTTCCCTTTTCATTTCTTTCTGACAACAAATTTAATCAGTTAAACTAGGTTTAATTGAATGTATGCATTGAAATGGGAAAAAAATCTTAGCATGCTATAACTGCGAATATGATGCATTTCTAAAAATAAGCATCACTTTCATAAAATAGTATCCTTTGTCATCAAAATTATAAAGTCTCTCATCACATCTCCCACGAGAATAAAATGGGAGAAATTGAAATGCCTAGTAGTTGATGATAATTAAAACATATAATCATACTTCCTTTAGCCATTGATGGTCAAATCTCCAACTTACTGTAGTATAACAACCTGTTCAATTCATGTATGACTTCAAGAATGACTTTGCATATAGTTCAAACACAAAACTTGTAGAGATTGAAGTATTATAGAATAAACCTAACAAAGTAAAATAGAAAACTTCAAGAAGAACTTTGCATATACTTTCTTTATCTTTATGCACATTTGTCATTTCATGCTATAATGCTTAGTATTCAGTTTTTTAAATGTGTTCATGGCTGTAATTGGTGCTTGCCAAACAAAGTAAATATTGTTCAATTTTGTATGGAAGTTAGAAGTTAGTTTGCACTTAAGCTCTTATATTTGTGGTTGTCGTTATTGCATGTCATGTCTTTGATCATTTGCCTCTGAACCTAGATAAACTACTAGGTTTCTTAGAATTTGGATTTACAAAGTTGGTTTTAAGTCTAATGTCGTGATTATTATTTTTAATTAGTTGATAGGTTGTTATGACCATTTCCCTCTAAATTAATGCTAGTATCTCCTTTAATATGATGCTTGTATTTTAGATGGACAGTGATCTCGATGAAGAAACTATAATTAATATGTGTTCGGGTGCTGCATTATCTGTTTTAGTTATGGTTATGACATTCATGAGGAGAATGCAAAGTAGACGTAGATCTATACGTGCAGGTCCTAGTGAAGAGAAAATAAAGCAATATCAAAATAGAATACATCATATGGACTGGATATATAATGGATTTAGTGATAGCTATGTTACTATGTTAGAATGTACAGTGGTGTATTTATGAAGCTTGCAGAGATCATGAGGAGGAATGATTTATTACGAGACTCAAGACATGTTACAGTGGAGGAGCATTGCTATGACTTTGAATATTTTGGGGTATACGACTAAAAATCGAGCTGTTAGGTCATATTTTATTATATCTGGTGAGAGTGTAAGTAGATATTTCAATAAAGTGTTAGAAGCAATTTGTTACATACGTCCACACTTCTTGAGACAAACACGGAATAAAGTTCCACAAGAGATCCTTAGCAACCCTCTATGCTAAGGATATTTCAAGGTATTCCCTCTATAATTTATGATTAAAAGCATGTTTATTTAATTTTAACAAAAAGTATTCAATAGTAATTTTTTGGTCTCTAGGATTGCATTGGTATGATAGATGGGACACATGTTGATGCTATGCTACCTGCCAGTCTTGTTCCATGATTTCATGGTCAAAAATGAGTTACACAAAATGTTTTAGCAGATGATACTCCAAACAAGTTATTCACTTACGTATTAGTTAGGTGGGAAGGTTCAACAAATGACTATAGAGTTTTTCAAGATGCATTATCTAGGCCACAGCCTCATGGCTTGAATGTATATGATGGTAATTTCATTAAACCTCCAAATCTAGATAATTACTTCAATTAATAAATGATATTCAATAGAATGATAAAAAAATTCTAATAAATACTTTTATATCATGTAAATTGTAGGAAAGTATTACTTATGTGATGCGGGATACATGACCATGCCGGGTTTCATCTCCCCGTATCGTGGTGTCCGCTACCATTTGAAGGAACAAATAGGAAAAACACCCAAAAATAGAAGGAAATTATTCAATCTTAGTCATTCTTCTTTAAGGTCTAAGATTGAATCTACATTTGGTTGTTTGAAGAAACATTTCAAGATTCACACTGCAAAGCCTCATTACCCTTTTCACGTACAAGTCGATATCGTATTGACATGCATGGTTCTTCACAATTTTATTACAATGGTTGACCCAGATGACAACATATTCAATGAGACCGATGACATCGAAGAGGATGACAGTGATGTTGCAAATGAAGATTAGAGTAATATTGTTGATTTCTCTCAACCCTAAACTCAAAGGGAGCAAACACAATCAAGAAACGTATGGAAGGATTGTAGAAATCAAATAGCTTGGGAGATGTGGGTTGATTACTATGAAAAATATAAGGGAGGGAACACTAATGAAATATGCATGTGATGCAATATATTAGAGATGTTGCCTTATGTCTTGATTTTTTCTATTTTCAAGTACTTTATTTTATGACGAATTATGTAAAACTATTTAAGGTTCATTGAGAAACAATTTTATGTTGATCTTATGTGTTTTATGGACTTTTCTATTAGGAAACATATTTTTTACTCAACTTACATTTATTTTATATTTTTCTCTGTAATTATTTTCTAGGTATGATAGAAAACTTCAATTGTCAAGAAGTTGGTAAGATTAAAGGTAAAAGTATGACATCAACTTCATTTCCTAGAACCCCAAGGAATTCATCAATCCCTTGTGGCTTCAACTCGGGATTTATGCCTTATCATTCTTCATAAGTTGGTCAATGTCCTAATTTTTGAAATAATTTCCAATTGCAAGACGCTAACTATTGGGGAATAGGCTAACAACCACCAATTTCATTCATGAACATGCTAAATGCTCCTCTAACTTTACAACTTCAAAATTTTAGCATGGGTGAAACTTCATCACCTAATCAACAATGTCAAAGCAATAAGAGAAATGCTATTGATATTTGATGGTGATGGAAAGTTCATTCCCTAACCCAAAAAAGAACAACAAAGCACTTGCTCATAAATCTATTTTTTTTTGGCATAAAACCTAAGTGAAAGTATGCAATGAGGATCAAGTTCTTGTGGGCATCCCAAATTTACATTACCTAATGAGAGATTTCCAAATAACTGGAGTTAAAAGTGATATAATAGTTAACTAATACACACAACCCAAAGCAAATGTTTCTACTTACTTTTTTGTTATTTCAAATTTACATTATGGATTTTATAGATCTTGCCTCGTTATATGTCTTAATACTTGAAAATTTTGAATTGGTGAACTTTGCTTTTTACGGATTATTGTTATATGGAGGAAATCTCTTAGAGTAGTAGTTATCTTCACAATCTCTATCAAGGGGAAAGACCTAATGCCATGGGAAATGTTAAATTTTTTTTAATATCTCTCTCGAGTTTTCCTGCTTTTTTGAGTTGTTTTGATTCTCTAGGTGGATTGATATTTTGATGATTGGAGAGTGAGAATGGACATCATTTGTCCTCCTTTTTCATGAAAAGGAGATTCAAGCTTCTCTATTAGTACATTTTACCATGGTGAATTGTTTGTAATGAATGTTCCTCTAAAAGTTTGTCCTTGCTGTTAGAAATCATAGGTGGAAAGTGGATTATGATTTGGTTAAGTTTTGATTGAGTTTTAGATTGATAAAGTTTAAAAATATTTATTTCCCAATGTGTCCATCAACTCTCATCTAAGTGAGCGCCGACGCTCAGAAGAAATCTGCCCTTATTTTTCGATCATATTGTTCGAGTGCTAACACTCAGATCCTACATGTAACAATTCTAAATCAGGCTAAATATGTTGACCAGCCTTGACTAGGGTCCCCCATAAATGGAGGAGCCATACGTGGGAGCGTCAACTTTGCCTTACCTAAATGTCAAAGCTCAGCTCAATAAAAATTGATTTCTTTCATTTTTATTTTTGGATTCATTCAAGATGATTCATGAGTTTCTATACCTTTGTCACTATATGTTATGATATCTAAGACATACATTTGCTTGTTCTTGCCACCTTGAAGTGGAATCATAGAGAGTATATTGATTATTATGCCTTTTTGATGGTATGTGTAGTATTTTATCACGTTTTTATCTATTTAGTTGCTCTTGTTTTTATCCATGTTGCTTGGTGCTTCTACTATGTGATAACTTAAAATTCCAAGGATATTATGCACGTTGATGTTACGGAACTACCCTAAACTTTTGATGTGTTAGTGGCCTTATAATGACACTTGACAACTTGGAGTATGCATGATTAGGCATGATAATATAGAATTATACATGATGATAATGATTGCTATGTGTTTGAATATTAGACATACCACTTGTCACACAAAATCAAGAACTTGTATGATAAAGTTGTTTGTGTCAAAAATTGATTTTTTAGTGGCCACTACAATCGTTTATCACTTTTACAGATTTAAAAAAATGAGTCTGTTTATAAGACTTCTTTACACAAAAGAAATAGATCACCAATTCCTTAGAAACATACGCAGAGGACATTTATTACCCGCTGCTTGTGTGGGGTCTTTGCCTGTGCCGGGGTTTATCCGTGGACCACCGCGGATCAGATCCAGTTGATTTCATTGTCTCACAAAGGAAACAAGAAATTAAAGTGAATGACTCAGCAAGGTAAGGCAAACACTCTTCTCGAGATCAAATAAAACTTTGATCTCAAGGGAAACAGGTAACTGGTGTTGAAGGGGCTGCAGATCTGCCAAACTCCTCCCTTTTATGCTGAAGAACTCTATGATCTCTCTTTCTCCTCTCTAAAATTCGTGCTCCTTTGCTGCTCAAAATGACAGGGCTTCGCCTCCAGCTCGATATTCCCGATTACCCATGCATAAGGGCCCTAAGGTTGTATTTATAGGCATCCGAATGCCCTGTTTTTGGATAAGAACCCAAGATTTGACCTTATCTTTGGTTTAACAACTCTCTCATGTTTAAGGATAGCCTCAAGGTAGTTAGAGAGGTTCCAAAATAGCCGAAACAGATCAAAAACCACCGAAACACGTCCTGAGAGTCTTGATAGGTATGAAACACCAATGGTGTTTCACACAGGGGTGCGAAACACCTACAGGTGCAAAACACAGGGTCATTTATCCTTCGTTTTGCGTGTTCCGTTGACTTGTACGCTTCTTCGACTTACTTCATGCGTTCGTTTGCTTCTTCACAGCATCGAACAATCCTATATGACTCGGATCATATCATTCATCGCCTTCTCTTCATCTCGAGCTATGTGCGGAAACCTATAGGTAATATTTGACATTTACAGATACTCCCTCCAAAGTGTTTTAGTATCATTCTTTCATAGAAAAGCCTGGAATACTTTGGATATGATACACCCAGCCTTCAATTCATTGATTTCTCAACCTTTCAGTCTATTCAGTATTTTGTCGAATAGCTAAAATTCTTCCGGTGCTGCGTTTATCGTCTGACCGTTGTCAAAATCTCTAAGTGAAGTTGGTGTGTTGCTTTTTGAATTTAGCTCGTGTCGTTGGATCGACGTTAAACTGATCATCTTCATTGAGAATTCATATCTGAATCACAATTAAACTCTCATGGATTATCTTTTGACCTGTAATTTCATCCTGAGCCTTATTTCGGCAAAAATCATCGACATGTTGACCGACATAGACCTTCATTACAACGCGTTGACCACGTTGACTCTTATTTGCAATGCGTTGACCGACATTGACTTTTCGTTTGTAACGCGTTGACCGATATTGACCCTCATTTGTAACGCGTTGACCATTGTTGAATTTTCATTTGTAACGCATTGACTTTTCATTTGTAACGCGTTGACCGACGTTGGTGTTTTTGTTTGCAATGCGTTGATCGGCGTTGACTCTCATTTGTAACGCGTTGAACGGCATTGACTCTTATTTGCAATTTATTGACCGGCATTGACACCTATTTGTAACGTGTTGACCGACGTTGACTTGTGTGAATGCAGTTTATACTCATACATTGACTAAAGTCTACACAATTTAAGCTCTTAAGACGTTGGAGCGTAGAATATCAGTTTATACTCATATACTCCTTGGAGTTTTAGGAATCAGTTTAACCTCATGTACCCATTGGAGGTTCAAGGAGATGCAGTTTATACTCATATACTCATAGGAGTGAATACTGCTTCAAATACACCAAAACAGGTGAAAACAACTGATATACGGGTGCAAACAGCACTGTAAAAAACACCAGGACACCCTCCGTCAGGCACAAAACACGTGTGGTGTTTTGCATATGTGCAAAACACCACTCGTCTTTTGCCCAAGCGAAACACAAGTTTTGTTTTGCATGGGGGTGTGTGAGGGGAGAGAGAATGTGAAGGGAAGAGAGAGAGTGGCCGGTCCTAAGGAAAGAAAGAGAGAGAGAAAGAGAAGGGGTCTTTTGTCCAAGGGTTTTTCAAAACCATCCCCCCAAAATCGTATTCATCTTCTCCCTCTTTCTTCTTTCTTCTTCTTTTTCAAAACTCCTCCAAACCCAACTTCCTCCCTCTTAAGGATTCTAAATCCCTCAAAACTCTAGTCATTCAAACCCCTCAAATCTTCATCTTCTTCCTCTCTCTTTACTTGGTTGAAATTTGTCATCTCTCAAGATCTAGGGATTGTTGAATTATTAGGTTCAAGACTTGATTTTTTGAGTTGGGTTCTCAAGTTTCTTAGGTTCGAGCTTCTATTTGGGTAAGCTCTTCTCCATAACTTCTTTCTCGTATTGGATTTCGATTCAAGAGAGTGATTTGAACTATTGTTCTTGATTTTGAGGGAAAGATTGAAACTTGGTTGTGGGGTTGTGGACATGGCCGAATTTTGAATGGTTTTCTTGTGAATCATGGCTGGAATTTTTGAATGGGTTCGATGTGAATATGGCTAAAATTTTTGGACTTGTGGATTTGATGTGATGACCAAACTTTGGGCATTAGGTTGAGGGTGATGATGATGGCCAAAGTTGGGTTTTGAATGGAAATTTGGAACTTGGGTTTAAGGCCATGGCCGAAACTCATGCTCATATATTTGTATTCATGGCCGAAATTATTTTGAATATGAAGGTAGTGGTGGACAAAAATTGTTTATGCTTATGGCCAAAATTGAGCTTTAGGTATGAAGGGTATTTAGGGTATTTTAGACAAAAATTGAACTTGGGGTGTTTTGGATGAAAATCGAACCCGTCGTTAGTATATATGGGTTCCATAGGTTTAATTAGACTCCAACCGTAAAATACTATTTTGTTTGTAGGATTTCGGCTAAAGTTCATAATTTCCCTTTTAATTTCGGGTTTCTAAATTAGAAATTGTACCTAAACCGTTGATTTCCACTACAGGTTAACAATGTCTCTGAGGCGGCCACGTTTTCAAAGGAGTCGATTGGCCTCTCAGCATATTGAGAGAATAGTCCCCACAACTTCTTCATATGGGGATGAGCCTTTATAGCTCTTGTGAACTCAAATTAATATTTTGAATGTTGCACCCTCATTTGTCTCCTTTGTGAGACATTCGAGAAGAGCGGATATCCTCCTTTGTAGGGATTAATGCTTAAAAGACGTGTTTTGTTTCATCAAAACACGTTCTAGGGCAAATGGGGCAATTTCATGTTGTATTGCACTCCATCGAGCAGGGTATATTGGCACGTTATCTACGCGACAATGTACATTGTCCCGTATGTGTGAAGCAGCTGAAATTGTCTCGCCAATTTACAAGGTAATGACTCTATCTCGCGGATTAGCGAGATGAGTTCAACTTCTTACATTTCCTTAGGAATTTTTTTCTAATTGCATTTTATTTGTTTCAGTTGAATTACCCTCGGATATGTTCTCATCTCACGTGGCAAGTGGTGGTATCAGCGAGACTTTTACTACTGTTAACGATGCATCACTCGTCGTTGTTGCTCCTCAATTCAATCCGGACTGGCCCAAGGAAGTTCCTCGGCTCGTGCGAGATAGGGATTATCATACACTACGACGGCTGATTACTAACACCTCACTTATTAAGCATCCTAGCTCTACTCAAGCCCTAAAGAAGCTAGACTACTTGTTTGGTGATCATGTTGAAGACCCGGATATGCTAACCCTTGAGGATGAGCATTGGTTGAACGAGGATGGCAGGAGTTTGCTATATATTCCCCTTATTCCTCGTCAATATACCCTTGCACGTTTGAGAAAGCAAGCTATAACTCGGGTGATGCATTAGCTATTAGACCCTAATGCCTCTAGGAAAGAACCCTAGAGAGGAGGTGGGTGAATAGGGTTTATGCTAATCTAATCCGATTTAATACCAATTAAAAACTTATTAACAAATATCCTATCAAATTAGATATGCAACACTTAATATGCAAGGATATGAAACTAAGGGTGATATAAACACAAAGCAATATAAATAAGATAGTGGACAATATGAACAAGGAGCAATTGACAATGACGACAAGAATGTAATGAACACTAAGCACAAATAAAACGCCAAAGCAAAATCAAACAAAAACAAATGATCACGGAGTTCGGACCTTCCATCCTACGTCTTCGCTCCCCACTCCCGGGGAGAAATCCACTATCACACCGGGTTCTCAACGCTCACCTGAAAACATTTACACCACATAATATCGATTTTTAACGCTCACCGATCAATGTTCACAATCACTCATAATGAAACTACACAAATCCCACCTCAAGTGTTGGCCTCTCACTTGTCTTCCTCAAGTGATCAGAATTATGACCTAGCTCTAGGCATTACCATCGACCCTACTCCTCTTGGACCAACCACGGTATTTGTGCAATACAAAGTAAATCCTCACAATTACGCTCAATACAACAAATGTTTGTTCTCTATTATGGATGAGAACATAATGAAAGCTTACACTCGATGTCACACAATCCCCACAACCCAAATTATACTATATATGAAAATATAATAAGCTCAATGGTTGTGTGTGTAAACAAAGTGTAAAAATAAACCAAACTCAATTATGAAAATCTAGCTTATAGAGATAATAATCAATAAAAAATGTAAATACAAAGCTATAAATTGAGTTTAAAAAACTTCTCTAAAATGACAAGAGTAAGAGAGATGAATTGAAGCTCAAACACTAAGAATTGATCTCCACTTCCTCTTGTGAAAATATCTTAACAAACCAAGCTTTAAACAAACTAAACAAAACTTAAACACCCTTTAAAACTTATTTAAAACTTTTCTCTTGGTTGGTAGGAATGATAAATGCATTGGGGTATTTATAACAACCCAAGACATCAGCCAAAACCCACACAAAATGACCAAAAATTCAAATAAAAACAAAACTAAAAACTAGCCGTTACTGTGCAACGGTCATACTGGCAGTCGACCGTAGTACTAGGTTCGGTCGACCGCGACGAGTTAAAATCTAGAGATTGCCCTCTAGACATTTTACGGTCGACCGCGACGACCATGGCGATCGACCGTAAACTGACTTATCAGATATGCACAGGTTTGCTAAAAATCTGATTTTAAACATGTCTTTAAAAATAGCAAATAAAATCCAAAAAATATAAAACTTTGGGGAATGCTTGTAAACATAAAAATAAACATGTTACAAAGACACATGACTTCAAAAAGCACTTCCCATTTATGAAATCTCATCATTTTGCAAAATCACTTAAAATACAAAATCTCGAAAACACATGATTTTGACAAAATGACCTAAACAACCTCTTAAAACATTTTGAATGGATTTATAGATTTATACATATAGTGTAAACAAGTCTTCAATCCATAAATATAATATTTTACAAATTCAATAGAATATGAAATACATAAATGTGAAAATAAAGATATATATATTGTTTCATATCTATATAGCTAAATAAAAACAACTTATCCATAAATAAATATGTAAATAAATCTATGGTTTACAAAAACTTGTTTTCTATATGGATAAGTTATAAAATGAATAAACCAAAAATGATAAATATGAAACATGTACGTATGTATATAGATAAGTGTAATTATTTCATATTTAAACTTGAAAGCTATAAAACCAAAACGTGTATGTGTGTATATAATTGAGCTTCAAAGTACCTACACACATAATATAAAATCTAAACTATTTATCCAAGCTTGATTGGTCTTCAATGAGCTCTCCTCGGTAAACTTTGCGGCTGAAGTTTGAACTTGGATCTTGACTTGAATGCATAGCTTCACACCGATATTTCTTTCCATCCTCCAATGGATATGATCGCGAAAGCTCTAGTCCATCCTGTTGGCCTTCTTGTTTTGATGATGTTTAACAAAAAATTTATGACTAATGTTATTTGTCTAGTATTTGTGTTTTTCTTATTTATTCTAGGCAAACAACGAGTTGGAGGTTGGATGGATTGCGCCACAACAATCATATCCAATGGAGGTTGGCGGAAATTGTGGTATGAAGCCTACGTAATTCAAGTTCAAGATTCAAGTTCAAGCTTCATCCGCAAGTGTACCAAGTCAAGCTTATTGAAGATCAAGATCGGCTTGGGTAATCTAGTTTAGGTTTTATATTATGTGTGTTAGATACTCTAAGCTCAATATCATATACACACATATTTTATTGGTTTCCTTGTATATATATGTAGTCATATATATATATACAACACAAGTTTTGGTTTTTATATTTATAAATATGAAATTACATATTTCATATTTATTATTGTGATTTGGTTTAACTACTTAGATATGAAACAAATATATTTTCATATACATACTCATATGGTTCATTTTCTATTGTATTTGTGAAAATATTATATTCTCAGTTTATGGACTTAATAACAATTATATACATCTTTTATTAAGTCTACAAAATTATTTTGTAATGTTTCAAAACATGGTTAAGCTAAAATGTCAAAACTCATATGTTTTCACTTTCATGTTTTGGACTATTTTGTAAAATGGTAATATTTTTCATTTGGGAAGTCCTTTTTGGAAACCAGTCATTGTAGTATATTTATTATCGTGTCTACAATCATTCCCCTAAGTTTTACATTTTTTAGAATTTATTTGATATTTTTAAACAGTGTTTTAAAATCAGAAAACTGTTCAAATCTGTAAAATTTCATATATCAGTTCACGGTTGACCGCCACGGTCGACCGCGCCTAAGTTCTTTCGTCAGTGGGCAGCAGAGACTTTTACGGTCGACCGTCGTGGTCGACCGTGAGCTCGAGATTTCCCACGGTCGACCGTCGAAGTCTCTGGAGCTTTTCCTGTTGTTTTTGTTGCTCGCGGTCGACCGTCGCTTTGTTGCTCGCGGTCAACCGCCACGGTCGACCGCCGTTTATCCCAATGGCTCTTTTGGTACAGAATCAGATTTCTGATTCTTGGGCTGTTTGGTCTTTTCCTTTGGAGTTTTTGTTGTTGCTTCCTCTTCCTATATAAACCCACAAACCCCCTTCTATCTCAGTAACCAATGGGATATTTTAAACAAGTTTATAAAAGTTTTAACAGGGGTTTAAGTTTGGTTTAAAGTTGTTTTGGTTGGTTCACAAACAAGTTTATAAAAGTTTTAACAGGGGTTTAAGTTTGGTTTAAAGCTATTTTGGTTGGTTCACAAGTGAAGGAGATCATCTACATTATTTGAGCTTCCTTTTAATCCATCTCTCCATCTTGTTTTTCAGAGAAGAATTCCTAAACTCTATTTCTAGCTATTTATTGTTTTATTCATAGTTTCTATATGCTAGATTTTATTTGAGTTTAGTTGTTTTATTTATTCTCATTGTTACACACACCCACATGAGCTTTTAGTATTTACATACATAGTATATTAGGGTTGTGAGATATTGTAACATTGAGTTGAGCTTTAATTGAGTTCTCGTATTATATTAGAGAACATATCATTTGTTATCTTTGTGAGATTGTAAAGTTTTCGGTTAGCTAGAAAACCGAGTGTGAGGAGTGGACGTTGATTGGTGAACGTTGAAAACCGACATTGTGAGTGAGTGTATACGTTGATCGGTGATCATTGAAATCCGACATAGTATGGTTGTAAACTTTATTCGGGTGAGCGTAGAAAACCCGATTGTGATAGTGGATTTCTCCCTGGGAGAGGGGAGCGGAGACATAGGACGGAAGGTCCGAACTCCGTGATCATATCGTGTGTTTGAGTTTGCTTTGGCGCACTTAATCTTATGTTTATATTTCTTGTCGCCATTGTCCATAACTCATTATTTTTATCATCCACTATCTAGTTTATATTGTTTACCCTTGTGTTAGTTTACATATCCTTGCATATATCATATTGTATATCTCTTTGGTAGGATATATCATCTTATGGTAGTTTATATATCCTTGCATATCTTTATCACATAGGATATATCTCTTTATTCATATTGCTTATTCTTGCTTATAACTTTTGTATATCTATCTTGCAAGAATATACTTGTTAATTAGTTTTAATTGGCATAAAATCGGATTAGATTAGCATAAGACCCTAATTACCCCCCTCTAGGGTCTAACAATTGGTATCAGATCTTGGTGCTCTTTGATTTAAGGTCTAATCGCCTTGAATTAAAGATCCAAGTTATTTTTTTGTACTAATCTTGTTTTGATTGTATTTGTATCTTACTTGCATATATTTACAAATTATGGATATGAATGATGCATCTTGTTTAGGCTATGATTCTTGTATTACTCCTAAATTCAATATTTTCCCCTATGCTCAATGGTGTTTTAGATTCAAAATATTTGTTCAATCTAAAAATATCAATTTATGGTAAGTCGTTGATTGTGCTTATATTGTGCCTACATTGGAGAAATCCAAGTGGAATAAAAATGATAAAAGATTATTTATTATCAACAAGCTCTTGTTGGAATTCTTACATAATGCATTTGATTCTTCTTTGTCTAACAAGTTTGTTCATTTTGATATAGCTTACACCTTATGGAAACTTATTGAAGCATATCAAGGGGACTTGGAGGCGATCCAACAAGCTTTGGCGGATCAGGCTTCAAGTTCATATGGAGCATCATGCACACGGCCACTAGGCGATAGCCCTAGTGAGGTTTGCGAGTTCGAATCTATTAATGATTTATCTAGTGATGAACTTGCTTGTGCTAGTGAAAAATTATTAGATGCCTATAATAAATTGCATAAAAATTTTATTGATTTGCAAAGCAAGCATGAAGATTTAAAATCCGATCATGAGAAGTTAGCTTCCAAATTTGATATCATTTCTCAAGAAAATGTTGCTCTTAAAGAAAACAATGATATGCTAAATTTGGAAAATAATAATTTAAAATTGTATATTGCTAACTTGACTCATGACAAAAATAATGCCATGTTAGAAGTAGAGAACATACAAAATAATACTGCTTCTTTTATAAATGACTATTTATGTTCTACTTCTAATAAAAATGCATATGTACCTAAAAATGAAGATTTGAATCTTATGAATAAATGCATTTCATCTTTAGATTCAACTTTAAAAATATGCATTAATAATCATAAGAGGCTTATGGATATGTATGCCAAGTCTAAGTCAAAATCATCTACTCATTATGCACATATATATAGCAAAGTTTACAAGTGCTCTATTTGCAGCCGTAAAGGCCATTTAGCTAAATTTTGCTATGATGCACTGTAGGCAATAAAAATTGCCTTTAAATCCTTATCAGAGAAGTTCAGAACAAAACTGCTAAAACCTCACCCGAAATAGCAAAAAGGGGAAAAACACTGATAAAAAGGGGAAAACGCAGATATCTCCCAAACCGTAAGGAATTTGGCGAAACGGAGGAAGCGAACCAAATCCTTCGGCTAGGTTTGGATGGCTCCATCTCGTCGAAATAGGCGATTTTCATATATAATTCGTCCAATTCCGACTTACGGTTTGAAAGTTACGGCCTATTCTTCGATCCATGCTCAGGAGCTCGCCTGCAGCTCGAATTTTGCCTGCACGATCAAGACCCAAGTCTACCTGCACACCTGAGCTCACCTGCAGACCCAGTTCGCCTACAAGCTCGCCTGCAGACCCAAGTTTGCCTGCAGTCACAAGCTCGCTTGCACACTCGAGCTCGCCTGCAGACCCAGCTCGCCTGCAGACCCAAGTCTGCCTGCAGTCACGAGCTCGCCTGCAGACCCTGCAGACCCAAGTCTGCCTGCAGTCCCAAGCTTGCCTGCAGACTTAGCTCGCCTACAATCTCGCCTGCAGACCCAAGTCTGCCTGCAAGTCCTAAGCTCGCCTGCAGACCCAAGCTGCAGACTCGCCAGCTCACTGTCAACTGCCCACTTGGAGTATGAGAACAGTTACATCAGTGGTCAAATCCCACAAATCAAGGGAAAAAGCATGGCGTTCCTCACCTAGCAAGAATAGGTCGGCTGACAGGACCCCCTAAGTGGTCACATCCTACAGCTAGGGCGGTTGGCTCCCTCACCTTTATTAATGGTCAAATCCCATGAATCAAGGGATGACCCATGCCATCCCTTGCCTATTAAAACCCATCTTCAGCCAGCATGAAGGGGGGATTGGCTGTTGCATATTCTGCTGGCTAATCTCCCAAAGATTGAACCTGGACCTTTGCCAAAGGCTCCCTCATTTTAGAACTGAAGCTCCGGCAGCAACTTTGATCGGATCGTCCAAGGGAAGTAGACTCGGCACGATCACCGAGCGAGGCGTCCTATCGCCACCGAGGAACCCACGTTAAACAAGGAGGGAATTCCCTCCACTTCTGTTGTAAACATTTGATTATTAGTTTGTAATAAGCTGTTCTTATCAATACAAACAAAGTTCCCTATTTTCGGGAGATCAAAATTTACACCTACAGAAGATGGCGACTACAGTGGGAGAATCCGTTCATTCAGATGAATTGGTGGTGGCGCAGTTTGACGAAGTCGCTGCAGGGACTACGGTTGAGTCCCTTGTGATCAAATTCGAGGGGTACTTACAATCGTCCTCTTCTGGCGGCAATACATCTCGCCGATGAACGATCCTCGCAGACCCCTGTGCAAAAGGAATCAACCATTCGTGTCGACGCAGACTACGCCTCCGCCGTCGACATGAACGCTCCTCGTTCAAAAAGATCCAAACAGCGACGACGAAAATCTCTCGCTCGTCTCAAGGAACAATCCCTCATCCCCCACGATAGCCTGAATTATTATTCAGGCTTAAGAGGAATCAACCTCTTGAGCCAGGTTCCCATTTTTGGCGAACCACTCAAATCGGGCGAGCCTAGCAGTTTAGGCGGGCCCATCTCTTTGAGCCAGGTTCCCAGTTTCGGCGAACCGCTCAAATCGGGCAGACTGACGGCTCAAATCGGGCGAGCTTAGCAGTTTAGGCGCGCCCCACTCTGTGAGCAAGGTGCTCAATTTTGGCGAACCAAGGGCACCTGGCGAACTCTGCAGTTTAAGAGGGCTTCGTCAAACAAGCGGACTTTACCAAGCTCGCCTGACGGCCCAAGTTCGCCATAAAGGCGAAGCAACAGCTCGCCAGACAGGCACAGGCACACAGTACCAATCTCACCTGACGGGCGAACCTCGCCAGCCTGAACCTCGCCAACACGCTCATGCCCAAATGGGGGTGGCCACCTCGTTTGCCTACACGGGTCTGACGTCCGTCTCTGACAATGACGATGACGATTGCTCAGCAGTGGTAATGTCGCAGACTTCAAGCTCAGTTCAGGGCGAGCACGCAAATGTGCACATGACCGATATCCCTGACGAGATATCTAGGAGACTCGATGAGCAACAAGCAACCATTGACTCCCTAAAGGAGATGTTGGAGCAGCTCCTGAGCGAGAAGAAGAGGAAGAGAGAGAGGACTTCGCAGGCTTCGCATAAATCCCTGAAGCACAAAGAGCGGGTGCCTACTCCTTCTCACTCCTCATCCGAGTCATCTAGAGGAGCGTCATCTTCGGGCCATAACCCAAGAGACAAGAGGTTTGACGATCTCCAAAGTCAACTCGACGCCTTGAAGCTCCAGAAGCCTGTGAACAAGCTAGGGGTTATCAGACCATATCCAATTGAATGGGATGCATGCGGTCTCCTACCCGGCAAAGTTCGAGCCGCTGGACCTTCTGCAGTTCAATGGCAAGGGTTCTCCTACCCAGCACATCTACTACTTCCAGGCGCAAACTGGACACATAGTGGGAAACGATCCCATTATGACTCGACTGTTCATTGGTACCCTCAAGGGGGTCGCTTTTGAATGGTTTCGTAGATTGGAGCCTGGGTCCATCACCTGCTGGAAGGACATGGAAAGGCTCTTCGTGGCCAGATTCTTCGACGATGACACAGAAGTATCTATGGCCACCTTGCTAACTGTGAAGCAGAGGAAGACAGAGTCTGTAAGCAACTTTGTCAAGAGATTCAGAAACCGATCGCTGCATTCCCGTGATCGAGTTTCCGAGGCCACACTCATCGAGTTGTGCCGGAACAATCTCTCCATCAGCGTCCAATATGGGCGCTGTTGAAGCTCGCTCATGGAAAGACTTACTCCGCCAAGGAGAACAAGTCGAGAGCATGCTCAAGCATATGGGTGACGAAGACCCGCATGAATTTCGAGGAGATGATGACCACGATGCCTTGGTAGTGGAGACCGATCCCTCATATCCTCCAAATTTCCCCCGTTGATCCTCTTCAACAGGACGGCGGGCCCACATAGTCGCTCTAATCGCGACAATCTTGTCAAGTTAACACTACACCTCTGACAATCTCCCGTCGATCCTCTTCAATAGGACGACGGGCCTACAAAGCTATCACGTTAACAATCACCTCTGATAGTTCTTCGACACTCCAACTGGTGCATGAGTTTAAACTGCTCCCTTAACACTCCGACAAGTACACGAGTATAAACTGCTTCTTCTGACACTCCAACTGGTGCATGAGTTTAAACTGCTCCCTTAACACTCCGACAAGTACACGAGTATAAACTGCTTCTTCTGACACTCCAACTGGTGCATGAGTTTAAACTGCTCCCTTAACACTCCGACAAGTACACGAGTATAAACTGCTTCTTCTGATCCTCCAACTGGTATAAGAGGTTAAACTATTCCCCACACTTCCACTTCTTGAGCCAGGTTCCCAGTACGGGCGAACCGCTCAAATCAGGCGAGCCTAACAGTTTAGGCGAGCTCCATCTCTTTGAGCCAGGTTCCCAGTTTCGGCGAACCGCTCAAATCAGGTGAGCCTAACAGTTTAGGCGAGCTCCATCTCTTTGAGCCAGGTTCCCAGTTTCGGCGAACCGCTCAAATCATGCGAGCCTGACAGTTTAGGCGAGCTCCGCTTCTTGAGCCAGGTTCCCAGTACGGGCGAACCGCTCAAATCAGGTGAGCCTAACAGTTTAGGCGAGCTCCACTTCTTTAGCCAGGTTCCCGGTTATGGCGAACCGCTCAAAACAGGCAAAACTAGCAGTTCAGGTGGGCTGCATCAAACTCCCACTTGGTCAAACCTTCAGATAGTTAGGACCAAAGCCACAATCCCCCGCCAATCCTCTTTAATAGGATGGCGGGACCCCCACTGTCATGTTAACGGTCACCTCTGACAAATCAACTTACCAGTCCTCTTCAATAGGATGGTAAATCCATAGAGTTGCTCAAATCGCAATAAACTCCCACTGTCATGTTAACACTACACCTCTGACAAAATCAACTTACCAATCCTCTTCAAAAGGATGGTAGGTCCTCAAAGTCGTTCCGATCGCGACAATCCCTGTCATGTTAACATCACACCTCTGACCAGAATCTACTTACCGACACTCTTTAATGGAGCGGTAGGTCCACAAAGTCGCTCCGATCACGGCAATTCCTATCACGTTAATGATTACCTCTGATAGCTGACACCGTCATTCCCACAAATGACGTTGTCCGATCAGTCGTCATACTCATACGTCCCTGAACGATTTGATTCTCCCAGCACCATCTTTCCCATAAAAGGCGTTGTTGTTTGATAGTGGCCTACTATACGATGTGCTGCTATTTCAGGGTTCGTCTTTGCCTCAAGAGAAGACAAATCAGGGTTCGTCTTCATCTTTGCCCTAAGAGAAGATAAGCTTCCCCCCTAGACTCCAACGGGTATACGAGTATAAACTGTTCCCTTTACTCCAACTGGTGCAAGAGTATAAACTGCTCCTTTACTCCAACTGGTGCACGAGTCTAAACTGCCCCCTTATACTCCGACTGGTACATGAGTCTAAACGGCTCCTACCCTCCGACTGGTATACGAGGTTAAACTTCTCCCTACTCTCTTAATCCAAACGCCTCGAAAGGCTAAGGATAGAGGAGATATTTTAGCATTGAGCCTAAGAGAAAGTCCTCGACAACTTACCATGCTAAGGGCAAGAGCATGGCTAGTCCAACTCAAATGGTAGTTGGTAAAGACGAATCAAGTCCGTTGATAGCTGAGGGTTTGCTCAAAATCCTAGAAGGCAATCATCAGCTGCGAGTGAAGAGATCAACTTCACCGAGCTCGTTGGAGGGCTCCTCACTCCATCTGAGCAGGGATCACTTTACAGGTCTTCATATCCAAAGTGTTCCAGACCCCATGCGGCCTGATTCAGGTCTGAAAACTTTGGAGGGGGTTTTGTAGGTAATAAAAATTGCCTTTAAATCCTTATCAGAGAAGTTCAGAACAAAACTGCTAAAACCTCGCCCAAAATAGCAAAAAGGGGAAAAACACTGATAAAAAGGGGAAAACGTAGATATCTCCCAAACCGTAAGGAATTTGGCAAAACGGAGGAAGCGAACCAAAGCCTTTGGCTTGGTTCGGATGGCTCTATATCGTCGAAATAGGCGATTTTCATATATAATTCGTCCAATTCCGACTTACGGTTTGAAAGTTACGGCCTATTCTTCGATCCATGCTCAGGAGCTCGCCTGCAGCTCGAATTTTGCCTGCACGATCAAGACCCAAGTCTGCCTGCACACCTGAGCTCGCCTGCAGACCCAGTTCGCCTGCAAGCTTGCCTGCAGTCACAAGCTCGCCTGCACACTTGAGCTCGCCTGCAAACCCAGTTCGCCTGCTAGCTCGCCTGCAGACCCAAGTACCCAGCTCGCCTGCAAGCTCGCCTGCAGACCCAACTCTGCCTGCAGTCCCAAGCTCGCCTGCAGACTCAGCTCGCCTGCAGACCCAAGTCTGCCTGCAAGTCCCAAGCTCGCCTGCAGACCCAAGCTGTAGACTCGCCAGCTCACTGTCAACTGCCCACTTGGAGTATGGGAACAGTTACATCAGTGGTCAAATCCCACAAATCAAGGGAAAAAGCATGGCGCTCCTCACCTAGCAAGAATAGGGCGGCTGACAGGACCCCCTAAGTGGTCACATCCCACAGCTAGGGCGGCTGACAGGACCCCCTAAGTGGTCACATCCCACAGCTAGGGCGGCTGGCTCCCTCACCTTTATTAATGGTCAAATCCCATGAATCAAGGGATGGCCCATGCCATCCCTTGCCTATTAAAACCCATCTTCAGCCAGCATGAAGGGGGGATTGGCTGTTGTATATTCTGCTGGCTAGTCTCCCAAAGGTTGAACCTGGACCTTTGCCAAAGGCTCCCTCATTTTAGAACTGAAGCTCCGGCAGCAACTTCGATCGGATCGTCCAAGGAAAGCAGACTCGGCACGAGCACCGAGCGAGGCGTCCTATCGCCACCGAGGAACCCACGTTAAACAAGGAGGGCATTCCCTCCGCTTCTGTTGTAAACATTTGATTATTAGTTTGTAATAAGCTGTTCTTATCAATACAAACGAAGTTCCCTGTTTTTGGGAGATCAAAATTTACACCTACATGCACACAAACATAAAAATGTCAATGCTTCTTGTGCATCTCATGTAGCCTCTTTATCACATGTACACACACATGCACCCATTGTTCATCACAAGCATGCTCATGTGTATCAATATGATCTTTGTGGTCGTTTTGGTCATTTGGCCAAGTAATGTTTTGATTTGAAAAGAAAATCATGTTTGCCAAATGTTTCTAGTAGACCACATATTTTTAAATGTGATGTTTGTGGTAGATATGACCACTTAGGAAAGTTTTGTTTTGATAATGTGTCATATTTGCAAAGAGTTTCAAATAATTTATCTTTGTTTGCAAATGATTCCCATGCACGAGCTAATGGTCCACAAAAACAAATGGATCTCTTTCATTGCACAAATTGCAATCGGAAGGGTCATTTGAGTTATTATTGCTTTAACCGTGTTACTACACTACATGCGCCCAAGAGGGTTCATAACCCTAGGGCTTTGAGCTTAAAAGATGGGGGTCATGTCCCTAAATCTCTTGTTACCAAGAATTCTTGGGTACCAAAACAAATTTGATTTTTAAAACCAAGTATTTTAGTGTTTTTCTTTTTTTTCTTTTCTTGGTTTTGAAAATTATGTTTTAAGATCTTTTGGTTATGAAAATAATTTTTCTTTTATCAAATCTTTTGGTTATGAAAACAATCTTTGGTTATCAAAACAAGATTAGGGAGTAGGTTCATAAACATGAGGCCAACATTGGCATCTCACGGATGATCATCAGCGAGTCCATTGTGGGTTTATTACTTATCAGCAAACCCTGAGTTCTGGTGGGTGAGAATTTATTCTTGGTCTCCAACCAGGCATTCTGGGACTTGATATGGCATTGCCGGATGAGCTATCGATAGTCGCCAATATGGTGAGGAATCGGCTTTCCAGACTTGGGAGGAAACTCCCTGTGACAGGATATAGGTGTTATGGATAGGTACACTCACCGGCGAAGAAGTGGTGGACCCGTATGATGAGTTATGTTCTTGGACGCTGGAGTAATAAGTTGAAGATTAGCGGATTATATACACCAATACGCACCAGTATGTACGAATTGCAGACCAGTAAATACCATTTCTTAGCATTGTTGGAGCTTTATAATCCTGACACCAACACTTTTTTGACTCGTAATGAAGAGTTGGGGTTGGCTCTTCATGAGATGCAGAAAGTTTCTGGACTTCTTATAGGTGATCATCCATATCAGGAGTATTTTCTCCCCAACCGACAACTAAGGCAATTAGAGAAAACCTCTCCCGATATTCACGACACGTTGTGGGTTCTTACGTGTCATTATTATACAGCTTTAGCTAGCGTAGGTGTTCTGGCAAAGAAGACATCACCATAGCTAAGCCTGAAACAATTCGCCGACTACCTGTTCCAGCACCTAGAGGATAGTTCTGGTAAAGCAGTTTGTGAGTTAACTCCTCTAACTTCCTCAGAGATCAATAACATGAGTGAGAATATAGGTGCAATCATACACTACTTCTACCGCTGATGTCAAGTTTCCAGCGAGGACCAAGTTTCGGACATTCTTATGGTATGCCCAGAAGTGGGTTTGGGCCATGACTCTTCTTATAGGATATGTCGCCATTTGGCTAAAGAAGTGCATCGTACCTTATCAGTTCTCCACCGCCTTATAGATAGAGGTTCTCTTCTCTACGTCCAGGTCTGTCTGACTTCTTCTTTTCCTTGAGATCACTTACGAACTTGGTGATCATTAGTCGGGTTCATCCATTTTCTTTGTTTAAGCCTCCGACGACATCAAAGAAGTCGAGGTAGGAGGTTTTATTTTCTGTCCTAACAAAATGACAAATGTCCTTCCAGGTAAAGTGGTTGGAGAAGAAGAACCTCGTCCCTTCCTTCATACGAGATCTCGATCCACTACCGAGGCTTCTTCACGGGTCGGTTCGCATGTCAAGTTTGGGCAGGAGAGACCTGCTATTCACAAGGAGGCTCGATCCTCGAAATGGAAGAAAACAGTGCACAAGTCACATATCGATCTACGTGCTTTTGAGGCAGAGTCATTCAGCAACACACCTACCGACAGAGAAGATAACATCTTGCCTTTGCGTATCCTTTGATCATTTTATTTGTGAATTCTTTGGATCTAATCACATTCTATGTTCTCAGGGGGTCGCGAAGGAGGAGTATTCTCGTATGACCCTCTCTTTCCCGACTTTGCTCACTTTAAAGGCTAGAGCTTCATGTAACAGATGCGTAAGGTTATTGGTGAGGAGCCTGTGTGTACTAGAGCTGGCGAGGGTGCTGATGTTGGCGAGTTTGATCTAGCTACGAGGATCTCCAGCCCAAGTATATCTAATACTAGTAATACACCATTCAAATGGTAATTACGGGAGTTGAACGATTCCGAATCCGTGGATCTACTAATCGTTTCTATGCTTCATGCTCTTTTAGAGAAGATGAAGGGAATGGGCCCGAGTGCTGAGACTGGAGAAGTTGTTGCAGCCACAGAGGGTGAATCTGATCTCTACTCATTCTGAATTTTAGCTTTCCTTCCTTTTACCTAACCTCTATCTTTCGCAAATATGATTATCGAGGGTTTAGCTGAGGATGAAACCCTTCATGATGCTGGCATTAAGAAGTTGTGTGGGGACACATTCAATCTGACTCCGAGCTCCTCTAAGGCTGACAATATGTTGCTTGATGATATGTTATCGGAGCAATCCCATCATGAAGCTGTAGGACCACGCATGGAGACTGGTTTATTGCAACTTTTCCACAATTCGTTTGTCAGTTCTTACTTAACCACAAGGGAGTTTCAATTGTAGGACCAACCAGCGAAGTTAATGTAGCTACAATCATCGGTGCTTCTGATCAGCCTGAGGATCTTGTCTTCCCACCATTGGAGGTGGCTACGTCCGCAGCCCAGCTGCCTACCTCTCAGGTTGAGGCTNGATGCGTGACGAAGAGTTTGATCCGCTCTGGTGATTGGATTATCTGTAGAGTGGCCGAGGCATGAAGGGCGTTGTCCTTATTCGTGAACAACGCCGGGCTCCCGATTGGTCCGGGTCTTGGTTGTTCCAAAACCCTATCCGCTCACGTAGCTCGCCGACTTACTTCAGTCGTTCGTCGACGTCGATTAGGCTCATGTGGATCGGATAGTGACGTTCATCGTCGTTCTTTAACACTGAACCAGTTGTGGAGACCTATAGGCAATTTTCGATGCCTACAGTGATCATGGTGGTGAATTTCAAAATGAATTTTTCTATGATTTTTGTGCTCATCATGGTATAACTCATATGTTTTCCGCTCCTAGAACACCACAACAAAATGGTGTTGTTGAACGGAAAAATCGTACCATACAGGAGATGACACGCACTATGTTAAACTCTTTTGATTTACCAAAATATTTTTGGGCGGAAGCCGTCAATACGGCTTGCCATGTTTTAAATCGTGTTTTGATTAAACCAAAGCTTAAGAAAACTCCTTATGAACTTTATTATGGAAAAACTCCTTTCATTGGTTATTTTCGAGTCTTTGGTTGCAAATGCTTTATTTAAAATACAAAAGATCACCATGATAAATTTGATTCCAAAATTGATATTGGTATTTTCTTGGGTTATGCACCTCAAAGTAAGGCTTATAGGGTCTTCAATAAACGAAGCCTCGTTGTTGAAGAGTCTATAAACGTTACTTTTGATGAGACTAATGTTGGCTCTCAAGTTGTGTTGCCTAGGAAAGATGACCATTGTAGGGGATAGTCCTATCATCCTAGTTACGAGACTAGCTCAAGAAGCCGGTACTTTGATGGCTGTCGCACCTACCACCATTCTAGCGATTCCCGATGTTAGGTTGGCAGGGTCAAGCATGAGACGCCAAGCTAAGGGTCCTCTGCTAGCATTAGTAAGTTCTGCTTTGTAACTTGCTTTGACTTTCCAGCCGATATTTCAGAACGTAATATTTCTCCTTTCTTTTTGCAGAGCTTCTCACATCTCCATATGAGCTTGTCATGGCTTTGCTGAGAGATACTGATTCAAGTAAGGAGATTTTCCATGTGGATGTTGGTCGTTTCATTTCTTTTATGAACAGAATGATTGAGAAGATCCTTGATCGAGGGTATTCTTTTGATATGTTCAAACGGTCTCTTGATCGTCATATGACAATGTTCAGGGAGGAAGGATATCTAGATTTGGCTGATCTTCTCACCGTAGACCTAGCCACGCTAGAACGCAAGTTTTAAGAGCTAGGGGAGCTATAGGCTATAGGTGCTTCTTCATATATTGCTACTTGGTTAGAGTCTCAGCTGAAGCAGTAGCGTAACACCCGGATGTCCCTTGGGAACGAGCTTTAGACGCAAGAGAGTTATATCATACAAATGGCAGTGGTTCTCTCGATGAAAGACAAGAGCATGGTTGAATTGCTTAACTCTTTGTCTTCAGTTGACGAGAAAATCGCTGATCTTGAGAAGGCCCTAAAGCATGCTAAAGATTCTCATGTCATTCTCACAGGTGAATTAGCCGATACAGAAAAATCTTGAAGACATGTATTAGAGAAGTTGGAGCCTGCAAAGGAAAAGCTGGCCAAGCTAAAAAATAAAGCTTCAAGTGTATTGGACGCCACTGAAGATATTGTTCGGGCTGAGTTGTAGACTAAGCTCGAGAACTCTTATGAGAAGGAGATCTCTATGTTGGAAATTCAAATTCGTGGCCGTAAGATGTATTTGGATTGGTAGTGCCACTTTTGTATATCCTTTTGATTGGCTTCATTATGAAAACAAAGTCTTTTTTTAGCATATTTTTTATTATGATTTTTATTCCATCTAGAACAAACAATCACAATACTTATAGGTTTTTTGGCAAACCCTCAGCCTTCAATGGATTTAATTTACCTTTACCGGTTACCGTTTGAATCGGGCTAGCATGTGAATTGTCTGAGTCCATTTCACATGTAATGTTGTACTAAGAGAGTTAACTCTCTTAGTGCTATGATATTAAATATAGATAGACTTCGCTATTATTATGGGAATGCACTACCCGACAGCATGTGTTAGATGTAAACTTATTTCTATTGAAGGATTTGAGATAAACTCTCTTATGTCAAAAAGAGGCATAAACTCGACTATCGCTATGTCAAATAACAACTAGCTACACGTGTTAGGTGTAGGCTTATCTCTAATTAGGGATCGACATAAAGTCCCCCAGAATGAATTCTGGTGTCTTTTCACGGTGAAAGACTAACCGGCAACGCGTGTTAGGTGTAGGCTTATCTCTAATTAGGGATCAAGATAAAGTTTCCCAGAATGAATTCTGGTGTCTTTTTCACAGTGAAAGACTAACCGACAATGCGTGTTAGGCATAGGCTTATCTCTAATTAGGGATCAAGATAAAGTCCTCCAGAATGAATTTTGATGTCTTTTCATGGTAAAAGACTAACTGGCAACACGTGTTAAGCATAGAGAATCTAGAAGGTAAAACTGAGAGTGGGATCTCCACTCTAAGAATCAAAAAGATCTAGATAACCCTAACTTTTATAAGTTTGATTCTCTGATCTGAATATGAAATTTCTCATTTATCAAGATAGAATTTTGACTTTGGTCCTAACTTTTATAGGTTTGACCGAAGGGGAAAGAATGGAAGCCTTTCATTTATCGAAAAGGAGTTCCGATTATGGTCCTAACCGTTTAATGATTTGAGCAGGTGGGGATTATTAAGACAACCCTAACTTTTATAGGTTTGATTGTTCAACTTGGGCAGAGGCCTTTCATTTATCGAAAGGAAATTCTATTTTCTGAAAGTAGACCTCTCGTTTATGGAAGGAATCGAAAGGTGATTTTGGTTTTGGTCCTAACTATAGGAAGGTTTGACCAACGAGTAGTGGGAGTGGGATACAAATAACAGTGGGAATGTTGACTTGTACAAATCACTCAGTGGGGGTTTTTAGTGTCAAGTGATAGGGACATAACTTGAAATGGGTTTACTAATTTCCATAGATTAGCAACTTAAACTTTTGAGTACCGTGTTAGGACTTTAACATTGGGAGTGTTAAGTGCACAAACACAGTGAGAGTTTGGATAGACTCAGCCGAAAGAATTTTAGTAGACCCACTGTCAGTTAATTTGATCAGTGAGGAACTTTGTGGTAGAGGAACTGTGAATCCAGCACTCTGCAGTTGCATCATGGGAGTTTCGTGAGGGGAGATTGACTGAATGAGGTTATTGAATCTCATCTCAACGAAAGAGTGCTCGGAAAGACACGGTGGGATGGTTTTAATCATCTTGGAAATGATTAACTAGCCACCGTGGGAGGGTTTTAGTCACCTTGAAAATGATTAAATAGTCACAGTAGGAGGTTCTTAATAAATTATTCAGATGACCGGACATCATCTTGAATAATCGTCTGATCTCAGGTTATCCTTAAGAATACCATGCACAGTATTCTCCAGGAACTTCCCGATAAATAGGTTATCCCGAACGTACTAATATAGTAATTTTTTAGGAACTTCCTATTTATTAGCATCATGAGCTTGTCACCATATTGGGTGATTAAGCGATAAACACCGTTTGAGTAGACTGTGTCTATCACAAAAGGTCATTTCCATTTGGGTTGGAATTTGACTTTCTTCTTGGAGTTGAGTATCATCGGTCGCCGGACGGTGAGAACCAAGTCTCTTTCCTTGAAGCTTTGTTGTCGGACTCATTTATCAAAAGTTCGGGAGATTCTAGCCTAGTAAAACTCAACTTGTTGTTGAGCCTCTAGGCACTTTTCATCTGACATCTCAAGTTCTTTGAGACGTTTTTGATGTTGTTCCTCTGTCATCATCCTTATTGCGAGAGCAATATGAATGGATGGAATTTGAATTTCCAAGGGAAGAACAGTCTCGTATCCATACACTTGATAGTACAAAGTCACTCCGGTAGGTGTACGGACTGTGGTGCGATATGCCCAGAGAGCTTCACCGAGTTTGCCGTCCCAGTCTCATTTTTTGGTTCTAACGAGCTTTGACAGAATCTTAATAATGGTTTTGTTGAAAGCTTCAGCTAATCCGTTCACTGTAGGATTGTATGTCGTCGACGAGACGTCTTGAATCCTAAACTTTCTATAGAATTTGATGAAGGCATTGCTAACAAACTGAGGGCTATTGTCGTGCATGATTTGTCTTGGTACACCGTATCGGTAGATGATATGGTGTTTGATGAACCTGATGATATCGCTTGCCTTCACTTCTATGAGTGGAATCACTTCAGTCCACTTTGAGAAGTAGTCAGTGATTGCCAAAATAAAATGGTCACCTTTGGCTGACAGTGGAAAAATATGCCCGACAATGTCCATTCCCATGTCTCGAATGGTCATGAAGTGGTCGAAGGGTGCAATTGCTCCAAGGGTTGGTGCATGTAATTTTCATGTACTTGACATGTGTGGCACCGTCGGGCATACTCAACTGCGTCCTTTACCATGGTTGGCCAATAATGTCCATTCTTCTAAGACGATCACAGAGCTTGGGGCCGAGCTGATGTATACTGCGAGTTTCGTCATGCGCTTCCCTTAGTAGTAGACCATCGTATGCACGATGATACAACATCTAGGTCACCATGTTATAATAGAATCTCGGTGCTCTTCATCGGACAAAGTCTCTTTCTTTTATGTCTTCTGATAAAATACTGTGCAAGAAATAATCAATAATGGGTAAACGCCAATCTCAAGGCTCGAGTTCAATTCTAGTCGAGTGTGCCTCTTTGATGTCCAGGGCATAGTCCAACACAAAGAGTTGGTGAGTTCTCACAGTAACCAACTATTCTGTTTTAGGAGGCTGCACCAGAGATACTGCTAATGTCGCTAATGTATCTGCATATGCATTCTGGAGACATAGAATGTACTCGATTAAGAATTCTTTGAACGAGTCTGCCATCTCGATGACCGCCTTGTGGTACGGTATCAGGTCTTGAGTCTTGACTTCATACTCTCCTCGAATTTGGTTGAATATCAATTAAAAATTACCAAAAGCTTCGAGATATTCGACCCCCAGCTCTTTGACGAAACTAAGCCTAATGAGCAGCACGTTATATTTAGCTACATTATTAGAACACGGCTTGGTAAGTGAATAGGCTCGAGGCAGCATGTGTTTCTCTGGGGAAACTAAGACAACTCCAACTCCTGAGGCTATCTTCGAACTTTCGGGAGCGCTCGCCACATTAGTTGTCCGAGAAGCACCGTCGAAGTATAATTACTACACTTGTTGATGAGAGGTAGTATTGACTTTATGAGTTTTATCTGTTAAATCTTCATATAATTCGGCAGTATTCTTCACAGGGTTAGCTACTAGAAGATCACAAATCGCTTGCCCTTTGACCAACTTCTGTTGCTTGAAGTGCAGGTTATATTAGGACAAGAGTAGGACCCATCTCATTAACTGTCAATTCATTAAAGCTGGTTGCGTCATAAATACCTGGACTGGGTTAACATTAGAGATGACATAGATCGTCTGTCCAACCAGGTAGTGTCGCATTTTCTGAATTGACCAAAGCGAGGCACTCCTTCTCGATCATCAGATATCGAGACTCGGCACCTACCAAAGTTTGACTCAGATAATATATTACCTGTTCATAACCATTGTCATCGTCTTGTGTGAGTAAAGCACTTAGCATGTGGTTCATTGCTTCGACGTAAATCAATAACGGTTTACCCGACTTCGGTGCAACGAGGACAGGAGGATTCACCAGATATGATTTGATATCTTCGAAGGCCTTCTGACAGGTGTCATCCTAAATAAATGACACACCCTTCTTTGTGATCTTGGAGAATGGTTGGCATTTCCTGAATAGGTTGAAGATGAACTGGCGAATATAAGCCAATTGCCCTTGTAGTTCTCTAAGTTCTTTGAGGTTTCTCGGGGGCTGTAACTCATGTATCACCTTCACTTTATCAGGATCGATATGGATACCCTTAGTGGTGATGACGAATCCAAGGAATTTACCACTGGATATTCCCAGAAAGGACTTGGTAGGGTTCATCTTTGATTGGTGACTCCGCATGAGATTGAACATAGTCTTCAAGTCTTTAATGTGGTCGTCTTTGCTACGGCTTTTCATGACCAAATCATTAACATAGCATTCGACGGTCTTCTGGAGGTGTTCCTAAAAAATCTTCATCATTGCCTGTTGGTATGTAGCGCCTACGTTCTTCAAGCCGAAAGGCATGACTGTGTAGCAAAAAACACGGAGGGGCGATCTGAATGCGGTATACTTTTCATCGTCTGGGTACATGTTGATTTGATTGTAACTAGAAAATCCATCCATAAAGGACATTCTCTTGAATCCGCATGTGTTGTCAATGATGACATTCGTGATCAGAAGAGGGAAATCATCCTTTAGGAAAGCGACGTTCAGGTCTTTGAAGTCGATGCATATCCTGAATTTTTTGTTCTTTTTAAGGACCGATATAATATTTTCTAGCCAGTCGGGATGTTGCTCTTCCCTGATAAAGCCCGAGTCGATCAGCTTTTTAACTTCAGACTCGATTGCTTCTATAATTTGCGAACAAATTTATCTTTGTTATTGCTTGACAGGTTTGGCATCCAGATTGATATTGAAGCGATGCATCGCCATATTTAGATCAAGTCCTGGCATATCTTCATAATTCTAGGTAAAAACATCTATGTATTCCCAAATGAGGGCAATCAACTCTTCCTTCTCATCTATCGGAAGGCTATCACTGATGAATATGGGTTTCGGATTCACTTCGTCACCCATATTCACCTGGACCACTTTGTCTTCGATGGGAGGTTCTCTTTGTTCGAATCTATCACCATGTTGGATATTCAGGTGATTGATCGTCCTCCTCTATTGTGGCAGGGGCGACCGTGGCCATATTCGACATCAAGCCTCTGAATATTTCTCCAAGGCTGATGTCGGAGTCCCAACTTGAAAAATCGGATGAGTATCCATCCTTATTCGCTAATCGGTCGATGACTTGCTAGCAGCACTCATCATCGGATGAAGAGATGTAGCCTAGACCCCTTTTATAGCCATAATAATTATTGTGTTTTTCTTTCGGCACATAGGTCAGGTGAGGTGGAACCCGTGGAACTCAACCAAAACAAAGACCTTCTTCGAGTGTGAAGTTATATCCCCATTTCTCCATGAAATTATACGCTTGTTGATTGTATCTAAATAAGTGAGGATCAGGTCTTTCATCATCACTATCTTCCTTTGTGAGGGGATCTGATAGTGGAGATATCTCCCCTTTGCTAAAGATTAACTCCTTTTCACCCCCGCCTTAGCACGAATGACGAGGGTCATTCGAAGTGAGTCTTAGATACGCTTTTTCGTCATACAAGATGACCGAAGTGGCATATGTATATCGGGGTTATCATATAGCCCCTGCATTACATCCTAAAGACAAGGTGAATACACTAAATCATCATTTATTTCTCTTTCGGCAAGTTGTTAATTATAACTACCATCTGATAATTCTCCACCGCTAAAATTGATTACAAAGGGTACAATATCATTTAATATAAAACTTCCATTGTAATCAAGCCCAGCCTCAATGTCAGCAAAGGGTACAATATCATTTAATATAAAACCTCCACCGTCAGGATTTGAGTATTCTTTACATCAGAGATGATAAGATGCAATCTATTCTTGTGGGCTTAATAGATCTGATGAAAAAGCTTCACTCAGTCCTGTTAGCCCTTATATTTTGATAATGTTTTACAACCATAATTATCGGTATTAATTGCTTGTTGAGTGATATTATAGTTAATATATATATATCAAGCTTGTTAGTACTATACATGGAGGATTGGATGGAATATAAGCTACAACGATGATATCCAAAGAAGGAGGAGGCATAGTGATGAAGCATTGTTTATTCAAGAACAATAAATGCAATGAGAAGCTTCATCAACTCAAGCTATATCAAGACTCAAAGAATTAAAATTCTATGTGAGGATATTAGCTAGTTTTTTCTTTTCTCTCTAGTGCTAGAATGTAGGCAAGTAGTTTAGATTTCATTTGAAGCTATTGGGATATCACACACAAGTTTTCATACTTATATTTTTAAGCGTTTTGACAAAATATTATTTTTCACAAGTATGAGACGTTTTCGTAAAATTTCTTTTCCAAACAGTTTGTTTTTAATGTCAAAAACAATTTACAAAGTTACACAATTTTTAGAAGTCATTTAAATATTTTTACAGATTTTTAAAGAGTCAAAAATAGGTTTTATAAACAAAGTCAGTATGTATCAGTTCGCGGTCGACCGCCACGGTTGACCGCGCCTGTGTCTTTTACCTAGTGGGCAGCAGAAACTTTCGCGATCGACCGCCACGGTCGACCGTCGCCTGTGTCTTTTACCTAGTGGGCAGCAGAAACTTTCGCGATCGACCGCCACGGTCGACCGTCAGCTCAAAATTTCCGACGGTCGATCGCCACAGTCGACCGCAAAAGTCTCTGGAAAAATCTGAGCTTCGAAAGTGGTTCGCGATAGACCGCCGCTTAACCCAACAGACGTTTTACGGTACAGATTTGCAAATGATTTCTTATGGGTTTTAGGGGATCTGGGTATGGGTTTTAGCAGCTGATCCTTTTCTTATTTAAAGTCTCATACCTCTCTTCTCTCAAGTGCTCTTGTTCATTTGAAATATCCTGCAAACCTGTTTACTGTTTTCAAAAGAGCCCTAAACTTTCAAACATGTTCTCTGTTTTCAAGTTCACATCCCAGCTTCAGTGTAATCTTTCTCCTTGCTATAGGAACATCGTAAAAAGAGAGTTTTACACCATTACTACTGTTGTGAGCTTGATCTTGTGGAGATCAACTGTGTGAGAGTTAGATCTTGTGGTGATCAACTGTGTAGTTGTGAGATCTTGTGGAGATCGTTATATAGAAGAAGTTCTGACTTCCAAACCGGGTTGTGTAGTGGATTCTCCTCGAGAGTGGGGAGCGGGGACGTAAGTCAGCGGGCCGAACCTCGTTAACACATCGCGCGTCACTTGGATAACGATTTCTAACTCTATCTCTTTTGCTATAGTTGTTCATTTTGTGGTTTGTTGCTTGTCTAATTTTTATTGCACTATTATAGCCTTAAGACCCTAATCACACCCCTCCTCCCCCCCTCTAGGGTCCAACAATTAGTATCAGAGCTTAGTCTCTATATTAGTTTTTGGTCTAACCACCTTAAAGAAAAGATCTTATGGAAGCTTCAATAAATGTTCATATGTTAGAGGGACAATCCACCACTAGACCATCACTTTTCACCGGTAGTAATTTTGCTTATTAGAAGGCTAGGATGAGGATTTACCTTTGTTGCATTGATCTTGACATTCTAGAACTCATAGAGAAGAAATATGTAGAAAAGCCCAAAGTCGGGAACATGACCGATGGAGAAAGGTACCAAGCCAATCTCAATGCAAAGGCCATGAACGTCTTAATTTGTGGTCTTTCCCCCAATGCGTATAATAGGGTTTCCATGTGTGCAACCACATACGAAATATGGGTGAAATTATGTATTACACATGAATGAACCCCCAAGTTAAGGAATCCAAAATCAGTGGGCTTATGCATGAATATGAGTTATTTAAGATGCTTTCTAATGAATCCATTGATGCTATGTTTTCTCGCTTTACTAACATAATCAATGAATTGCATGGTCTTGATAAGAAATTAACTATCCAAGAGACGAACTACAAGATCCTTCATTCATTAACTCCGGTATGGGAACCCAAAGCTACAGCTATAGAGGAAGCTCATGACCTTATCACTCTAGCTCTCGATGGCCTCATCGGCAAGCTTAAGGTTCATGGGAAGAAGCTCAAGGGAAAGGACAAGGAGGAAGTGCCCCCACGGGAAGTTGAGGAGTCATCACCAAAAATAAAGACCATAGCTCTCAAAGGAGCTAGTGATAACTCATCATCATCGTCAGAGAGTGAAGTTGATTTTTCTAGAGAAGTGGCTCACCTCTCTAGAAGAATATCTAGACTCATTAAAATGAATAAGAAGTTTAATCCCCGATCTAACAACAAATTTTCTTCACGTATAGGAAAGTACTTTGAATGCAATGAACCGGGTCATATCGCTAAAGATTGCCCCAAGCTCAAGGAGACATACTTGAAGTACAAGAAGAAGAAAGCCATATATGCCGGATGGGAGGAATCCGAACCACGTGATTCGGATAGCAATGAAGAAGGAGCTAAGTTTGCTCTTCATGATCCCAACATTTGCTTCATGGCTTATGAAAAGGAGGTAGTTTCCGACACCGAAAGTGAATCCTTTTATATGCAATGTGATCTAGCTACGGCATTAGAAGAATTAAACATTGAGTTTAAAAGGATGTCAAAAGAATTTTCTTCCTTTAAAAAGTTACATGCTTCTTGTGATGCCAAACTAGAACAACTACAAACCTCTCTTGCTTTGAAAGATGAATTGTTAGGGGATCTTGATTTTGAAAACAAACAATTAAGATCCAAGATTGAAAGACTTGAAAGGGGATCTTGATTTTGAAAACAAACAATTAAGATCCAAGATTGAAAGACTTGAAATTGAGAGTGGTAGAATTAAACCTACTCATGCTTATGCTAATCATCATCACCATGGTAGAAATAGATTTCATAGATCTTATGCTCCTACACATAAGAAAAATTTTGTATGCACATATTGCATGAAACATGGTCATATTTCTACTCATTGTAGGATTAAAGATAATCATGATTTTTATAGAATGGCATGGGTACCCAAAGGTACCAAGCTTACTAACCACTAAGGACCCAAGATTTGGGTACCTAAAGTTACTACACCTTCATCTCTTATAGGGAACATCACGAACACGATGTAGAGAGATGTGGTACCTTGATAGTGGTTGCTCATATCATATGACGGGCAACAAAGAGCTATTTGCAACCCTATCAAGGATTGAAGGAGGTTGTGTCTCCTTCGGTGGTGGAGAGAAAAATAAAATCATTGGTATTGGATGTATTGGTAAGACACCCTCCCCCATTATAGAAGATATTTAGTTGGTTAATGGATTGAATCATAATCTTCTTAGCATTAGCCAATTGAATGATAAAGGTTTTGATATTTCCTTTAAACCGGACAAATGTATTATTAGCTCAAATGGAAAAACTATTTTATTTGCTAATAGAAAATCTAATGTATACATTTTTGAGATGAATGAACTAGTAGATCAAGATGTCAAGTGCGTTGCGGCGGTTGATGAAAACCCTTGGATTTGGCATAAGAGGCTTGGACATGCAAACATGGAATTGATATCTAAATTGTCCAAGAGGAATCTTGTTAAAGGGTTACCAAACTTGCATTTCATCAAAGATACCATATGTGAAGATTGTGCTAAAGGTAAACAAACTAAGTCTACCTTCAAATCCATCAATTAGGTACCTTTATAATTACTTCATCTTGATTTATTTGGTCCTATGCGTGTTAGCTCTCTTGGAGGCAAACACTATGTTTTTGTTATCATTGATGATTTTTCTTGTTTTACATGGACAATCTTTCTTGCAAGTAAAGATGAATGTTTTAAAGAATTTTCGAATCATGTTAAAAGAATTGAAAATAAAAAAGAGTTGAAAGTTGTTAAAATAAGAAGTGATCATGGTGGTGAATTTCATATTTCTTTCTATGATTTTTTTTGTGCATCGTGGTATAACTCATGTGTTTTCCGCTCCAAGAACACCATAACAAAATGGTGTTGTTGAACGGAAAAATCGCACCATATAAGAGATGGCACGAACTATGTTAAACTCTTTTGATTTGCCTAAATATTTTTGGGCGGAAGCCTTCAATACGGCTTGTCATATTTTAAATCATGTTTTGATTAGACCAAAGCTTAAGAAAACTCCTTATGAACTATTTTATGGCAAAACTCCTTTTATTGGATATTTTTCGTATCTTTGGTTGTAAATGTTTTATTTTAAATACAAAAGATCACCATGTTAAATTTGATTCTAAAATTAATGTTGATATTTTCCTAGGATATGCACCTCGAAGTAAGGCTTATAGAGTCTTCAACAAACGAACTCTTGTTGTTGAAGAATCTATAAACGTTACTTTTGATGAGACTAATATTGGTTTACAAGTTGGTTTGCCTAGGAAAGATGATGATGATGTTGAGGGAGGATTGAAATTTTTGTAAATAAATAAAACACCCTCAATAGATGTTCAAAAGGATGGGGGATAGCAACAACATTCAAGAGTAAGAACAAGAAGAACTCCCCATAGCATGGAAATTTGCACCAAATCATCCAAAGGAGCAAATCATTGGGAATCCTTCACAAGGGGTTCTAACTCGCTCAAAGGCTTTGAGCGAGTGTGGTAATGCTACCTTTCTATCTTAATTAGAACCTAAAAAGATTAATGATGCTTTAAATGATGAATTTTGGGTTTTAGCTATGCATGATGAACTAAACAATTTTCAAAGAAATGAAGTTTGGAAGTTAGTTCCTAGACCTAACAATACTAGTGTAATTAGAACAAAATGGGTTTTTAGAAACAAACTTGATGAACATGGCATTGTAACTAGAAATAAAGCTCGTTTGGTTGTCTAAGGATACAATCAAGAGGAGGGCATAGACTATGATGAAACCTTTGCACCGGTTGCAAGGTTAGAATCAATTAGGATGTTTTTGGCATTTGCAAGCTTTAAAGATTTTAAATTGTTTCAAATGGATGTTAAAAGTGCTTTTAAATGGTTTTATAGAAGAGGAAGTATATGTTGAGCAACCCCCTGATTTTATGGATCATGCATTTCCTAATCATGTTTACCGGGTTCAAAAAGGTTTATATGGGTTGAAACAAGCTCCTAGAGCTTGGTATGCTCGCCTCTCTAGTTTTCTTCTTGAAAATGGTTTTTCTAAAGGGAAAATTAATAATACTCTTTTTGTGAGAAAAAGAAAAAATGATTTTATTTTAGTTCAAATATATATTGATGATATCATTTTTGGTGCTACTAATGAATCTCTATGCAAGGATTTTTCTAAAGTTATGCAAGATCATTTTGAAATGAGCATGATGGGAGAGCTCACATTCTTTCTCGGGCTCCAAGTCAAGCAAACTAAGGATGGGATATTCATTTCTCAAAGCAAGTATGCTAGAGAATTAGTAAATAAATTCAATTTGGAGAATTCTAAGTATGCACCAACTCCTATGAGTACAAGTATCAAGCTTGATGCGGATGATAGTGGTGAGGATGTGGACCAAAAACTATACTGAGGTATGATCGGTAGTCTTCTTTATCTCACCGCTAGCAGACCCGATATCATGTTTAGTTTGTATGCATGTGCACGTTTTCAAGCTTCTCCTAAAGCATCTCATTTGATTGCGGTTAAAAGAATTATTAAATATATTTATTATCATGTTTAGTGTGTGTGCATGTGCACGTTTTCAAGCTTCTCCTAAAACATCTCATTTAATTGCGGTTAAAAGAATTATTAAATATATTTATGGAACAATTGATCTTGGTTTATTTTATCCAAAAAGCACCTCTTTTGATCTATATGGTTTTTGTGATGCCAACTTTGCCGATTGTAAGGTAGATCGCAAGAGTACGAGTGGTACATGTCAATTCTTAGGTAACTCTCTTGTCTCTTGGGCTTCCAAGAAACAAAATTGTGTTACCTTGTCCACTACGGAAGTGAAATACATTATCGTCGGCTTATGTTGTGCCCAAGTTTTATGGATGAAACAAAGTTTAGTTGACTATGATTTGATTTTTCAAAATATAAAAATCTTTTGTGATTACACTAGTGCTATCAATATTTCAAAAAATTCGGTTTTGCATTCTAGAACCAAGCATATTGATGTGCGCTATCATTTCTTACGCAATCAAGTAGAGAGGTAAGATGTATCACTTGTGTTTATTGACATAAAATCTCAATTAGCGGACATCTTTACCAAGCCTCTTAGTGAAGATGATTTTTTTCGCATAAGAAATGGTTTGGGTTTATGCACTATGTGAAAGTTCTACTTGCTTGCTTGATTAGTTGCATTTCCCATGCATTTTTTGTTTACATTTTTTACCCCATTTTGATGGTGATAAAGGGGGAGAAAAATTTCCTCATTTGTGCACATAGTAAGGGGGAGCTCATAGATAGGGGGAGCTACTATCTATAAGCTATATTTATTTTGCTCCTATATAATGGTGGTTATCATCATCAAAAAAGGGGGAGATTGTTAGCCCTTATATTTTAATGATGTTTTATAACCACCATTATCGGTACTAATTGCTTGTTAAGTGATATTATAGTTAATATATATATCAAGCTTGTTAGTACCGTACATAGAGGATTGGATGGAATATGAGCTACAACGATGATATCCAAGGGAGGAGGAGGCATAGTGATGAAACATTGTTTATTCAAGAACAATAAATGCAATGAGAAGCTTCATCAACTCAAGCTATATCAAGACTCAAAGAATTGTAATTCTATGTAAGGATATTAGCTATTTTTTTCTTTTCTCTCTAGTGCGAGAATGTAGGCAAGTAGCTTAGATTTCATTTGAAGCTATTGGGATATCACACACACGTTTTCATGCTTATATTTTTGAGCGTTTTGACAAAATAACATTTTTCACAAGTATGAGGACCTTTTCGTAAAATTACTTTTCCAATTAGTTTATTTTTAATGTCAAAATCAATTTACAAAGTTACACAAATTTTGGAAGTCATTTAAATATTTTTATAGATTTTTAAAGAGTCAAAAACAGGTTTTATAATCAGTGTCAGTATGTATCAGTTCGCGGTCGACCGCACCTGTGTCTTTTTCCTAGTGGGCAGTAGGAACTTTCGCGGTCGACCATCACGATCGAACGTCAGCTCAAAATTTCCCACGGTCGACCGTCACGGTCGACCGCAAAAGTCTCTGGAAAAATCTGAGCTTCGAAAGAGGCTCGCGGTCAACCGCGAGATTTTCACGGTCGACCGCCGCTTAACCCAACGGACGTTTTACGGTACAGATTTGCAAATGATTTCTTACGGGTTTTAGGGGATCTGGGTATGGGTTTTAGCAGCTGATCCTTTTTTTATTTAAACTCTCTTACCCCTCTTCTCTCAAGTGCTCTTGTTCATTTGAAATATCCTGCAAACCTATTTACTGTTTTCAAAAGAGCCCTAAACTTTCAAACATGTTCTTTGTTTTCAAGTTCACATCCCAGCTTCAGTGTAATCTTTCTCCTTTCTATAGGAACATTGTAAAGAGAGAGTTTTACACCATTACTATTGTTGTGAACTTGATCTTGTGGAGATCAACTGTGTGGGAGTTAGATCTTGTGGTGATCAACTATGTAGTTGTGAGATCTTATGGAGATCATTGTGTAGAAGAAGTTTCGGCTTCCAAACCAGGTTGTATAGTGGATTCTCCTCGAGAGTGGGGAACGGGGATGTAGGTCAGCGGGCCGAACCTCGTTAACACATCGCGCATCACTTGGATAACGATTTCTAACTCTATCTCTTTTGCTATAGTTGTTCATTTTGTGGTTTGTTGCTTGTCTAATTTTTATTGCACTATTATAGCCTTAAGACCCTAATTACCCCCCTCTAGGGTCCAACAAGTCCCATCAAAAGATCTCTTAAAACTCTAGATTTCTCTCATTTATTCTCTGTACCTCTCTTACAATGTGCAACTTTTCTTAGCTTCCCCTTATCTAACCCTAGACCTAGAACACCTAATTTTTGGGCCCCAAAATTCTATAAATAATATAGTACATGTCTTTATCTGAATACAACTCTAAATATCACGAAACTGGTGAAATTGTCCAGTTTGACTAGCCGGTTAATCAGCAGAAGTTTCTAGCAGTCAGACAGGTCAGTCCTACCACTTGTTGATGTCATTTCACTTTTTTCACATTGTTTCACTTTTCATTTTGTTTCTAATTCTTTTGTTGTCTTCTATGACTGAAACATAAGGCTATTTCCAAACAATCTCTACCTTAAGCTTGTACGAAGTCACCTTCGAAAATATTGGTTCTTCCTTATAATCTTCCTTCCTAACTTATAAAACTATAGATAATTGACATCTTTGAGAAATAACCTTAAGCTTCCTCTCCTAAATGGCATCGAAGCAATCATCACTCATGTATTGATGTCCAACCTTCTAATAATTTGACATCAACTTCCATTGCGGCACACTCTCAATCGTCAACTTGTTGGAGACTTTTTTTGACTCTTCTATCTAGAGTTAAACTACCATTTCGGCTCTCCCTTAAAATCTATGTTCAGAGTACATCTCTCTTCCTTATGGTCACACACCCTATCAAAGACAAAGCTTAACCCTGAACATTAGTTCTTTTAGACATCTGATACAAGTCATCTTCATACTTCCTTCTAATCATGATAGAAATCTTTCTACAATATATCGTGATGACTCCTCCATGAACATAGGTTAAGTACCCTACAAAGTTAGGCACCTTAAAAGATATTAGATTCTTCCTTGCCTTCATGATTAACTAAACATTGTCAAGGGCGACCATGCTCGCCTTTCTCCACACCACGATGACTGCTCCTACACTGACGATGCTGCACCTTGTACCATCCACCATATAGACAGTCTTCTTGAATCCTTGCATTAAGGAGTCAAATGGACCTTTTGGGAACATATATGAGTTAAGGTTCTAGGATCTAATATCAATCTCAACAAGAAGTGGAGTTCTAAGAAACCATCAACACCTCAGTACAATTAGTTTAATCTTCTAAAATGCCAACACATTATGTGGTTGATTTTCTTTATTACCTTCTATGTATAAAGTTTGGACAATCGTCTACTCCCCAATCTTTGCCCCTAACCTTCTTACTGTTTAAAGTAGTCTTTCTTCATATAACCATTTTCTTAGCAAAACAAACACCGCATAGTCTGCACACATATCTCGTTTGAAGATTTCTTCTCTCGCACATCTATAGCAAATTGGTGTTGGCACCCAATTAATGACCAGCACACTGTCATCGCTAAAATTATCCATGAGGAGCACTTCTTTGACCTCATCTATGGTGTTTGTCACCTTGCTTATGGTTAGTGATGTTTTCAGATATTAGAAACTCACTATAAGAGAACTCAGCAAGATTACCACCTTGTCGTCACCTTCAATTTTGACCCTATCATTGCTAACTTGGTTACTATCCTATTGAAGTAGCTCATATTGTAATGACCGTGAATTTTTTAGTATTTTAAAATATTTAATTATGATTTTTAAAAAGAGTATTTGTATTTTCTCGATTTTCTAGAATTTTCTATGATTTAAAGTCTAAGTTATATTTATTTAAATGATTTTGATATTTATAAATTAGTTTAGTGTAGTAAAAATTTATAGAATTTATCTGTTGTGTTATCGATACATTACATATCATTTTAAAAAATACGTTGTATTATTGTTAGTATTACCAATTATTTTGTGTATTATGTTAAATTATTAATTACGTATTATTTGTGTAAATTATTGTATTATTTTAATTATTGCATATTATCTGTCGTATTAGCACAACTGGTATGTTTTATCGCGTAGATAAAATTATTCCATTATTATTTGATTTTAAATTTAAGTAATTATATTTTTATTAATTATTCTTGTTTAATTGTATAATTTATTGTATTATTTCTACTGTTACGTATGTTCGCGGTGAAAGTCGTTTTCATTGAAGTAATTGTTTCCTTATGCAACAGTTTTTCGGTTACAAAAGATCCGGTCTTTTTATAAGATCCGGTTACAACAAAATCAAAGAAAATAAAAATAAAAATTACAACTTTCCTTCTTTCGAACAAATCGAAAGATCCTGTTTTGCGGTCTCTTGCTTTTGTGGGTTCTTCGCCTGCGCCGGGGTTAATCCGTGGACCACCTTCGCCTGCGCCGGGGTTAATCCGTGGACCACCGCGCGATCTTAATCCGGTCGGATCTACACGGTATGGCGGGTGCTATTTCACGAAGGAAATAACAGCCGAGGGTACTATTTCACCAAGGAAATAATAGCCTTTAGTAATCGAAATCGACCAAGCGAAATCGATACTCTTCTCGGGATCAAAAACCAAGTTTTGATCCGGAGGATTACCGTGTGGATCTCAGATCTGATCTCTCTCTCTCGAACTCCTGCCTTGTTTGACGTGGATGATCGCTAAGAACCAGATCTGAAAATGTCCAAGTCTTCAAAGCTTCAAAACTCCAAAGTTGAGCTCTCAATCCAGCAGAGTTTCGCCTCAAAAAGTTCTAACCTCTAAAACAATGAGCCTACCTCTCTATTTATAGGCATCTGAAAGCGGATCTGGGCTCAGATCTGGGCGCAGATCTGGGCAAGGGGTGGCTCGGCTTTGGCCGAGCCACTTAGGTGGCTCGGCTTTGGCCGAGCCCTCTGGGTGTGGTACCGTTTTGTCGTTTTTCGGTTTCGTGGTTTATCCAAACTCTGATTTGTTGATCTAGACTCTGATTTGGCAGTCCGGATCCTGATTTGGCAATAAATCCGCTTTGGTGTTTAACCTCGTCACCTCGTTAATCTGCTTCGTCGCATCTCACTTAGCTTTGATGTTGTGGTCTAACGATCATGCTTGAATACATCGCCCGATGGGTCGTTGGTTTGTCGAATCACCGTGCTGAGCTGTGTTAAGGGACCAATAAGCAGTATACACCTACAGATACCCCCTCCAAAGTATTTCAGCCTCATTCTTTTATAGAAGAGTCTGGAATGCTTTGGATATGATTGCCCCAACCCTCAATCGGTATGACGGGACTTTGGAATGGCTTCTATTCTTGATTCCTTCAATCCTCCAGGCTATTCGGTGCTTTGTCGAATGTCTGTAAGGGTTCCGGTGCTGTATTTATTGTCTGACCGTTGTCGGAATTTTGAACTTGAAGTCAATTCCTGGTTTTCTGATCTTTAGCTCGTGTTCGCTGTTCCAACCATCAATTATTGGTGTTGATTCTTCATTTGCAACGCGTTGTTCGGCGTTTGACACAGTTTATACTCATACGTCTGCTGGAGTCTTGAGAAGCAGTTTATACTCTTATACTTTTCAGAGTGTTGTTGAGTTATCCTTAAGAATATTTTTGGAAAAATACTCTCCAGAAACTTCTCAACCAAAATAGGGAATAGTTTATACTCGTATACCTTATTGGAGTATTGAGAATGAACTGAACCGGCCTAATAATAACCCAAAAGGCAGTAATTAGACTCAAAAAAAAAATCTTCCGACCCTTCCGAATATATGGGAGAGGAATGAATAAATAAGAGACTGAACCGTCGGTCGATTTGAAGTCGTTTCGACATTCGGTTCAGCTCCAATTTGAATTTTGGTTCAAATCTGGTTCAAACTGGTTCAGAACTGGTTCAACCTGGTTCAAGACCGGTTCAGGACTGGTTCAGACTGGTTCAGTCTGGTTCAGCCAGGTCTGGTCTGGTTCAGCCTGGTCTGGTCTGGTTGAGCCTCGTTTGAACTGATTTAGTCTGGTTTGGTCTGGTTCAACCTGGTCTGGTCCGGTTCAAGACTGGTTCAAGGCTATAAAAGAGCCTCTTTTCCTCTATCTAGGGCTGGCCCCCCTTCTCCCCCTTTTTGAAATTTTCTTTTCCCTCGTGCCTCTTTTCTCCTTCAAACCCTCAAATTTGTCTTAGATCTACCTTTCCTCTTGATCTTAGACTGAAAAATCCCTCAAAATTTCCATATATAGAATTTCTCTCAGGCCCCTCGAGCACGTGGTTCGCGCTTCTTTCAAGATCTGACTTTTTGCCGGATCCTCGAGCTTTTCCTCAGGTAAATCCTCCATAATTTTGGCATATTTCATGTTTAATTTAGTACATGAATTTGTGGGATTGCATATGAGGGTTAGGGTTTATGATTTGACGCCTCGAGCTCATCTTTCAGGGGGTAGAATTTAAAGATCTGAGGGGTTTAATTGTAATAACGAGGGGATAAAATTTTAGGGTTAGAGTTTGTCACCCTAACTAAAAATTTTTCTGTATCTGATCCTCTGATTTACTTTGCAGATCATCATGTCGCATATCTCGAGAGGTCAGTCCCATGCTGCGTCGGCTGATGGCATGCTTCCCTCCTACACTAGTGAGCTCTTTTCTGGCGTATTGCGAAATTTGTAAATTAATCCTTTATCCCCATTTTGTTCTCCTTGGTGAGACAATCGGGAAGAGCCTTGATTCTCCTTGGTGAGGATCGACGCTTTAAAGATGGGTTTTGCTTGGTCAAAATCATATCTCAAAATAAATAAAGGGGGCGTTTTGACGTTATAAGGCAGGGATATATTGTTGATATACCCTATTTTATGAATGCAAAATGTAGCCAAATCGTCTCACCCTTTGTAAAGCAGTGACTCTATCTTACTCATTTGTAAGATGAGTTCAACTTCCTTTTATAACTGAGACTAACAAACACTTAATTGCTTGTTTTTAGTGGAATATCCCTCTAGAGCGTTCTCATCTCATGCAGTGGACGGACATCGTGACGAGTATTATTCAACCTCCGATGATTTTTACCTATTCCGCTTACTCTTCAGTTTGCTCCGGGCACGTCGACAGAGGTTGCCCAAGTGGTGAAGGAAGGTGGACATCAAGCTCTTCGACAGTTGATTACGGATGCGCCTTTCGTGAAGGATGCAAGCTCTGTTCAGCCTCTCAGGAAGACTGACTTTTTATTTGGTGACTCTGTTAAAGATCCCGCTGCAGTGTTCATTGATGCCGAGCAGTGGCTTCATAAAAATGGCGGTGGTTTCCTATATTTGCCGAAGATTCCTCGTCACCGCTCATTGACTGAGCTCAGGCGTCAGGTCGTGCCACGGGAGATGTCGTGGCGCTTAACGGAGGAGCATGAGAGCGTTCACTATGGCTACATTACTCATCAGGCAGCTCCTGGTTCAAGCAGTAGTCATATCGTTAGATTGCGTCCTGGAGTATTGGGGCTGGATACACCACCGCGTAACGAATTTCTTGCTTCTGCTTCTACTTTGAAGAATCGCCTTGCTGACTTAGGACGGGAGATGCCTGCGACGCGCCACAGATTCTATGGCTGGGTCCATTCTTTAGACAAGCTTTGGTGGGCTCGTATGACGAAGTATGTCTTAAGCCGATGGAGCTAGGAGTTGCACGCTTGTGGTCTATATGCAGCCATTCGTTCCACCATGTATGGCTTACCTGTCAGTGCGAAGCATTTCTTCGCTTTGTACGAGCTCTATAACCCGGATTCGAACACTTTTCTGACTAGGCATGGAGAGTTGGGCTTGGCTCTCCATGAGATGCACAAGATTTCTGGTTTGCCTATGGGTCAGATGCTATATCAGGAATACTTTCCCTCCAACCATGAATTGAGTCAGCTGAAGGACCGTATGCCCGACCGCTATGAGACTTTATGGGATCTCACATGTCACTATCATATTGCTTTGGCGCAGTCTGAGCCTTTAGCGAAGAGGACTAAGTCACATGTGAGTCTGAAGCAGTTTGCGTGTTATTTGTTCAGGAATCTAGAGAGCAATTCTGGCGAGGCTATTTGTGAGCTGGCACCACTCACTCCTTCAGGGGTTAATAGTCTACTGAAGAAGATTGACGCTCATTCCTATACCATTAGCAGTCCTGAGAGTGGCTTTCCTGCAGGGACCAAGTTTAAATCGTTCTTATGGCATGCGACCGCATCGATTCAGCCGATGACCCTTCTCACCGGTTACCTCGCTATCTGGTTAAAGAAATGCGTAGTCTCGTATCAGTCCAGTGACATTTTTCCATTGGAAGTGCTCTACCCAACGGTTCAGCTTGCCTACAAAAAGGAACTTTCGCTTCTTCCGGTGATGGTAGCTAACATTCATCGAGGGTTTCGACGGATTTCTAGTGTTTTCACACAGAAAGAAGATGCACCATCGGCTCGTATTCCTTCTACTAAGGTTGTGCTCCTATATACTTATTTGATGGCTTGGTTCGTCCTTCATCGTCCTGATATGATGTCGGTACCTAGCACCGTAGACCACTCTGTTCCCCTACTACACTTGACATCAGAAAGCAGCTACAGGTCCATAAGTGTTGGGCATTTTCCACTTGCTTCCCGCAGTTCTTCAGCCGATACGGCGAGTGTTTGATTGATGAGGAGAGGCCGAGGGAGTATCGAACTCATTTAGATGTCGGCTGCTTTAATTAGCTAGTGAACATTAGGCCGGGTTATCTGACCTTGCGGGTGAGGAATCAGTGTTTTATAGAGCCATATCTACCCTACCGATTCGCCCACCAGTTTGGTTATGACCAGCTTTATATCGGGAACCCGCGTCAGCAGCTTCGGACTCACGGCGGTTTGGTGGACGGTCTTCGGGCATGGCTGTGGACCGTGACGGGCTGTACTGGTGCTAAATTCAGTCTCCCGAGTGTTGAGCGTCAGTTGAAGCTCACATTCTTAAGCTGCAGGTGGTTGTTAGTAGCTAACAAACCCGTTCCCGTGAAGCCAATTGCAGAGTTAGTGGCCGAGGAGGCTTCTCAGGCTGATTCTCGCATGATTTGGGAAAATGCTTGGTCACAGAGGACGCGGAGCAAGACTCGTCGGATTGACAAAGAAGGAAAGAAGATCTTCAATTCTGCTGATGAGGCTTCAGGTGGAGATCTTGAAAATTACGAGGACTATTCCGAGCGAGGTTAACTACATATCTTTTCCTTCTGTCTTCCAGAATTATTAATCCTGACAATTGTTTGGTGTTTCAGGGACCGCGGCTGACAAGGATGAAGAATTCCGTCCCTTTTCCCAGGCGAGACCTTCGATTGTTGCCCCAGCTGCCAGGCAGAAGAAACTAGCCCACAAGCCGCGTGCAGAGCTGCAAGCATCTGAGATGGATTTGGCTGGTGATGATCCTGCCAGTGACGGAGGTAATATCTACCTTATAGACCATCCTCTTGATCATTCAGAACTTTAGGCTCATGCTTTTCCATCTCTACATAGGAGAGCGTGGGGAAAGCGAGATGAGTCCTGATCCTGCTCCTCATGATTTTGTATCTTCTGGTGAGTCTAACTTACCACACCAGGTAGAGAAGCCTGCAGAAGCTGCCGACGTTAGGGAGACTATCAATGTAGGACCCGATTCAGTGAATCCAGGTACATCTCCCATTGACAATACATCCTTTCGATAGCAAACAAAGGAGTTGAACGATTAAGAATTCGTGCCTCCCTTAATTGTCTCTATGCTTCTTGGTCTTTTAGATAACTTGCAGGAGGCAAGCGTGGACCTTAGGAGTAGAGAGGCTAACACACCCATGAGAGGTAATTCATTTTCATTGGTCGTAGTCTCTTTATTCTTCTTTCGCATTTATATTTTCTTGTGCCAGATTTTTCGACTGATGATTTCGACGAGGAAGGTTTGCTCGTGGATACTCCTATGCTCCACTTCATGTATGGCTCTCCTCAGATTGATGACCAAATGCCTGAAGATATGTTTCCTGAGTCTGCACTTCCTGAGAATCCCGAGGATGGTCCTTTTGTAGGTACGTGCCTCTTCTCAAGTTAATTATAGGACTAGCCATTTTTTGACTAATGCAGCTATGATGCATCTGAGAATTCCGTTTTGTGTTTGACAGAAGCTTTCGTCGAGACTGATCCTGTTGAGCCGGCTGTGAGACCAACTACCTCAGCTGATACATCCACAGCGGTTACACCTCCACTACTCCCAATGACTCAAGGGGAAGAAGGTATAAATTAAGCAACTGAGAAATGTTATTTATTTCATCATCAAGGCTTTTGACGGATTTCTCCTTTTTGTGTAGGGCTTTCTTCTCGGCTTCATGTCCTTGTGAAGGAGTTATTATCAGACAGCGACCCTGAGAAGATCGTCATCTGTATAGAAGTCCGCTCCTTCTTCTCCTTCGTGAATGCTATGATTGGCAAACTCTTCCACGGCGGACTTTTTCTTCACCAGTTTAAGCCTTTCCTTGATTCTACGATAAATTCAATAAGGGACGCAGGATACCCGGATCTGGCGAAGGCTATAGTTGATGACCTTGATTGTCTAGATCACGAGCTTCAGATGTTTCGTGAGCTCCGGGATGCAGGTGCCTCTTCGTTCATTGCTGCCAGTTTGGATGCTCGCTTACAGACATGACGCGATACTCAGATTTTTTCTGAGCTCGAGATTCAGGTGCAGCGGGATCGGGTAGACCGAGTTGAGGCCAACCTTGCTATTAGATCATCTTCACTCGACAAGCTTGATTTTTCTATTACCTCTTGTGAGACCAAGATAGACCAGCTCAGAAGAGAACTCCGTGAAGAAGAGGAGACTTTGAGTATTCTTCAGATGACGAAGGTACAGGATCAGCAAGCCCACACTGCCTTATCTGATGAGTTAAAATCCTTGAAGCAGAAGCTGGTCGAGACGGAGGAGATTGCTGCGAAGACTTTAGCCACTACTGAAGAGTCCCTCAGAGCTGAATTACAGGATGAGCTTAGGCAAACTTATGATGAGAAGCTGTCTAAGTTTAGTCAGTAGATTTTTAGCCATAGGCTTGATGTATGATTTCATTTACTGAATTTTTTTTTTTTTTGACTTTTGATCCTTTTAGTGGAACTAGTTTTATCTTTATCTTTATTATGATTCCTCATTCTGTTTGGAATGATTGACCATAATACTCTTTATCTTTATCTTTATTATGATTCCTCATTCTGTTTGGAATGATTGACCATAATACTCATAGGATTTTTAGCAAACCCTCAGCCTTCAACGGTTAGCAAACCCTCAGCCTTCAACGGATTTGATTAGCCTTTACCGACTACCGTTTGAGTCGGGCTAGCATGTAGATTGTCTAAATCCGTTCCGCATGTAACGTTGTGCTAAGAGAGTGAATTCTCCGAGACTTTGTGCTATGATGTTGAATACATAGGCTTTACCCTTTGTTACGGGAATAGGCTACCCTGCAACACGTGTTAGGTGTTGATTTTAGGATTTTTGGCTAACCCCCAGCCTTCAACGGATTTGATTAGCCTTTACCGACTACCGTTTGAGTCGGGCTAGCATGTGGATTGTCTAAATCCGTTCCGCATGTAACGTTGTGCTAAGAAAGTGAATTCTTTTAGACTCGCTGCTACGACTTCGAATACGTAGACTACGCCATTGTTACGGGAATAGGCTACCCGGCAACGTGTATTAGACGCTGACTTATCCCTACTTAGGTTTCGAGATAAAAGTCCCTAGAATCGAACTCTGGTGTCTTTTTCTACGGAGAAAGACTAAACCGGCGACGCGAGTTAGGCGTCGGCATATCCTTTCTTAGGATTCAGGATGAAATTCCCCATGCGTGTAAAGCATGGATTTTGGTGTTATTAATAACAACCTGCCATAATATTGAATATGTGGACGGGTGTTCTTTTTAACGGTTAAGAACTAACCGGCAGCGCGGGTTAGGCGCAGACTTATCCCTGCTTAGGTTTCAGGATAGAATACCCCAGAATCGAACTCTGGTGTCTTTTTATACGGAGAAAGATTAAACCGGCAGTGCGTGTTAGGCGCAGACTTATCCCTGCTTAGGATTCGGGATAAACTTCCTAGGATGAATCCTAGATTGATAAATTCTTAGAAAAGGTTAGAGTGGGAAAGGAAGAATTTTATATTCTATTTCCCGGTCTTCTTTTAGGGTGAAGGCAAACCCGAATACAAGGAAGAATTTTATATTCTATTTCCCGGTCTTCTTTTAGGGTGAAGGCAAACCCGAATACAAGGAAGGAATAGTTTTATATTCTATTCCTTGATTCTGGAAAGGAAGAATTTTATATTCTATTTCCAGCACAAAAGAAACTAGAAGTGGGATCTCCACTCCAAGAATCTGGAAGATCTAGATAAACTTACCTTTTATAGGATTTGTTATCTAGTCTGGAGATGAGTTTTTCGTTTATCGAAGTGAAATTTCAACTTCGGTTATAACCATGAGAAGGCTTAACCGAAGAGAAAAAGAAGGGAGTCTTTTCGTTTATCGAAAGGGGACTCTGAACTGGAAGTGGACCTCTTGTTCATGAAAAGAATCAAGAGGGGAAATTGCTGGTGGTTTGGGCCCACTGTCAATTGAAATTGATCAGTGATGGATTTTGGTGGTGAAAATGATTTTGGGTTATCCTCTAGAATATTAAGTGTAATATTCTTCAAGGAACTTCCCGGTAAATGGGTTATCTTGAATGTACTAGGGATAATACTTTTTCAGGAACTTCCCATTTATTGGCATTAATTGCCTGGCGCCCTCTTAAGTAATCAGGCGATATGCGCCGTTTGAGTAGACTGTGTCTATCACAAACGGTCCTTCCTATTTGGGTTCAAATTTACCTTTCTTCTTGGAGTTGAGAATTATCGGTCGGCGAGCAGCGAGGACTAAATCTCCTTCCTTGAAGCTTCTCTGTCGAACTCTTTTGTTAAAAGCCCTAGATATTCTGGCTTGATAAAACTCAATGTGTTGTTGAGCTTCCAAGCGCTTTTCATCCACTATTTCGAGTTCTTCGAGACGTTTCTGATGTTGTTCTTCTGTTGTCATCCCAGTTGCGAGAGCGATCCGAAGGGATGGGATTTGGATTTCCAGTGGTAGCACAGCTTCACATCCGTATACCAACGAATATGGGGTAGTTCCTGTAGGTGTGCGTATGGTGGTGCGATAAGCCCAGAGTGCTTCACCGAGTTTATCATCCCAGTCTCATTTATTGGTCTTTACGAGCTTTGACATGATCTTAATGATCGTCTTGTTAAAAGCCTCAGCTAATCCATTCGCAGCGGGATAATAAGCTGTTTACGAAACATCTTGAATTTTGAATTTGTCACAAAACCTGACGAAAGCGTTGCTTATGAACTGTGGACCATTGTCATGGATGATCCATCTTGGCACGCCGTGTCGGTATATGACATGATGTTTGATGAAATTGATGACGTTGTTCCTCTTCACTTCTCTAAGCGGAATCGCTTCAGCCCACTTTGAAAAGTAATCCATGATTGCGAGAATGAATCGATCACCTTTGACTGAAGGGGGGGAAATAGGACCGACAATGTCCATACCCCATGTCTCGAACGGCCAAGACGTGGTTGACGTGTGTAAATGCTCTGGTGGTTGGTGCATATAATTGGCATGTACTTGACAGGCATGACATTCTCGGGCGTATTCGATTGCATCACGAACCATTATTGGCCAAAAATATCCCATTCTCCTGATGCGATCATACAATTTGGGACCGGGCTGATGCGCACCACATTCTCCTTCGTGTGCTTCCTTAAGAACTTCTTCTGCTTCTTTGTTCGAAAGGCATCGGAGTAACAAACCATCGTACCCTTGACGGTATAATGTATAGGTCTCGGTATTATAGAAGAATCTTGGTGCTCTTCTACGGATTAATTCCCTTTCTTTTACATCCTCTGGCAAAATACCATATTGGACGTAGTCAATGATAGAAAAACGCCAATCTCAGGACTTAGACCCTATTTGAGTTGAATTCACCTCCTTGGAATTTATGTTTCTATCATCTTCCTCTTCACTATCCATATCGTATATGGGTATGCAGAGTTGATGCGTCCTTACTGTGACTAATAGTTCAGTTTCGGGGGGCTGCGCGAGTGATACTGCTAGCGCTGCCAGTACATCCGCATAAGCGTTCTGGAGGCGAGGGATGTATTCAATAAAGAATTCTTCAAAAGAATCTGCCATTTTGATGGCCTCTTGGTGGTACGGGATCAGGTCTTGGTTCCTGACTTCATACTCTCCACGGACTTGGTTGACTATCAATTAAGAATCCCCAAAAGCTTCGAGATATTCGACCCCCAGCTCCTTGGCGAAACTGAGTCCAATGAGAAGCGCGTTGTACTCGGCTACATTATTGGAACATGGGCTAGTCAGTGAATAAGCCCGAGGCATCACATGCTTCCCCGGGGAAATTAAGACAACTCCAACTCCGGAGGAGACTGTAGAACATCCGGGGGTTATTGCCCTATTAACTTCCCTCGAAGCACCATCGAAGTATAATTGCCATACTTGTTGGTGCGATGTAGTGTTGACTTCGTGGGTTTCATCCGGAAAGTCATCATATACTTCTGTTGTATCCGTTGTCGGGTTTGTCGCCAAAAGATCACAAATCGCTTGTCCTTTGATTGACTTCTGCTGTTTGAAGTGCAAATCATATTGGGACAAGAGAATGGCCCACTTCGCTAATCGCCAATTCATAGAGGCCGGTTGCGTCATAATTACCCGTACTGGATTAACGTTAGAAATGACGTAAATCGTCTGTCCAACCAAGTAATGCCGCATCTTTTGCATTGCGAACACTAATGCGAGACATTCTTTCTTAATCATCGGATATCGAGACTCGGCGCCTACCAAGGCCCGACTTAGGTAATAGACTGCCTGTTCGTGACCGTTATCATCGTCTTGTGCTAGTAAAGCACTTATCAAGTGGTTCATCGCCTTGAGATAAATCAAGAACGGTTTACCTGATTTTGGTGCAACGAGAACGGGAGGATTCGTCAGATATGTTTTGATATCTTCGAATGCTTTTTGACAGGCGTCGTCCTAAATAAATGACACACCTTTCTTGTTTAGCTTAGAGAATGGTTGGCACTTCCCAGAAAGATTTGAGATGAACTGCCGGATGTAAGCTAACCGCCCTTGCAATCCTCTGAGCTCTCTTAGATTTCTAGGGGGTTGCAGTTCATGTATCGCCTTTACCTTATCAGGATCGATATGTATACCTTTAGTGGTGATGAAAAATCCAAAGAATTTTCCGCTGGACATTCCGAGGAAGGATTTAGTGGGGTTCATTTTCAATTGATGACTTCGCATGAGATCGAACATCGTCTTCAAGTCCTTGATGTGATCTTCTTTGTTGCGGCTTTTTACAACCAAATCATCAACGTAGCATTCGACTGTTTTCCTGAGATGTTCTTGGAAAATCTTAGTCATTGCTCGCTGGTACGTGGCGCCTGCATTCTTTAGACCGAAAGGCATCACCGTGTAGCAAAAGACACCAAGGGGCGTTCTGAACGCTGTATGCTTCTCGTCATCTGGGTGCATCTTGATTTGGTTATATCCTGAAAAACCATCCATAAAAGACATTATCTCAAATCCGTATGTATTGTCGATAATGACATCTGTGATTGGGAGAGAAAAGTCGTCTTTTGGACATGCCGTATTCAGGTCCCTGAAGTCGATGCAAATCCTGATTTTACCGTTCTTCTTCATGACTGGAACGATATTGGCTAGCTAGTCTGGATGTTGCTCCTCTCGGATAAATCCTGATTCAATCAACTTCTTAACCTCTGCCTCAATGGCTTCCATAATCTGCGGACGAAACCGTCTTTGCTGTTGTTTGACAGGTTTGGCATCCGACTTGATATCGAGGCGGTGCATCGCCACATTAGGGTCGAGCCCTGGCATATCTTCATAGTTCCAAGCGAAGACGTCAATATATTCCTTGATGAGAGCAATTAATTCCTCCTTCTCATTTGAGGGAAGACCATCACTGATGAATATAGGCTTTGGGTTGGCCTCGTCGCCCATGTTAATTTGGATTATCTTATCTTCAGTGGGGGGTTCCCTCTGTTCAAACCTATCATCATACTGCATGTTCAGGTGATGAACCCATGGGTCTTCCCATGTCGGCATTTGATCATCATTCTCCATTGTGGACGGATCAGCTGTAGCCATGTTCGCCAGTAGGGCTTTGAATGCTTCCCCCAGACTTGTATCGGAATCCCATTCCGAGGAATCTGACGGATATACATCTTTGTATTGCTCAGATGATTGGTTATTGATTAACCAGCAACATTCGTCTTCTGAAGAAGATTCATACCCTAACCCTCGTCTGTATTTATAATAATCGTCCGGTTTCCCTTTTGGTACATATGCTGCTTTGGCTGGAATACGAGGACCTCGATCGAAGTATAAACCTTCTCCGAGTGTGAAATCATATCCCTGTTTTTCCATGAGCTTGCGCGCTTCCGGACTATACTTAGATAGATGCTGACCAGGTTTGTCATCATTCTCATCTTCCCTTAAAAAATGATCTGGTAATGGAAAACCCTCTCCTTTACCATAAATCACTTCTCTTTCGCCTCCTATTTTGGTAGGAATGACCAGGGTTGTTCCGAAAGAATGCTGGAGGCGTTCCTTCGCTATATAGGACGATCGAAGCGGCATATATAAATCGGGATTATCATACAATTCTTTTATCACATCATCAAGAGACAGGGAGTACTCTAAATCATTATTTATTTCATTATTGGCAAGTTGCCAGTTACAACTGCCCTCTGACGATTGTTCATCGTCAAGGTTGATTACAAATGGTACAATGTTGTTTAAAACATAACCTCCGTTGTAATCAAATCCGGCTTCGGTATCAGCTTCTTCTCCGCTGTCCGTGCCATGGGCCGATGATTCAGTATCGGATTCGTTACCATAAAGGAGAGAATCAGTGAAATAATTCTCATACCCTTTGAATGGTTGCTTATCCGCGACCACCGTCCTAACCTTATTATCAGTGTCGACATATTTCAAACACTGATGGAGAGTGGAGGGGATTATAACGTTACTATGGATCCAAGGCCGACCCAATAGTAAGTTATATGAAGTCTCGGCATCGATCACATAACATGTGACTTCTGTCTTCAAATCTCCCATTTGACATTTCACCCGGATCTTACCCAAGGGTATTGACCCGCTAGTGTTGACCATAGATAACAGTGCCTGTGGACGCCAACTTACTAACTAGAATGCCAAGGAAATGCATCAAGCGAAGCGGCATAATACTCACAGCAGAACATGGATCCACTTGGATTCGGTTGACTTTGCTGGAGCCAATGTACCCAATGAAATATAGGGGTCGATCATGGTTTGAATTCTTCGTCTGCATATCCTCTTTGGTGAAGGTAATGCAGGGAAGGTTTTTAGCCACTACATTGCAGTGTTGAATTAAGGTTTATCTTTTCCAATCGGACGATTGAAACGAGACTGCTTCGGATTCTGAACCTCCTGGGGCCTCTTTTCTTTCTGTTTATTAAACGGCTGTCGTCGAGCTTCTTCAACCGGTCTAGGAGTCGTAATCACACCCAGCTCCGTGAGAGTTCTGGCTGGTCCCTGCTTAGTCACCCCTTGCTCAGCTAACTGATCACTAGGTGATGGATAGTTGAAGTGATACTCATTTCCGCTTCTAGTGACAAAGACTTCTTGTTCTTCTTCGGAGAGCGGAAAGGTTGGAACTTCATTACCATCCTCTTCAAAGATCGCGGAGGTAGCATTGTAGGACTTGCCTTTACCCTTTCTGGTCGAGGAAGTCGTCCACTGATCGTCTTCAATTAGATCGGGATGAACCCAGAGGATTACGCTGTTTGGGGCTGTGTGTGGCACAAGTCCTTTTTGACGTTGTCCATATGGGTCGTCATTCACCATCTTCATTCCTACTTTGGTGATGCGTTCTGGTTCAAACCATGCTGTGGGCACTGATCCAAAGCTGATTGAAACCGTATTTGCTCCAACATTCTTGGACGGCTTCGGGGTTATGACGCCTACATCAATTAACGCCTGGATCTTATCCTTGAGATGGTAGCATGACTTGGTAGGGTGATGGACCTCCCTATGGTATGCGTAATACTTCGGATCCGTCACTTTGCTAGCCCCTTCTTGGTCCACGATCGCCGGCAGCTGGATTTTGTTATTCTCCAACAGGTACTTAAAGATGCCAGGAACTTCGTCATCTTTGAAGGAGTACACTTTAGGAAACCTTGGCTCCGCCTTCTTTCTCCTAAGGAATCGTTCAGACTGCTCCCCTCGGACCTTCAGATCCTTCCATGTTTTGGACGGTGCTGTCCCCATTGCTTCCAACACGTCCAATGCGAGGTTGTTGTGGCAAGTCTGGAGAATGAATTCCTCGGTGATCGGGTCCCGACAGTTCATCGCCTTGTTCCGGAACCTTTTGGCGAAGGTATCAACCAATTCCCCGTCTTTTTGTTTCTCGTCAAGCAACGACCCAATGGATATCTCGGTGTCATCGTCGAAGAAGTTAGTGAGGAATTTAGTCTCCATATCGTCCCAGCTATTCACGCTTCCTGGCTTGAGGCGGCGATACCAATCGAAGGCGGCTCCATGAAGAGTGCCAACGAAGGACCGTACCATCAGAGGCTCATTACCAGAGATAACCCTTAGGTGTGATTTGAAGTAAATCAAATGCTGAGTGGGTGAACCCATCCCATTAAACGGCGTGAAGTTAATTAGATTAAACTTCGCCGGATACGGGATTGATTCCTATTCTTTTGGGTATGGACAAGGAATGCCTGTCTTCTTCATCTCTTGAGCGGAAATCAATGTATTGATTTTGCTCTTGAGGTTTTTAATCTTCAAGCTCTCACCTGTGTTTTACCTAGCATTCTCGTTACCACCCCCTGCATTGACGGGAGGATTATTGGTATTATGAGCTTCATTCGCATTTGTATCCTCATCTTCCTGATTAACCTGGTTACGACGACTTGGTTCACCTTGCTGGTTTGTCAGTGCTTGGATTTGTTGGTCATGCATTTCTCTCATGTTCTGCATGGCCATCTGCATTTCGAACCTGAAGCTCTCCTGTTGTTTAGCCATGGCTTCTTCAAGCATCTTGGCCACTTGTTCCGCACTTATCATAAGTGCCTCGCGGGGTTGTCCCTCACTGGATACCGTATTATCTGATGCGACCGCAGAGCTGGCATCCGATTCTTCATCTTCTGATGGTAACCTTGTCCGAATCCTACCATAAGTTGCTCGTATGATGACTCCAGACTGCAGACGTGTTATACGCCGGGATGCTTCCGGAATCGACTTGGGATTATCCCGTGTCGATGTCCCTTTGCTGGTCATATTAGTGGTGACCCTCGGAAATTCTCCATCTTCAACTACCGTTCTTCTTCGTCGGAAACGCCTAGGCCTTGGTTTTGACGTTTCGGTACTGAGTCTTTCGACACTCAGACAATACTGCCCGAATGAGTTTGGAACAGGGGCATTGAGTTTCTAGTTCTCGAGGACTCCTTTTCCTGGTTTTACTTGTACCCCCACCACGATAGTACAACTCGTCTGCTTGAAGGTCGGAGTAACCTATCGTGTGTTGGCACAACTTCTCAGGTATAACGCTGTCGTCATCAGACGATAACGTTTCCTTCTGAGGGCGAACTGCCTTCTTTGGGCTTTCAAGAGTCATGCGCCTCGAAACATGCCTTTGTGGGCGTGAGTTCTCAGCGGGCTCCTGGACTTCAATGTGCAAATTGGTGCGCCTAGCTGTCCCGATTTCTTTGTCATGTTGAGGGTGGCGGCGACTCCCAGCATGTTGAGTCGTTCGGGGCTTCTTTATCGTGCCCAAACGTTCTTGAACTGGAGCTTTGCATCGTCCATTGGGAAGTGGACCGAGGCGCTCCAAAATTGACTTCTTTCTTCGGGATGATTCTGCGTGATCTCCCGGAGTAGCTATGGGAATTATTGGCGATTTAGGTTGGTTCGCCGGAGGTTGAACTTTTGCTGGAGGCTGCAAAGGTTGCTCTTTAGCCTGAATCGTCGCTTCAGACTTCGGCCTCCAGACTTGGCGGGTTGGTGGCGGCTTTTTGGCCACTTCCTTCTGTAGTCTTCTGCGGGCTTCCTGGAATTGAGCCCGTGCTTGCGCTGACAGTGCGCGGCGCTTGCGAATGCGCTCATCAAGTGTTGAACGATTCCGTTTGACACGGATCCATTCATTCGTTGGCGGCTTGGAGGAGCTGCCATTCATTGGTGCCTCTCCTGTTCTTCAGATCCGCGTTATAGCGGATTCCGTCAGTGGACTCCATTGCCTTTGCGAGTTGCCGCACCAGGCGTTGACGTCGCCTCTGGCTGGCTCTCTTTGAGAGAGTCACAACGCCCTTAACGGCGGAGGAATTGGCAGGAACAAATTTGACCTGGTTGGAGGTCGGTGGAACTTCACCCGATGCAACTTTGGCATCAATTGGGGTGAGATCTTCGTTGGCATTCTGCACTTCTTCATACCAACGAACTTTTCTCCTGGAGGAGAACTTCTTGGACTTGCGAGGGGAGGTGGATCCGGACGAGGATGACAGATACTCCTCGAACTTTTGTTGGTCGAATTCATACTCGACCTCCTCCTCGACCGGGATTAAGATCCGCGGCTGCGACGCAACGATCTCGGCAGCGAGATCGGTGGCTCCCACTGTGGTCGCCAGATTATTCGCGGTAAAAGTCGTTTTCATTAAAGTCATTGTTTCCTTATGCAACAGTTTTTTGGTTACAAAAGATCCGGTCTTTTTATAAGATCCGGTTACAACAAAATCAAAGAAAAAAAATTACAACTTTCCTTCTTTCGAACAAATCGCAAGATCCTGTTTTGCGGTCTCTTGCTTTTGTGGGTTCTTCGCCTGCGTCGGGGTTAATCCGTGGACCACCGCGCGATCTTGATCCGGTCGGATCTACACGGTATGGCGGGTACTATTTCATGAAGGAAATAACAGCCGGGGGTACTATTTCACCAAGGAAATAATAGCCTTTAGTAATCGAAATCGACCAAGCGAAATCGATACTCTTCTCGGGATCAAAAACCAAGTTTTGATCCGGAGGATAACCGTGTGGATCTCAAATCTGATCTCTCTCTCTCAAACTCCTGCCTTGTTTGACATGGATGATCGCCAAGAACCAGATCTGAAAATGTCCAAGTCTTCAAAGCTTCAAAACTCCAAAGTTGAGCTCTCAATCCAGCAGAGTTTCGCCTCAAAAAGTTCCAACCTCTCAACAATGAGCCTGCCCCCTCTATTTATAGGCTTTTCAGGTCGGATCTGGGCTCAGATCTGAGCCCAGATTCATGGCTCTTGCCAGGCTCGGCCCTCGACCTGAGCACCTTGCGTTGGCTCGGGCCACGAAGGCACCAAGAGTGGCTCGGCGAGCTACCAAGGTGGCTCGGCCGGCCACCTTTCGGTGGCTCGGCCACCGATCCACCTTTTGGTGGCTCGCGCCACCAAAAGGTGGCTCGGTGGCCGCCGAGCCACCTAGAGGTGGCTCGGTGAGCCACCTGAGCGGCTTGGTCTTGGCCGAGCTCTTCCCGGGGTGTGCCGTTACGTCCATTTCGCGGTTTATCCGAGCTTCGTTGTTGATCCGATTTGGTAGTCCGGATCCTGATTTGGTAGTAAATCCGCCTTGGAGTTCGAGTCTGTTCCCGATCGTTGTTTGATGTGGTGGACTCTACGGTTGGATGACTCGTTGATTCATCGACCTGTTAGCTTGATTTCGCACGCGAGTGGATGTATTCCGTTGTTTGCGTGCGGTTCGTTAACCTCGTTGCCTCGTTAATCCGCTTCGTCGTGTGTCACTTGGCTTCGGTGTTGTGGTCTAACGATCGTGTTTAGATACGTCACTCGATGGTTCGTTGGTTTGTCGAATCACCGTGCCGAGCTGTGCTAAGGGACCCATAGGCAGTTTTATACGCCTACAACGTATTATCGGTTGTAATACTGCAACTGGTACGTTTTAATGTGCAGATAATTTTCACATAATTATTTATTTTATTTCGTAATTATTATTATTTTTAATTATTTTGCAAAACCCTAAATTCCCTTATATATACATACATTTTCTTTTTCCTTCTTCCTGTTCACGAAACCAAAATCTGCCACCTCTCTCCTTCTCTCTCTCCTCTCTCTCTTTCCTCCAGCGTCATCGCCCACCCCGTGGTCATTCCCCGCCGACACACACCCACACAAACCCCCGATCAACCACCGCCAACCCTCCTCTCCGTCGCCTCTAACACCACCGCGTCCTCTCTGCCCCTCTGCCTCACCGGCCGCCACTCCCACCTCCGAAGCCTCTCCCAGTTCCCTCGTCTCATTTCATCGCCGCCTCACGTCTCACCTCCTTGACCTACTGCCTTCACCTCTTGTCCTGTCGCGTGCCCCATCTCCGGCCAACTCCACCACCACAGCCCCTAACAGAGCTCCTCTGGCGAGCTCCAGCCATACCCGACAGCAACAACTCCACACCATCGACCCAACCACAGCCTCCCCCTCACCACTATCTCTAGCCCACCCACTTGCCATCAGCCGCCTTCACCACCGTCTCAACCCCATTACTCGCTGGCCTCCTCTCTCACCCGCTGCAGCCCCGTCGCCAGCCCTCAAGATCTGCCAGCGCCGCCAGCCCATCACTAGCAGCCCTCCTCAGCCGCAACAGTCTCTGGCTACCGCTCTCCGAGCCCACCTTTCCTTCTCTACGCACCACCTCCCTCAGCCTATCGTCCATCTCCTTCTCGAACCCCTCCGACGAGTCCCCACCGCCAGATCTGCTCACTGCTGAACCTCATCGTCAAATCACGCCATACCCCTACGGCAGCCCCAAAACCACGATCGTCATCCATTCATCACTGTTCAACTTCACGAATCAGCCTGTCGACCCGTCGCGCGCATCGACGAACGATGGACAGCAAACGGTGGTGCCACCGTCTCGTCGTCAGGTCCCACGACTTCGCAGGTAAGATCCCGAACCTTGATTATTTTATTTTAATTCTTCGTTTTGTCGTAAATTATTATGTGACTCGTCATTCAATTTCAAGATCTGTTATGAGTAAATTAATTAGATAAGTCTGTGATATATTATTACCTACGTGGGATTGCTTGACATGAATAGCTGTGTTGAAGCTTATTGTTTTATCACTTAGTTATTACCCAATAGGAGAGACTGTACATGAAGACGACTTATGTTAAAAGTATGATTTATAAGCATGCTTTAAAGCATGGCTATACTCACTCGACATCGATATCCAGATGTGAGGAGTCCCGAGTTCCCTCGATATCGATATCCTGATATGAGGTTTCCTTGATTATTACTATTATAGCATTGACTAGATGATGCACTCTTGATCGGACGTGTTGTGGGTCATGGTTATTTTCATAGTTTTACAGAAGTCGTTCCATGGTAACTCCGTGGCTAGTGCACGATATTTCATGTACAGTTGCTTAATTAATTTGACAAACATTGGGTTATAAAGGGGAATTGGACGGAGAATATAGCATGTATATAAACGTGTTAGACCCTAGAGGGGGGGTGATTAGGGTCTTATGCTAATCTAATCTAATTATATGCCAATTAAAATTAATTAACAAGTATATTCTTGCAAGATAAATATACAAGAGTTATAAGCAAGAATAAGCAATATGAACAATAAGATATATCCTATATGATAAAAATATATGCAAGGATATATAAACTAACACAAGGGTGAAATAAACATGAACAAGATATTGGATGAAATAAAATGAGCAATGCACAGTTGGCGATATAAGATAAATACAAAAACAAATGCGCCAATGACAAACTCAAACACACTCAAATGATCACGGAGTTCGGACCTTCCGTCCTACGTCTCCGCTCCCCACTCCCGGGGAGAAATCCACTATCACAATCCGGTTTGGAAACCGGAACTTCTACACACTTGGTTTTCTAGCTAACCGAAAACTCTTCAACTCACACTCTTGCAAACCCACTTTACACCCTCACAAGTGTTGGACCTAGTCGTGTCTCCCTCAAGTGCTCGGTTACAACCTCTCCCTAGGTTTGTCAACTGACGCCACTCCTCTTAGGATGATCCCCGACTCTCACCACACACTCCTCTCGGTGTACAAGTGTATTACAAAGTGATCTCACGATTAAGCACAATACAAAGAATGATTGTTCTCTAATATGGATGAGAACACAATAAAAGCTCACACTCAAATGTTACAACTCTCACCAACCCAAATATACTATGTATGAAAATACGATAAGCTCAAGTGGGTGTGTAAATAATGAGTGAATCAAATCAACTAAACTCAAATGTAAAACTAGCTTTAAATAAGATGATAATTAAGCAAATAGATATAAAGCTAGAAAAGAGTTTAGGAAAACTTCTCAATAGATGACAAGAGATGGAAGGAGAATAGTTGGATGCCTAAACATCAATAGATGATCTCCTCAAGCTCTTGTGAAATTGATTTCACAAACTCAAACTTCCAAATGCTTAAAAGCTTATAAACACACTTAAACCAAACTAAAACCCTTGTTAAAACTCTTTTAAACTTGGTTAAAAAACTCTCTTGGTTGTTGCTGAAAGAGGAGAGCAATTTTATAGTCTCTCAAAACATCAGCAAAACCCAATAGAAAAGATCAAAAATCCATCAGAAAACAGCTAGAAAAAATAGCCGTTAGAACTGAAAAGACAGAGCGACGGTCGACCGTGACGGTCAACCGCGAGCAACACAGAAACATAAAAAGGCTCTGGACAACAGGCGGTCGACCGTGACGGTCGACCGTGAAAGTCTCTGGACTACGTACCGACCGGGAGCCATAAAAACATATAATGAGTTTCTGAACTCATGGCGGTCGACCGTGACGGTCGACCGCAAACTGACACTAAGAACAGGTTGTGTAAAACTGTTTTGCTGACTTTAAAACCCTATTTAAAAATATCAAATAAATTCTAAAAAATGTAAAATTTTTGCGAATAATTATAGACATGATAATAAATATGTTACAATGACTCTGGTTTCCAAAAAGAACTTCACAAATGAAAAATATCATCATTTTACAAAATAGGCCAAAACATGAAAATGTAAACATGTGAATTTTGACATTTTGGTTAAACCATGTTTTGAAACTTTGCACAATGATTATGTAGACTTAATAAAATATGTATATGATTATTGTTAAGTTCAAAAACTAAGAATACAATATTTTTACAAATACAATAGAAAATGAAACATATGAGTATGTATATAAAAATATATTTGTTTCATATCTAAGTAGTTAAACCAAATCACAATAATAAATATGAAATATGTAATTTTATATTTGTAAACATGAAAACCCAAAATCATGCATGTATATATATAACTATATATATACATAGAAACCAAATACGTGTGTGTATATGATATTGAGCTTAAGGTACTTAACACACATAATATTAAACTAAGTTACCCAAGCTAAATCTTAATCTTCAATAAGCTCGACTTGGTACACTTGCGGATGAAGCTTGAACTTGATCTTTAACTTTGAATTGCGTAGGCTTCACTTCACAATTCCGTCAACCTCCATTAGATATGATCGTTGTGGCGCAATCCATCCAACCTCCAACATATTATTTGCCTAGAATAAATATAAAACACAAACACTAGACAAACAATATTAGATGTAAATTATTTGTAAATCATCATCAAAATAAGAAGGCTAACAAAACGGGCATAGCACTTTCCTATTATCGTGATATCGTGAGTGTTATATATATGGGCCAGAGGGCCAATACTTGACTTGAAGGCGGCCCCTGGACAGGTTTACGGGGATCCGATTATATACATCAAAATATTCTTCTCTAATTCAAATAACATGTAAAATAAGAATAATATGTTTGCATGTTTTATGGTGGACTTTGTTAGTTTTGTTGAGATATAGACCAGTTGTTTTACTTTTTATACATAGATCGGGATTAATATTTAATTACCTACAATTTGAAACATATGGTATATACATGAGGGTTTTCTTGTTTGGATTATTTTGCTCGACGTACTACGTCTCTTGTTGTAGATTTTTAAGTATTAATTCCATCTAGTGCATTATCCTGTTACTTGGATGATTTCTGATCGCTAGCTGCATGATCTCGTTACCCGTTTGATTTTTAGATTCTTCTGATTATTATATTTTAGTAGTGGATTGCATTTTAATTTTGTTGGATTTCTAGTTGCACGTTCTTTTGTCATTTTGGTTATCGTATCATTTTTCGCTTTGAGTTTTTGATCGTTCTATTTCTTTTGTGGGGTCTTATCGTGTGCAATGTACCCTAACATACACCTGTTTTCTCTGGTGTACGTCAAACTCAGAGGAGAACAGGTCCAACAGGAGCCAGAGGATTCTCAGCAGGAGTGCCTTGTAGACGGAGCAGAAGAAGGAGTCAAAGCCTATTCTTTGATGGTTCCAGTTTACTTTTATAGTTCTTTCTTTTTCCATTGATCGATGTATTTTTGTATCTCTTCAGTATTCATTTGTTCAGTTTTGTATAAGGGCATGTTGAGTCGAATATTATATCCCAGATGATATCCCATTTGTGATATGATATTTTTATTCTGAGTTTGTCTATTATATTCTTGATGATTGTGACCGGAGACCTGTGACTTCACATTGTATTTATTTCCAGACGCTTAGCGTATTGGATTGAAAAAATTGATAGTGTATATTTCTTCTCAATCTAATATGTCGCAGGCTTATTCACGTTCCGATTCCTGGGTATTTTGGGAAGCGGGGCGTGACATAGATGCTTCAACATTGTCATACATTTTTTAATCTGTAGTCTATACAACTGCTTCTTCTAGCACAAGTTGGTGAATAGATTCTTGGCCATGCACAACTTCTGAAGTTTCTGCCACATACCAAGTGCAACTTTCTCTCGATTACATGATACTTCTTATCATTTGGAAGAGAGAGTAGAATCACACTCCTTGCCTTCTGATCCATTCTCAACTACGCATCATTTGTCATCTTCTCGGGCTTCTTATCAACTCCTGGTAAAGCCTCCATCCTTTTATGCCAAAACTCAAAATCCTTCTTACAATCAAATTTCTCAATCTCAATCTTCATCACCAATGAACATTCCAACTCCATGATGCAAGATTGAATCTTTCTTCCAAAATAAGTCTGATTAATTAAAATTCATGTCTAATACTACTTGCTAGCGCATGCCACCTGCAACTCAACACCGAATATAGTGCTCCAAACAAAGATTAATTCGAAAGCATAGCTTGTAGTAGTGTCCGAAAACACCAAATTAGATCTCCTCCTCCTTCTAAAACTAATCAATCACCAAGCTACATGGAAACTCTGAGAAAATACTAGTTCGAACAAAAAAAGAGGATTATATCGCAGAAAAGCAGATCAAGAGCAAAAATGCACGGGATGTACATAGTTCGACAATCACCTACATCCACGAGAGGAAATTTGAGTCTTCTTTATATAAGAGATTAAAAGATATAATCTATTCTTGTGAACTTAATAGACCACACAAGAATCCATCTTTCAATCTCATCAAAAAATCTCTCAAACTCCTAGATTTCTACCCTTAGCTCTCTCTGCACCACTTTTATAATATGCAACTTTCATTGGCTTCTCTTGTTTGACCCTAGACCAGAGGACCTTTTTTATAGGCCCCAAAATCGGATACATGACCCAATAGGATTCTAGTTTGAATAGAAGTATGTCCCTTTTATTTTTCACTAATTTCAATAAAATAGACACCTAAAAAAATTGTTGAAAGTCTTGTCACTTTTACTTTTCACTATCATGCAAATAAACACCATACTTGTCACTTCAACCGTTATACCAATTTAGATTAGGAAAAATCTTCTTTTAACCCAAAGTTTTACCCCAACTTATTTAAAAACCCATTCACTTTTCAAAACATCAATAGACCCATTATATCACATCCCACTTATTTTTAAACCCAAATGTACAAATACACCCATTATTTGTACTGTATTTATCCAAAAACTTAAAAAATCCTAAACTACCCTTCATCCCCAAACTGATCTCTCCCTCTCTCCTCCTCCTCCATCTGAGCTCAGAGCTCTCTTCTTCCTCTTCTCCTTCAACCACTACCACCAACCTCCTCCTCTTCCCTCACTTCACTTCCCCTCCTCCCTCAAGCCCATCAACCTCTGCATCCACCGCCCCTATCTCTCCTCGCCGCCACGTCACCCACCACCGTCGACCATGAAGCAGATGAATAGCCCACTAATAATTTCAACATTGACTCCCTGCAGTTCGCCCATCAACCTAAAGCACTTATCGTTGCCGCCAGTGGATGGAGCTTGAGGAGCACCCAGAGTAATGGCGGAGGTCGAAGATCGCTTGGCTTTGTAAGGAGTTGCTTTCGCATAAGCCGACGATGATGGTGAGGATCCTTGGCGCTCAAAGGAAGTGGGTTCAGCAAGAGGAGGTGGGTTATGTTGTTCTCCATTGCAAGTCAGGTTAGTTCAACTCTTTGCCCACCACATGTTCGTTGAATTTACGCTTAGTGTTCTCTCTTGTCAATATTTGATTTTGATGATTTTCTAGGTATGTTTTTATGAACTGGTTGAGAAGAGTTAGAACATGATGTATTCATTGAAGATCTACCACCAATCTTATGCATGAAGAATCGCGGTTCCTTTCGAAGGAAACCCATGGAGATGTTTATTATGTTGCAACACAAGATTCTTGACAAGCTTGATGATGCAGCTAAAGTAATTAGGGGAAACAACACTGAAGAAAGTGAAATGATATTTGGAACATTATCTGTATTGAAGATGTCTTCTTTTTTAATATTATGTTAGTATGTATACTTATAATATAAGTATGCATGTGTACTGAGGATATATGAGTATTCAGATTAATATGATTCATCATATATCAGATATTTTTATTTTGGAAGCATGTTATTAGGCCACCAGTAGTTATATGTCTATGAAATGTGTTTCAGATCTTGTATTTTATATCAAATGTGTACATTCATAGCTCATGGTATTGTTCTATTCCAAAACTAATGCTATTTGATAATTTTACAATATTTGGTTGATGCACAACATTTATATATGTCTCATGTGTATGAGGTTCATCGATATGTTTTATGTATAAGAGTTGACGTTGTTACATAGAAAAAGAGCTATATTATATTCGTCTACGTTATGTGTCGCCTGACCAATTATCCACCTCGACGAGGAGTCCTCGCTCAATTTTTAAGCTTTGGCAAAGTATAGCACTTTATGAAAAAGTATAACAGCTTATTGTTAAAGTATAACACTATATGGAAAAGTATAGCACTTTATGACAATAGTAGAGCTCTTTATTGCTAAAGTATAGCACTTTATTCTCTCTGGAAATTCTGCAACTTAGTTGTCTAAAACCAAATCAGTTTTTTTCACAACAATGTAAACACTCGATGACCTATGTTATGTATTTATTGACCAATTTTTCACCGCAACGCAAACACTCGATGACCTACGTTACGTGTTTATTGACCAATCATCCACCGCGACGAGGGCTCCTCACGTAATTTTAAAGCTTTTGACAAAGTATAGCACTTTATGGGAAAGTATAGCACCTTATGGTCAAAGTATAACACTATATGGCAAAATATAACACTTTATTGGTAAAGTATAGCACCTTATTGGCAAAGTATAGCACCTTATGCTCTCTGAAAATTCGACACCTTCAGTTATCTAAAACCAAATCAGTTTTTTTCACCGCAACGCAAACACTCGATGACCTACGTTACGTGTTTATTGACCAATCATCCACCTCGAAAAGGTGCTATACTTTGCCAATAAGGTGTTATACTTTGCCAATAAAGTGCTATACTTTGCCATATAGTGCTATACTTTGGCCATAAGGTGCTATACTTTCCCATAAAGTGCTATACTTTGTCAAAACCTTCAAAATTACGCGAGGACCCCTCGTCGCGGTGGATGATTGGTCAATAAACACGTAACGTAGGTCATCGAGTGTTTGCGTTGCGGTGAAAAAAACTGATTTGGTTTTAGACAACTTAAGGTGCAGAATTTCCAAAGAGCATAAGGTGTTATACTTTGCCAATAAGGTGCTATACTTTGCTAATAAAGTGCTATACTTTGCCATATAGTGCTATATTTTGGCCATAAGGTGCTATACTTTCTTATAAAGTGCTATACTTTGTCAAAACCTTCAAAATTACGCGAGGACCCCCCGTCACGGTGGATGATTGGTCAATAAACACATAACGTAGTTCATCGAGTGTTTGCGTTGCGGTGAAAAAAACTGATTTGGTTTTAGACAACTTAAGGTGCATAATTTCCAAAGAGCATAAGGTGCTATACTTTACCAATAAGGTGCTATACTTTGCTAATAAAGAGCTATATTTTTCCATATAGTGCTATACTTTGGTCATAATGTGCTATACTTTCCCATAAAGTGTCATACTTTGTCAAAACCTTCAAAATTGCACGAGGACCCCCCATCATGGTGGATGATTGGTCAATAAAAACGTAACGTAGGTCATCGCGTATTTGCGTTACGGTGAAAAAAACTAATTTGGTTTTAGACAACTTAAGATGCAAAATTTCCAGAGAGCATAAGGTGCTATACTTTGCCAATAATGTGCTATACTTTGCCAATAAAGTACTATACTTTACCATATAGTGCTATACTTTGGTCATAAGGTGCTATACTTTCCCATAAAGTGTTATACTTTACCAAAACCTTAAAAATTACGCGAGGACCCCCCGTCGAGGTGGATGATTGGTCAATAAACACGTAACGTAGGTCATCGAGTGTTTGCGTTGCGATGAAAAAAACTGATTTGGTTTTAGATAACTTAAGGTGCAGAATTTCCAGAGAGCATAAGGTGCTATACTTTACCAATAAGGTGCTATACTTTACCAATAAAGTGCTATACTTTGCCATATAGTGCTATACTTTGGCCATAAGGTGCTATACTTTCTCATAAAGTGCTATACTTTGTCAAAAGCTTCAAAATTGCGTGAGGACCCCTCGTCGTGGTGGATGATTGGTCAATAAATACATAACATAGGTCATCGAGTGTTTACATTGTTGTGAAAAAAACTGATTTGGTTTTAGACAACTAAGTTACATAATTTCCAGAGAGAATAAAGTGTTATACTTTAGCAATAAAGTGCTATATTATTGTCATAAAGTGTTATACTTTTCCATATAGTGCTATACTTTAACAATAAGGTGCTATACTTTCCCATAAAGTGCTATACTTTGTCAGAAGCTTAAAAATTAAGCGAGGACCCCTCGTCGAGGTGGATAATGTGTCAGGCGACACATAACGTAGACGAATATAATATAGCTCTTTTTCTATGTAACAACGTCAACTCTTATACATAAAACATGACATCTGATATCGCTGAACCTCATACACATGAGACATATATAAATGTTGTGCATCAACCAAATATCGTAAAATTATCAAATAGCATTAGTTTTGGAATAGAACAATACCATGAGTTATGAATGTACACATTTGATATAAAATACAAGATCTGAAACACATTTCATAGACATATAACCACTAGTGGCCTTATAACATGCTTCCAAAATAAAAATATCTGATATATGATGAATCATATTAATCTGAATACTCATATATCCTCAGTACACATGCATACTTATGTTATAAGTATACATACTAACATAATATTAAAAAAGAAGACATCTTCAATACAGATAATGTTCCAAATATCATTTTACTTTCTTCAGTGTTGTTTCCCCTAATTACTTTAGCTGCATCATCAAGCTTGTCAAGGATCTTGTGTTGCAACATAATAAACATCTCCATGGGTTTCCTTCGAAAGGAACCGCGATTCTTCATGCATAAGATTAGTGGTAGATCTTCAATGAATACATCATGTTCTAACTCTTCTCAACCAGTTCATAAAAACATACTTAGAAAATCATCAAAATCAAATATTGACAAGAGAGAACACTAAGCGTAAATTCAACGAACATGTGGTGGGCAAAGAGTTGAACTAACCTTACTTGCAATGGAGAACAACATAACCCACCTCCTCCTGCAGAACCCACTTCCTTTGAGCGCCAAGGATCCTCACCATCATCGTCGGCTTATGCGAAAGCAACTCCTTACAAAGCCAGGCGATTTTCGACCTCCGCCATTACTCCGGGTGCTCCTCAAGCTCCGTCCACTGGCGGCAACGACAAGTGCTTTAGGTTGATGGGCGAACTGCAGGGAGTCAATGTCAAAATCATTGGTGGGCTATTCATCTGCTTCAAGGTCGACGGTGGTGGGTAACGTAGCGGCGAGGGGAGATAGGGACGGTGGATGCAGAGGTTGATGGGCTTGAGGGAGGAGGGGAAGTGAAGGGAGAGAAGAGGAGGAGGTTGGTGGTAGTGGTTGAAGGAGAAGAGGAAGAAGAGAGCTCTGAGCTCAGATGGAGGAGGAGGAGAGAGGGAGAGATCAGTTAGGGGATGAAGGGTAGTTTAGGATTTTCAAGTTTTTGGATAAATACAGTACAAATAATGGGTATATTTGTACATTTGGATTTAAAAATAAGTGGGATGTGATATAATGGGTCTATTGATGCTTTGTAAAGTGAGTGGGTTTTTAAATAAGTTGGGGTAAAACTTTGGGTTAAAAGAGGATTTTTCCCTTTAGATTATCTCTACTATTAGCATATAATAAAAAGACCACTATTTTTAATTTCATCGTTAATTATTTAGTGGAAGGCAAATGTTAGCCACAACCACGACCTTTAGCCACAACTCGAGGGGCTCCCACTCGCGACTGTGGCTAACATTCCTCTTTGTGGAATACTGTGATTTGTCTTTTTAGTGCAAACTAGAAATATGAGTAAAATGTGCATGTCATATGTAAAATAAATCATAAATAAGTATTATATATTTAAAATAAATCACAGATACCCGTAAATCTCCGTAAACATACTAGAAAAGCAAAGTGGCACCAAACTGTGGGCCGGTTACTAGGTAAAGGAAATACTTGGTCAAAATTCCGTTTTAAAGTAGGCACCTCCTTGGGGAGATGTCCCATGCAATTTGTCTCGTTGTCCAGGTCGTTTTGACGTTACAATAAAATTGTTACCTGCGCTTTAGCTCTTTCTCAACAACCTCCAATCTTCCACGTTCTACCTACCTACCAAACTGCCCCTCCAGACTCCAGCATATTACCATCTTGACCTCGATTCGAGAATTTAGATAGCGGTGACATTCCCTCGTCTCAAGATTTTCTGCAGTACGACGGTCTTGTGGTGTTCAAAAACAATCCCTTTTCTTTACCCACATCATTTGGATACAAATATGGAATATGTATATCCCTAGGCCTGTCCATTCCGGGCCGGCCCCGGCCCGGCCGGAAATCCCGGGCGCCTGGCCGGGCAACAAACCGGAGCCCGGACGGGCCCGCGGTACCCCGCGGCCTGGTCCGGGCCCCGGCCCGCACGAGGATTTTTTTGTTTTTTTATTTTTTTTATTTTTTGTATTTTTTTATTTTTTTAAAAATTAAATTTTAAAAAAACAATAAAACCATAAATTATATTTATATAAATAGTATATATATATATATTTATACTCTTATATAAATATCAATTATATTATTGTAACATATAAGTTTATGTTTATATATATATGTATAGATATATAAATATATATTATACTCTTATATGTATTTATACTATTAATTAAATATACTTATATATGTACATATAAGTTTATGTTTATATATGTGTATATATAAAGTATCTTATATACCTAGAGAGAAGAGAGTATAAATATATATATAAGAGAGGAGTATACACTGTACAATAATATAAGAGAGATTCTACTTTATAACATATATATAATTATATAAGAGATATCAAACATATATAAGAGAGAATATACTGTATATTTATATATACTTATATACTAAGTGCCCAAAGTATTCATGTCATTCAATATATGTATATGTGTATATAATACACACACACACTGACAGCACATATACATATATTATACATAAAACAAAGTTGTAAATACTTATAGGTAATACATAAACAAAAATGTATTTACATAAAACATGATCCACACAACATATAAACTGTATATATACACACATATATTATGACATATATAAGAGAGAGTATACTTATATATACTTATACATATATATACATATAAAGAGCGAGAGTATACTTTATACATTATACTTATATATATATATATATATATATATATATATATATAATTATATATATATATATATATATATATATATATATATAATATATATATATATATATATATAATATATATATATATATAATATTATATATATATATATATTAATATATATATAAAATATATAATATATTATATATATATAATATATATGATATATTAATTATATAAGAGATATATAAATAAGATAAGAGAGAGTATACACTGTATACTTATATATATATACTTATACATAATTATATATATATATAGAGGAGAATATATACTTATATACTTATATATATACTTATACATATATTATATATATATAAGAGAGATATATACTTATATATTACTTATATACTAAGAGAGAAGAGAGTATATATATATATTATATATATATATATATTTAATATATATATTATACATATATAAGAGAGAGTATATATTGTATACTCTATATATACTTATACATATATTAACTAGAGCATATTATCATAATATTACTTTAATAAGAGAGAGTAATATATATATATATATATATATATATATATATATATATATATATATATATATATATATATAGTATCATACATATATATATTATATATATAATATATATATTATATATTAGGCGTAATATATATTATATTATATATAATTATATATCCCATAAGATTTGAGTATGAATATCAATATATAGTGAAATATTCAGATCCGTATTAGAAATGTGATAATATGCATTTATCATAAAGCTATAATTATTTCGATCATTAAATTATTAGTTAATTTTGATTATCCAAAGATCTATTATTAGATTTTTCAAACTCTACAAGCATATTAGCCAACTATATTGTATCCTTATCCATTTTTTAATCTTACATTTTTTTTCTTATATCCCTTTAATATTTGCATATACCTTTCTTATTTTATATGTACTCTTATCCGATTTTGGCATATATGAATGTGATTTTTCTTTTTCAAGAGGTATTCATATTTGTATTTATATCCATGTGTAATTGGTAAGTGTATACTGTGACATGGGGCCCACCCATGTGCTTGTGAAACCGTGTGTGAGGCTAAGCTCTTGGATTCCGCGTGAAGAGCTCACAAGACCAGCAGATTTGGATGTTTGTTTTCAGGTCCACCCGAAAACACAACATATGTTTATAAATACCCTAACCTAGGGTTTCGTGCCTCTGTGCAAGAGAGAAAAGGCAGCGGCTGATTTGATTTTTGCGGCTGAAAAGTGTGCAAGGGGGCGGCTGCAGAGAAGCAAACAGCAGGGGTTTCTTTTGGCGGCTGCTGCAGACACAGAGAACAAAAGCTACAGGGATTTTGGCGGCTGACTGAGAGAAGAAGAAGCAAAGTCCTTTTTGTAGTAGTTCTTTGTTTTGTGCATCCCTTTGAGAGAATATTTGTAAGAGGGATTTGAGAGTTTGTTTGAGAGGGTTTAGATTTGTGATATTGTAAACCCTAGTTGTATCTCTCCCTCTAATAGTAGATCTCTCCTCCTTGCCCCGTGGACATAGGCTATTTGCCGAACCACGTAAAAGTTGTGTTCTTGTCGTGATTTATAATAGCTTGTAGGATCCCTCGACAGGTCAGTCCTAGAACTGATGAGAGGAAGAGCCGATATCTCACTTGGTTGAGATATCCGCTTCAGATTCTTGTTTCCTTGGTGAGACGGGAATTCTTATCGATCTAATCTCTCTTGTTGTGCTGCCGAAGTGCTGCCGAAATTTTCGCTGCGCACAACAAGTGGTATCAGAGCTCCGGGTTGGATTTGGGAGCTTGTTCGAAGGATTCGCTGAAGGATTCCTATTTGAAGAATTAGATCGACAACATGGGAGAAACAAGCACATCAGGATCGTCTCTTTCGAAGGCGATACAGAGTCTGAGCATCAATAATACAAAAATTGATGTTCCGAAGTTCAACGGTAAGATCAATTTCGGTTTGTGGAGGTGTCAGGTGATGGACGCCTTGGATGCACAAAATTTAGAGAAGACTCTTGAGTTACAAGAGAAACCCGCTGATATGGAGGACAAGGTTTGGAAGAAAATGAATAGTAGGGCTTGTGGAGTTATTCGGTCATGCTTGACGCCGGATCTTATTTATGACGTAATGAATGAGACGTCGGCGAAGAGAATGAGGGAAACACTCAATGAGAAGTATCTGACGAAGAGCATTGAGAATCGGCTTCACTTGAAGAAGAGGTTTTACCAATTCAAGATGAAGAGGGGAGTTTCCATTCGGGAGCATGTTAACAACTTCACGAAGCTAATTTCGGATATGGCCAATGTAGATATCATGGTTGAGGATGAAGACAAGGCGATGTTACTATTGTGTTCGTTACCGGAGGATGATTTTGGAACGTTTGTTCTCACTATGATAAATGGAAGAACTACGGTTAGCTACAAGGAGGTGACCTCAGCTTTGGTGAATTATGAGTTGAGGAAGAGTGATGGTGAACCCTCCGAGAAGGCGTTCGAGGCCGTGGTCCAAACCGTCATCCAGGTGATCGCTCAAGATCGAAGTCAAGAGGTGGCCATAGAAATATTGGTAGGAATCAATGTCGCTTTTGCAAAGAAGAAGGACATTGGAAGAACGACTGCCCAAAGTTGAAAGATAAAGCCGGGAATAATAAAGGGAAAGCTATACAAGCTTCGGAAGTGAATGTTGTCAAGGCTAGTGATGACAATTCAGATACAGATTCTTCAGGCTATTCCTGCTCTGCACTACCGTCAGTTTGTTACGCTGACTCTACGGAGTGGATGATGGATTCTGGTGCTACATACCATATTTGCCCTAGGAGGGATTGGTTCTCCAGCTTTGAGGAGTTGGAAAGAGGGGATGTTGAGCTCATGGGTAATGATCATGTATGCCCTATTGGTGGTATTGGTACAGTACTGATCCGAATGTGTGACGGGGTGACTCGGGAGCTGAAGGAAGTGAGATTCGTTCCTCAGTTGACGAAGAATATAATTTCGCTTGGAACTTTGGAGGCAGCTAGCTATAAGGTGATCTTAGAGAATGCTACTCTGAAGGTCATAAAGGGGTCCATGGTGGTGATGCGAGGTGTCAGGGAAAACAACCTTTACTACTTGAAGGGCAAGACAGTAACAGGGGGTCTGGCAGCTTCGATTACCACAGAGGAAGATACTACCAAATTATGGCACATGAGATTGGGACACACTAGTGATAAGTCCCTGCAGGTATTGGCGAAGCAGGGGCTATTGAAAGGTGAAAAGACCTGCAAGATGGAGCTGTGTGAACATTGCATACTTGGGAAGAAGACGAGAGTGAAATTCGGCACCGCTATTCACAATACCCAAGCTATATTGGACTATATTCACACAGATGTTTGGGGCCCTTCCAAACACACATCACTTGGTGGGGCCAACTATTTTGTCACTTTCATTGATGACTATTCCAGGAGGAATTGGGTATACCCGATGAAGCATAAACATCAGGTCCTGGATATTTTTGTGGAGTGGAAGAAGAAAGTGGAGCTGCAGACAGGTAGAAAGGTAAAAACTCTTCGTTCGGACAATGGAGGAGAGTATAAGAGTGATCCGTTTCTACAGTTTTGCCGGGATCACGGCATTAGACGACACTTCACAGTACGTGAGACACCGCAACAGAACGGGGTGGCTGAAAGGTTAAATCGTACCTTGCTGGAGAAGGTGCGATATATGATGAAACAGAGTGGATTGTCAAGATCCTTTTGGGCCGAATCATTGGTTTATGCGAGCCATCTCGTGAATAGGTTGCCGTGCACTGCGATACAGGGGAAGACTCCGTTGGAGCATTGGTCTGGTTCGGTAGCTAGTGACTATGACACCAACTCCAGATAACATTGTATCCATTGAGGCTCCTACAGAGGTGACACTGGGAGGAGATGAGATGACAACCGGGCATTTAGAGGATACAGTGGATGTTGGGACTCAGGAACAGGGTCATGTTCAGGAGTACATTGCAGCTAATAGACCAAGAAGAAACATTCGTCGGCCAGCTAGATATGACGATGTCATGGTTGCATTTGCTTTATCAGCAGAAGTCGTTGATGATTTGGTTCCTTCTACATTCAAGGAAGCAGAGTCAAGCTCTGATTCGATTAGGTGGAGGGAAGCTATGGAGGAAGAGATGCAGTCTCTTCATAAGAACGACACTTGGGAACTTGCAAAGCTACCAAAAGGTAAGAAGGCTATTGGATGCAAGTGGGTGTATGCAAAGAAAGAGGGATCTTCTATTGGGGAAATTAGATTCAAAGCCAGATTGATTACCAAGGGATATGCACATCTAGAGGGCGTTGATTACAACGAGGTATTTTCACCTGTTGTGAAGCATTCGTCGATTCGTATTTTATTGGCATTGGTGGCACAGCTGGATTTGGATTTGGTCCAGATGGATGTGAAAACAGCCTTTCTACATGGAAATTTAAACCTATGGGGTTCAAAGCTGCAGGAAAGGAAGATTTGGTATGCAAGCTGAAGAAGTCTCTTTACGGATTGAAGCAATCGCCGCGACAATGGTACAAGAGATTCGACGGCTTTATGATTGGCCGAGGGTACACGAGGAGCCCATATGACCCGTGTGTTTACATGCACAAGCTACAGAATGGTGAGTTTATCTATTTGCTATTATATGTTGACGATATGCTCATAGCTTCCAGGAATACTTCAGCTATTAGAAAGTTGAAAAAATAACTGTCATTCGAATTTGAGATGAAGGATCTTGGAGAAGCAAAGAAGATATTGGGTATGGAGATTGAGAGAGACAGAGTGAAGGGGAGGTTAAAGTTGACACAGAGGAGTTACTTACAGAAAATGCTGAAGAAATTCAGTTATGATGGCAATGCCAAGGCGGTGAGTACTCCATTAGCTCCCCACTTTAAGCTATCAGCTAAGATGTCACATGTTTCAGTTGAGGACCGGGAATACATGTCCAAAGTTCCATATGCCAATGCTGTGGGTAGCTTGATGTATGCGATGGTATGTACAAGGCCAGATTTGTCACGATGTCACCTGTTTCAGTTGAGGACCGTGAATACATGTCCAAAGTTCCATATGCCAATGCTGTGGGTAGCTTGATGTATGCGATGGTGTGTACAAGGTCAGATTTATTACAGGCCGTGAGCATGGTATCTAGGTACATGCACGACCCCGGGAAGGGTCATTGGGAGGCCATGAAGTGGATTTTACGGTATATCAAAGGTACCGTGGATGTTGGTTTGGTATTTCAGAAGAATGAGAAGAACGGGCAGGATTGTATTGGTTACGTGGATTCTGATTATGCGGGGGATCTGGACAAGCGCCGATCTACTAGCGGATATGTGTTTACACTAGCAGGAGCACCGGTATGTTGGAGATGCACACTTCAGTCTACAGTGGCTCTCTCCACTACGGAGGCAGAGTATATGGCGTTGACTGAAGCTGTGAAGGAGGCTTTGTGGTTGCAGGGATTATTGGAGAACTTGGGGATTGCACAGGAGACCCTTCGGGTATATTGTGATAGCATGTCAGCTATCTATTTGGCGAAGAACCAGGTTTATCATGCGCGCACGAAGCACATCGATGTCAGATTCCATTTTGTTCGTGACGTTTTGGATGATGGAGACGTCATATTGGAGAAGGTCCACACGAAGGACAACCCTCATTTTGTTCGTGACGTTTTGGATGATGGAGACGTCATATTGGAGAAGGTCCACACGAAGGACAACCCTACAGATATGTTGACCAAAGATATTTCAGGTGTGAAGTTTGGTCATTGTTTGGAACTTTTGAACATTCTTCGGTGTTGAGGCCTTTGGAGGCCAATTGGGTGAACTACGTTCGGCTTGATTCCTTAGGCAAGAGGATACATAGGCAGTCTTTCAGATGCAGCCGGGTTTGATTTGATGGGGGTGAGATTAATTTGGTTGGTGTCGGCTCAGTTTTGGGAAAACTTCACCGAGGTGGAGAACTGTGACATGGGGCCCACCCATGTGCTTGTGAAACCGTGTGTGAGGCTAAGCTCTTGGATTCCGCGTGAAGAGCTCACAAGACCAGCGGATTTGGATGTTTGTTTTCAGGTCCACCCGAAAAGGAGCGAAGGAGTGCAAGGTGCTGGGGTGTGCTTTGCGGCTGAAGGAGAAAAACACGAGTGGCAGCAGAAAAGCAAATAGCAGGGGTTTCTTTTGGCGGCTGCTGCAGACACAGAGAACAAAAGCTACAGGGATTTTGGCGGCTGACTGAGAGAAGAAGAAGCAAAGTCCTTTTTGTAGTAGTTCTTTGTTTTGTGCATCCCTTTGAGAGAATATTTGTAAGAGGGATTTGAGAGTTTGTTTGAGAGGGTTTAGATTTGTGAAATTGTAAACCCTAGTTGTATCTCTCCCTCTAATAGTAGATCTCCCCTCCTTGCCCCGTGGACGTAGGCTATTTGCCGAACCACGTAAAAGTTGTGTTCTTATCGTGATTTGTAATAGCTTGTAGGATCCCTCGACAGGTCAGTCCTAGAACTGATGAGAGGAAGAGCCGATATCTCACTTGGTTGAGATATCCGCTTCAGATTCTTGTTTCCTTGGTGAGACGGGAATTCTTATCGATCTAATCTCTCTTGTTGTGCTGCCGAAGTGCTGCCGAAATTTCCGCTGCGCACAACATATACATATATAATTAAGTGTCATATTCAATCTGCATCGTTGCACTCCTAGTGTGGTCCGTTTCACTACAGTGTAATTACATGTATATAAAATATTTATTTACTACATGCATAAATGTATTCTCAATATACTGAAGTATAAAATTAGTACCTAAAATATTACTACCTATTTATTTTATTAGTCCTTGAGTCCATGATATTGTTTTTCTTTTGAGCATAACCATAATGGAAAAAGCTTGCCTTGTAGAAAAGCTATTCTAATTTCTGATTGGAAACGTTACAGACTATTATACTAAAGTGTTGAAAGCTTTGTGTCAAATTACCTGAACAATTTAACATATTGTTAAGTTTAGGGTTAATTTGAAAAAAACCCTCATCATCTTCTGGAATGGAAAGATGCAATAAATCCCCATAATTTATATTACACCGAATCCCTCTGAACCTTAGGAATTGTTGCACATAACCTTGAACTATTTTATTTTACTAAATTTTACATAAAAATTTCTCATTTAATCTCCAGATTAGCATTATTGATAATAACATCTCATGTGACAAGCATGTGCCAAAAAAAAATAAAAAAATTTCTCTTATTGCAAAAAATACTTATTTTTCATTTTTAGTAAAACGATATTTTTTGGGACTAAGAAATCATTTATCATCTTTTTTTCCACTTAATGATGCTAATATGAGGATATTAATATTTAAATTTTTAGGTGAAATATAAAAATTTGATTGGGATTCACTGCAACTGTCCAAAAGTTTATGGGGATTTTCCATATTTAACCCTTAAAATTACTCTAAATTTCTTTATCCTCTTTCAAGCTAACAACTTCCCTGGTCCCTACCCGTCTAAATGGTTCCATGAATTAGTTATCTAGTGCAATAATTCTGCAATAATTTATCCTGCCAAATTTCTGTAAAAATTTAAAAAAAGGGAAAGAAAAACAACCATGCAGAAAATCCATGTGACCGGGATGGCAAGTGATGAAACCCCTGAAGTGGCAATTTCGAAATTTAATCAAGTCATAGGGCGATTTAGTTATAGGTAAAGGACATCCTCGGCCTTTCTTTAAATAGGCTAGATTTAGCCTCTGAGACTCCACAGTGCACTACATTCCGGTTTCCCTTCTTCATCATGGGTTGCCTGGGTGGTTCGGTTCTCCGCCGCCTACTGCTGGCGGTGATTGCAACGGAGATGCTGCAGGTTGTTGTAGCAGTTACTGAACAGGATGAGGCCGGTTCATTGAACAGAAGTAGTTTTCCAGCTGGCTTCGTCTTCGGAACTGCCACCTCATCTTATCAGGTAAATTTTTTTTTATGTTACTGATGTCGGAAGGTGGGTGAAATATTTATTGATTTCTGTTTTTTTTTTTTGGTAGATTGAAGGCTGTGCAAATGAAGGTGGGAGAGGGCCGAGCATATGGGATACATTCACGCAAAAGCATCCTGGTCACTCTCTTATGCACAGACACGCACTACAGTTTTCTGAGCTCTTTACTATTAATTTTATTTTGGAAGATTAATTGGAAAAGTACGATCAAAATCATGAAGTTTTATAACATCGGCATAAACAAGCGCGCTTGTTGCGTTAGCACAGACTAGACTCCTTTTGGTTGTCAAAAGGTTCAGTCTTGGGCCTAGTCCTAACCCTTGGTTATCCTACTTTGGGCCTAATCATACTTTGTGATTTTATTTGAGTCCTAACCCTTGGTTATCCTACTTTGTTGAGCACACAAACAAGCAACCCAAGAAGAGAGAGAGAGAGAGAGAGAGAGAGAGAGAGAGAGAGAGAGAAGATTAGATAGTTTTTTCCTTGGTTCCGCAAACATGCCTATCTTCATTGTCCCTCACCAAGGAAAATCAGTTATCTTCAGAAACTGATAAAAGTTTTAAACAACACTAACTTGTAGACATTTAGTCACTTAGCAGCACTTAAGAAACCTGAGAACACTCATTACTCAAGTGCTCCATGACAGGAGCGGATGCAGATACAAACAAAGAAGAGCATTTGCACCCATAAGAATATGAAAATTACATTGTAAAACCTACCAAACTTTTAAATTCCCCCATAATTACTATATGTTCACCCCAACCCTTACAAAACGTTGCCGATATGAATGTTAGCCAATTTAATTTAGGAATTTAAACTATTTGCTAAGAATGTTATTTTGAAATATTATGTTTTAATTTTTGGGTTAATAGATGCTTGCCGCTCGCTCCTCTAAGAAGGTTCCTATTTGATCCCCCGGCCATTGCTCTAAGAGACTCCCGTCACTTACCTCATCTCACACACACACATAGAGGATTAGAATGGGTTAATATGCAAGAGCTATTTCTCTGCATTGCATTCAGGTCCAGCATTGCTTCAGAGAATGTAATTGTAGTTAATGCTTTCTTCAAGCTGGGTCAAAAAATTGAAGGAGATTCACTTTTATTATAAGTTTGATGACCTCCCTGCTGATATTAAAAAAATATCTTGGATATGTTAGCATGGCTTTTGTTGATGATGGCAAAAAGGGTCTTGTCCTTGTGCTGGTATTGCGGTCTTGGATATACAAAGAGGATGATGATGAGGAGGAGGAGGAGGAGGAGGAGGAGGAGGGGGAGGTTAAAGAGGATGAGGAGGAAGAGGAAGAGGAGGAGGAGGTTAAAGAGGATGAGGAGGAAGAGGAAGAGGATGAGGAGGAGGAGGGAATACATTCTCTGAAGCAATGCTTGACCTGCATAGCCATTTCCATTTCGATTTTGAATGCTTCCTTCTGCTTGGCTAGAGCATCCTCAATGATTTTGGCTATTTGCTCGGTGTTGACCATAAACACTTCCCGAGCTTGTCCTATGCTAGACGTTGTATCGTCAGAGGCGATTGCGGAATAAGAATCCGAGAGTTCGTCACCGGAATGTATTCCTTCGTAGCCACCTTGGTGATCATTATGTCCAACGGTTTCTAGCTGAAGGGCAGATATTTGTTGGGTTATTCCCGAACTAACTCTTCTTCCTAGAGAGAAATTAGGGTTGGAACCACTTGAAACAATCAGAGATTTTCCCTTATTGACCATGTTGATGATAACTTCTGGAAATTCATCATCGCGAGCAACCGATCCTCTTTGGTGGGAACGCCTTGATTTGGGCTTCGTCGTTCCATCGGAGATTCTCTCGATTACCGAGACCCTCTGCGGAGCGGTCTTGGGGCAGCTACATGCTGATAATACTGCCCTGATAATTTTGATACACGGACAGTGAGAGTCCGCTTCCCGGGTACTTCTCTTTCGAGATTTATTTGTACCCCCAGCCTGATAGTACAACTCATCGACGTTGCGGTCGGAGTAACCTATCGGCCGCTCACATGGATTCTCAGGTATAACGCGTTCGTCTGTCTGACGCGTTTTCCTCTGAGTAAACATTACCTTGTTGGCGTCTGCAAGAGTCACACGTTTGGAATCACACCTTTGTGAGGGTGAAACCTTAACGGGCTCCTGATTTTCTGCACGCACCGCCAAGCGGGCCGTTGCAGAAATCAATTTGTTAGGAGGTCGCGTACGACCCCGAGTCCGGATGTTGCCTCGAAGCTCCTTCAACGATCTCTAGCTTTCCTTAACAAGCGCTTTTCCTCGATTCTCGGGTAGGGCACCGATACGATCCTTCAGAGGAATCCTGAACTTGGGGAAATCCACGCTGCGGTAGGGCTTTACCGGAGGTTCGGGATCTGAAGTTGACGAAGGCCGGAGAGCAACTATGTGCTTTTCACACAAGGGTCCGAGCATGCGCAAGCAAGGCGCGGCGCTTCTGGATTCGCTCCTTGAGAGTAGAGCGGGTTCTTTGGACACGACCCCATCCGTTAATTGGAGATCGAGAGGAGGATTCCGATGCTGGTCGTGGCGACAGATTAGCCACTTGGCGCTTTCTGAGCTCCAGATCTGCTTGGTAATGGAGACCATCCATCTGATCCAAAGCCTTGGCGAATTGGCGCGCGAGGCGTTGTCGTTTCCTTTGACGTGCTCTCTTTGATAGAGTTGGCGCGCCTTCAATAGTCGACTCCTTAATCGTGAAGGAGTTCAGATCTGCAAATTTGGCTTCATTGAACGCCGGTGGATCATTGCAAGGTGCAACAGCAACAGCGGCGGAGAGATCGTCTTCTTGGATCTTCAGATCTGAAGACCAGCAGATCTTTCTGGAGGAGGAGGCACTCCTGCACTTGCCAGGAGAGGCGGATCTGGAGGAGGAGGAGGAGGAGACGTACTCCTCGAACTTTTGCTGGTCGAATTCATATTCGACCTCTTCTATCATCGGGATCTCGATCGTCGGCTGCGACACGACAGCTTCGGCAGCGAATCTGTTGACTCCCACTGTGGTCGCCAGTTTGTTTGCGGTAAAAGTTATTGTTTTCATTGCTATCGAATCCATTACAATTTTAGTCGTTACAATAAACTCGAATGAAATAAAAAGTTGATCTTTTTATAAGATCTCCTTACACAATGAAAATAAAAAAGTTTACAACTTTATCAAACAAACGCAGAGATCGTTTATCGGTCTTCTGCTTGCGTGAGATCTTTGCCTGTGCCGGGGTTTATCTGTGGACTACCGTCGATCAGATCTGATTGCTGAAAAATTGGACAGAGCTTCGTCGATCCGCGAGGAGATCTAGAAATAGAAGCGCTTATCTCGACAAAAGCGAGATAATTGCTCTTCTTAGAATTACCACAACGGGATAATACTAAGGATTGGATCCGGGTGATGTAGATCTGACGACTTTCGATCTTTTGCGTTGAAGAACTCTATCCGATCTCTCCTCCTCCTCTCTGAAATCTGTGCACTTTAAGTCTTCAATCCGGTAGGGCTTCGCCGAGGCACCAAAATTCCAGATCTGAAAAAATGAGGCCTAAGGCTTGTATTTATAGGCTTGAGGGGATAACGGAGCGGTTAAAAATGCTTAAAAGCCCAAATCTGCCTTGGAGACACCCCAGGGTGTCTCCACTTGTTCGGAGACACCCTAGGGTGTCTCCCCCTAGGGTGTCTCGGTTTGGGCCGAGACACCCGAGGGTGTCTCGGCCTTAGCCGAGACACCGAAGGGTGTCTCGTTGGTCCGAGACACTCCTTTTGGTGTTTTTGACGGTTTCCGCCGTAATTCCTTCGTCCGAACTCGGATTTGAGTGATTCGAAGTGCGTTGGAAATCCGATGAGGTGTTCTATAAGCTCCGATGGTTGGATCATCTGTAGAATGAATGAGGCACGAAGGGCACTGTTCCTTTTGTAAACATCACGGGGCTCCCGATTAGCCCGTACCTTCGTTAGTTCACGTAGTTCGTCGATTTACTTCAAGCGTTCATCGACATCAATCGAACTCCTGTGAACCGGATAGTGACGTTCATCGTCATTCCTTAACACTGAGCTGTTCGTGAAGACCTATAGGCAATTTTCGATGCCTACAATTAGCATTGGTGATACAGCTGGATTTGGATTTGATCAAGATGGATGTGAAGACAGCCTTTCTACACAGTGATTTAGATGAGGAGATCTATATGACACATCACTTGGAATTCAAAGCTACAAGAAAGGAAGATTTGGTTTGTAAGCTGAAGAAGTCTCTTTATGGATTGAAGCAATCGTCGTGATAGTGATACAAGAGATTCGACGGCTTTATGAATGGCCATGGGTACACGAGGAGCCCATATGACCCATGTGTTTACATGCACAAGCTACAAGATAGTGAGCATATATATTTGCTTTTATATGTTAATGATATGCTTATTGCTTCCAGAAGTTCTTCGGCTATTCAAAAGTTAAAAGAGGAGCTGTCATCCGAGTTTGAGATGAATGATCTTGGAGAAACAAAGAAGATATTGGGTATGGAGATCGAGAGAGATAGGGTGAAAGGAAGATTGAAGCTTACACAGAGGAGTTATTTGTAGAAGTTGTTGAAGAAATTCAGCTTTGATGGTAACGCAAAAGTAGTCAGTACTCCATTGGCTACCCACTTCAAACTTTTAGCTAATATGTCACCTATTTCAGTTGAGGACAGAGATTACATGTCAAAGGTTCATATGCCAGTGTAGTGCGTCTTGATGTATACGATGGTGTGTACAAGGCCAGATTTATCACAGGCAGTGAGCATGGTATTGAGGTACAGCACGACCCTGGGAAGGGTCATTGGGAGATCGTGAAGTAGATTCTACGGTATGTTAAAGGCACCGTGGATGTTGGATTGATTTTCCAGAAGACAGAGAATAATGAGCATGATTGTATTGGTTACATGGATTCAGACTATGCAAGAGATGTTGACAAGCGTCGGTCTACTTCAGGATATGTATTTACATTGGTAGGAGCACCGGTTTGTTATAGATGTACACTTCAGTCTATAGTGGCTCTCTCTACTACAGAGGCGGAGTATATGGCGGTGACTGAAGCTGTTAAGGAGACTTTGTGGCTGTGTGGACTGTTGGAGTACTTGGGGATTACACAGGAGACCCTACAGGTATATTATGATAGCATGTCGGCTATCTATTTGGCGAAGAACCAGGTTTATCATGGACGCACAAAGCACATTGATGCTAGATTCCACTTTGTTCATGACATATTGGATGATGGAGACATCATATTAGAGAAGATCCACACGAAGAACAACCTTGCAGATATGTTGACCAAAGTTGTTTCAGGTTTGATTCCTTGGGCAAGAGGATAAGTAGGCAGTCTTGTTTGATGCAACCGGTTGGATTTGTTAATTTCAATGGGGGGGGGGGGATTGTTTTAGCTCTCGTTTTGGTTCCCGACTTGTTGTGGATTGAGTCCGTTGTCGTGGGTTGTTTTCACGTCATCTTGGACACAACAAGTGGGACATTTAGATGATTTGGTGTCGACTCAGCTTGGTAGAAACGTTCGTCGAGGTGGATTATTGAAGAAATGGTGAACACAGTGAACGTGACGAAGAATAGTTCATAAAATCACAGGAAAAACTACCAGGATGTTTGGCCGTCGACCGCGAGTCAGCGGTGGTCGACCAAAAATGTGCACAAAGTCCAGATGCGTTCTGAAGTTGAAGGTGGTCGACCGTCATGGTCGACCGCAGAGACCCTGTAATCGATTTTGGTATCAGAGCCCTTATTCAGATTGGCGGTGGTTGAGCTACTAATCTGAGATGGTGGTTGACTATTGTGTGGTGAACACAAAGAAATTGTTAAAATTTCCTGAGAGCAGTGGATTTACATAATACAAGCGGAAAATGGCTTCTACAAGTAAAACAAGTAAAGTTGGAAAATACGAGATTAAAAAATTCAATGGAAAAAATAATTTTTCCTATTGGAGGATGCAGATGAAAAATTCGCTGATTTTGTAAAAATTACACAAAGCTTTGGCTGGAAAAGAGAAGAACAAAAATATGTCTGATGAGGATTGGGAGGAGCTGGATCTGGAAGCACGGGCGTCGATTATCCTTTACCTTGAAAGGGGTGTAGCTTTCTTGGTGGATGGGGAGGAAACGGCTGCGGGCGTGTGGTTGAAGTTAGAAAGCACCTTCATGACGAAGAGTCTAACGAACCGGATCTATTTAAAATCCAAATTGTATACTTGCAAGATGGAGGAGGGCTCGTCAATCCGGGAGTACATCAACAAGTTCGATAGGATCATATCGGATTTGAAAGACATTGAGGTGACAGTGAAAGACGAAGATCAGACTCTTCTACTACTTCTATCTCTGCCGAAGTCTTATGAGAACCTGGTGCAAACACTGATGCTTGTGGGTGATACTTTATCGATGGATGAGACTAGAACGGCACTTCTAGCAGATGACCTTCAAAAAATTACAACTAGTGATATGGCCACTGGTGGTAACAAAGAACAAGCGCAGGGACTGTTTGCCAGAGGAAGAGGCAATGAACGAGGAAAAGGCAAGGGAGGAAAGTCTAGATCTAAATCGAGACCTCTTGCGAGACGAGTGTGTTTCAAATGCGGTGAAGTCTATGATTGCTAGTGTATGCAAAGGGCGTAAAAGACTACCGCCTTTGGTGTACAGAAGATTCATGATTGCTAGGATGCCCAAAGATGGTGGTGTTGATACTGTTGGGACTCCCGAGTCCCAGGTTATTGAGATAGAACCTAAAGACCAACCAGGTCCTAGTCGTGTTCAAGTGAAAAATCAGGTAGATGATGAGATTGAGCAGGACGAGGTTCAGCGGAAGAATACACATGCACTATAACAACAGCAGCTCGAGGATAGCTTGGCTTTCACTAGGCCAACGCGAGCATACAAGCAGGTACAGAAGCTGGGGGCTGATCAACCCCTGAAGCACTATGGGCATGTTAATTTATACAAGCAGGTACAGAAGCTGGGGGCTGATCAACCCCTGAAGCACTATGGGCATGTTAATTTGGTTAAGTACGCACTCTCGGTGGAGGAAGATGAGCCGGTCTCTTTCAAGGAAGCTATTCGAGATAAGAATAGTGAGAGTTGGTTGGCTGCGATGGAGGAGAAGATGAAATCTCTCCAGAAGAGCCAAACATGGGAGGTGGTCTCATTGCCCGTAGGAAAGATAACTATAGGTTGTAAGTAGCTGTATAAAAGAAAGGAAGATCCTTTAGAGCTCGGTGGTACGAGATACAAGGCGAGGCTAGTGGCTAAGGGGTTTGCACAAAGAGAGGGTGTGGATTACAATGAGATATTTTTTCCGGTGGTGAAACACACTTCTATTCGGGTGCTATTGAGTATTGTTACTCATTGTGATCTTGAGCTAGAACAACTCGATGTAAAGACGGCCTTCTTGCACGGAGACATGGATGAAGAGATCTATATGCATCAACCTGAGGGTTATAAGGTTGAGGATAAGGAGCATCATGTATGTCACTTGAGGAAGTCACTCTATGGATTGAAGCAATCTCCTCGGCAGTGGTACAAACGATTTGACTCCTTCATGCTGAAGCATGGGTTTTCCCGAAGCGACTATGATTGTTGTGTTTACATTCGGAAGCTTCGTGGAGGTGATTATATCTATCTCCTGTTGTATGTGGATGACATGCTTATTGCATCGAAAAACAAGGTGGAGACAGATAAGCTGAAATCTCAACTTAGTAATGAGTTCGAGATGAAGGACATGGGCGCTGCAAAGAAAATACTGGGTATGGAGATTAGAAGAGAGCGGGTGAATCGACGATTGTTCTTGAGTCAGAAGGGTTACATAGAGCGGGTGATCGCGAGGTTCGGGATGCAAAGTGCAAAGTCGATGGTGACTCCATTGGCTCCACACTTCAGGCTCTCTGGTAAACAATCTCCCACTACAGCGGAAGATAAGACACACATGGAGCGTGTTTCTTATGCTAGTGTAGTTGGCAGTTTGATGTACGCCATGGTGTGTACACGCCCTGATATTTCACAGGTGGTTAGTGTGGTCAGCAGGTTCATGGCGAATCCGGAAAAGGCGCACTAGGAAGTGGTGAAATAGGTCCTGAGTTACTTGAAAGGTACCGCGGATACGGGTCTGTGTTTTGGTGGAGATACATGTCAGGTCGACGGGTATGTGGATTCAGATTATGTGGGCGATCTAGATAGACGACGGTCTACTACTGGGTATGTATTCAGGATACATGGAGCTCCAGTTAGTTGGCGATCGATGTTGCAGGCTACAGTGGCACGTTCTACAACAGAGGCCGAGTACATGTCTATGGCGGAGGGAGTGAAGGAAGCATTGTGGCTGTGGGGTCTTCTAGATGACTTGGGGATCGAGCAGGAAAGCGTGAACTTGTGGTGCGACAGTCAAAGTGCGATTCACTTGGCGAAGAATCAAGTTCATCATGCTCGTACCAAGCATATCGATGTCAGGTATCATTTTGTGCGGGATGTCATAGAGGAAGGCGATATTTCTCTCATGAAGGTGCACACGAATGAGAATCCCGTGGACATGTTAACCAAGGTGGTCACAGATAGTAAGTTTTAGTATTGCTTGGACTTGCTTTATATCAGCCCGTGTTGAGTTGCCCAAGAGGGCATGGCCCTGCGGGGCGGAGATGGAGGTGAGGTGGAGACTGTGTTGGAGAATAATTGCAGAACTACGGTTAGCTTGATCCCGGTGGAGGGTACGTAGGCAGCCGCGGTATTGTTGGAGAATAATTGCAGAACTACGGTTAGCTTGATCCCGGTGGAGGGTACGTAGGCAGCCGCGGTATAGTGACGCAGCTGGTTTGGCCTGATATGGCCTGGATCTCTCTGGTGGAGTTCGTGGGGTTCTTCTGGTGTTCGTCCATAATTTGAGGTTTATCAAATGATATACGAGGTGGAGAATTGTGATCGTGGGAATGAGGAGCGAGGGGCCCACGCACGTGGGCTCGTGATGGCGCTCCCCTTCCTTTCGTGCGCGCGCACGTAAATGCCAACCCACCCACGAGCAAGTAGCTCGTGTCCGTGCCGCCGCCCACGCGCTGCTTGCGCCCGCTGTCGTGTGCCTGCCAACTCCCACACTTCGGTTTTCCCGTGGTGCGCGCGGCTTTTTTCCAGTTTTATTTCCCGCTGCGCGCTTCGTTTCCCGGCCTTGTGTGCCCGCCAATTCTTCTGAGTCCGCCCCCCCTCATTTACTATAAATAGAGGTGGTTGTGAGTCGAGTTAGGGTGGAGAAATTAGTGGGAAAAATACTAAGTGGGTTGTAGAGTTCTTTTGAGAGAAAAGAAAGAGTGAGTTGAGAGAGAACTTGTAAAGTTTGGTATTCTCCTCATAGTGAAACCCCCCCTCCGTGGACGTAGGCAGTTTGCGCGAACCACGTAAACTCGTGTTTGTATTTGTCTTATCTGTGAGTTGTCATAGCTTGTAGGTTCCCTCAATATTCGGTCTTAGAGCTGATGAGAGGAAGAGTGTATATTTCACTTTGATGAAATATATCACTTTCGATTCTTGTTTCCTTTGAGAAATAAGAATTTTACTATTTATTCTTGTTTCCTTTGAGAAACAGGAATATAGAGGTTGACTTGTGCTTTTGTGACAACAATAGCCAGGGCTCTCTCTCAGTTGATATCGCTTCCGCGACGGCAGGCGTGTCTCTGCGCCCAACAGATGTCGAGTGAGGTATGGAGTGAACGATATGATTTTAAGACCAATTATGACTTCTACCCTTGATAGAGGTCCAAATGTTATCCAGTTAAGACAAAACTTTGGTTGTTGTCCCTAAAAAGCATTAATTGTTTCTCATATCTAATGGTTGGATAGTCGATCAGGGTCCTGTACGACTTATTTTTCATCTGCCTTAGTTTTGTGTATGTTGAGGAGTGATGTAAGATGATAAGTGATGAGAATCTCTTTCAGCGCTTCATTGATGGACGTTCTTCGGTTCTTTGAATGTTTTGAAGTGAGCACGAGTTTACAAGTTCCTACAATCCTAAAATTATATCAATTTCTAAAGATAGTAAATTTTCCTGGCGGGAGATTATAGGCGTAGGCTTGTTTAGCTGAGCTACATAAATTAATTTGTTATATCATCTTATTAGATGCACTCGCTACTGTGTGCAGTTGTCTGTGTCCATCATAATCCCCAATAAACACATAAGGAATATCAGATAAAGTTAAACCCAACTTATAGGAAATATATGAAGAAAGAAGAAGTGGAAATGAACATCAGAATCTCAATAAATTGAATAAAATAGAAATCCCCTTTTTTTAGACTAATTAACATTGACATGAAGAGGTTCCAACATTAGAGCTTGATAGTAATCACAACCAACACTATCTGGGTTCGATCCGACATTGGATCTTGTCATTGAATCATACAGTCGACGTCAGGTTGTGGCGTCAAGCCAACCTCAAATGAAAACAAAAAAATCCCAGAATTTTTGACATAGGGATTCAGCATAAAGTCACACATCACTTATCAAACTAACTTGCTCGGCAATCCGATGTTGGTATGCAAGGTAACCGACATTGGATTATTTTGCGGACTACATTTACGACTATTTTTGGAATTTTTATTCTACTAGCCCTCCATCTTTGTTCAATCTAAAGATCACCCATTTTTCAAAAATAGTCTTGTTAAAGTAAGAGAGAGAATCTTGGGTAAATTTCCCTTTAGTTGAATATTACGTGTACACATATACTTATACAAGTAGAAGAGGGTGAGGTGTGTTCTCATAACCAATATGGGACTAAAATCCACTACAATACATTATTATCAACAGCCCCCTTGAAACTCATGTTAGGTCAAACAAAGTGAGTTTGCGTACAAGAAACTGGAACCGATGAACATGTAAGGCCTTTGTGAAGAAATCTGCAAACTCATCAGCGGATGAGACATGAGGAAGTAGAATTGTATTGTCCTTGATAACTTGTTGACGGACAAAATGAGCGTCGATCTCAATATGTTTGGTCCTCTCATGAAATACTGGATTATTAGCAATCTGGATGACAATCTTATTATCACAGTAGAGAGGAGTAGGAATCGTAACAGAAATACCAAAATCACTGAAAAGACGACGAAGATGAATAATCTCTTTAGTTGTTGTGGACATTGCACGATACTCTATCTCGATACTGAAAAGGGCAATCACATCTTGTTTCTTACTCCGCCAGAAAATAAGGGAATCACCAAGAAATATACAATAACATGTGGTAGATTTTCTGGTAGTGGAATCACCAGCCAAATCAGGATCAGAATATGCACAAAACTCTAACTTAGATGTAGCAGAAAACAAAAAAGAGCGAGTGCTAGTACCCCGGAGACACCAAAGAATCCGTGATAAGGCATCATAGTGTACAGAACGTGGGGCACTAACAAATTGACTGACAATACCAACAGCATGAGAGATATCTGATCGAGAGATGCACAGATAGACCAATTGGCCAACAAGATGTCGATATCAGGTAGGATCTGATAGAGGCTCACCATCAGTAGAGCGAAGTTTGATATTCTGTTGGAGTAGAGTATCGACAGTTGCATCGTCAGTTAGCTCAGATCGATCTAGAATATCCGAGAGATACTTCCGTTGAGATAGTAGTACACCCTGCGGGTCTTGAGAAATTTCTAGACCAAGAAAATACCGAAGAGATCTAAGATCCTTCATGTGGAACTATTGTTACAACTAAGATTTTGCGTACTGTATACCAGCCACATTATCACCTGTAATGATCATATCATCTATATAGATGAGTAATAAAACTCTGCCACGCGATGTAGTGCGAACAAATAGAGAAACATATTGATAACTTTCTATAAAGCCCTGTTAGACCTTAGAGGGGGGGTAATTAGGGTCTTATGCTAATCTAATCCCAATTAATAGCAATTAAAATTTTGTTGATCAATTTGTTCTTGCAAGAATAAATATGATAAGAATATGAGCAATAAGGATGAATAATATGTACACCAACCAAAACACAAACACACGATATGTTCACGAGGTTCGGTCCACACGACCTACGTCCCCGCTCCTCACCTCGAGGAGATATCCACTATCACAATCCGGTTTGGAAGCCGGAACTTCTACACACTCGGTTTACAAGTTCACCGAAAACTCTCACACTACACAATCACTCAACAATCACACTTTACACACTAAGTGTAGGAACCTAGCCCATGTCCTCCTCCTCAAGTGCTCGATTACAACCTCTCCCTAGGTTCGTCAATCGACGGCACTCCTATTGGATTTGACCCCGTCTCTCTCTCCTCACACTCCTCTCGGTGTATAAGTGTGTTACAAGTGAATCTCACAAATAAAGGTTCAATACAATGATTTGTTCTCAATTAACAAGTGAGAACATAATAAAGCTCACACTCACTAAATCCCACACCACAACCCACAATATATAATATGAGAATATCAAGCTCAATAAGTGTGTGTGATAATAGTGAATGAAACTCAATAAAAATAAGTGATTAATATCTTGCTAAACAGTAAACTTGGATTTCTTGATTGATAGAGAAGAAGAGCAGCAATGGGGTATATATAGCACCCCATTGCAACAGCTAAAAATAAGAAAAAGACCAAAAAGCCCATTTTGAAAAACTAGCCGTTAGGCTCATTTGTCAATGCGTCGGTCGACCGGTACGGTCGACCGATTAGTTCAAAAACCCTGAGAAAACATATCTTGAAGCTGGCGGTCGACCGACGTGAAATTCGGTCGACCGAATGGATATTTCGGTCGACCGACGTAAATTCCGGTCGACCGGAAAATTGTTAAAGCAAATCTAAGAAAGCAGACTACCGTCGGTCGACCGATACGGTCGACCGAAATCTGATATGGGTAAATTGACAGGTTTTGGGTCAGTTTTGAAAATTCGTCAAAAATATCAATTCATATCCAAAAATAGTGAAACTTTGGGGAAAGTTTCTAAATGATGAAATGAACATGTTTGAAAAAGAATTTCTGGAAAATTAATTTTCGTTTGTGAAAACTACCTGTTTTTGAAGAATGCTTAGAAAACCTGTAATTTTTATGAAAGTGAACTTTGATATAGGACTTGTAAATATTCATATATATATATTGTGCATATAATATATGTATATAGTGAAGTATGAAGGAGCTGTAAACATGAGATAAAGTATTTTAACAACGTTTAATGAAAAATCATCTATATGATAGAAAACGTCAAAAATTGTGTTAAGTGTATATATATTGAGCTTAGATATAATCATACTATATATGTAAGTAAACTAAACATATACCTAGGTAAATCCACGCAAATGAACTTGAATCTTTAACGCTTGATTAACGGGTGTTGAAATACCTGAAAAAAAAAGAACATAAACACAAAACACTAGAAAACTTATTAGTAATAAATTGTTTGTCAAATCATCATCAAAACTATAGGGTCAACAATCTCTCCCTTTTTGATGATGGCAAACAATTTATACATGAATATGAAATATATACTGATAATCCACATATAAGCCAAAACAAGAGTAAATCATAAAAATACCATATATATATATATATAAAAGAATTAATTTGTAAGCTATATGTGGTATTTTCTCCCCCTTTGACAACAGCAAAAAGGGAAAAATGAAAGATAGGAGCACTGCTCCCCCTGCTTATAAGCACAGATAAAAAATGAAGAATTGTATGTTAAAGGCTCCCCCTATCAAAAAGACTGAATGACATCTACGAATCATATATACAGGAGCTAAACCAACAACTATCCATCAAACATATGTAAAAATGATACGAGAACGCGAATTCTATAAACAAAACATGATTATAGTCTTAACCATGCATTGATCATAACATGATAAACTAGCGTAAGTAATTACAAAACCTCATTTTAGCATCATAGATTTGCATAAATATACAAAGCCTAAACAGAGCAAAGAGCTCATGACAGGCAACAAGTATTTACCACACATCAAATTATGAAAGTTGTTTCAACAATGCATTGATTTATAAAAGAAATAAATTAAACACAATAGGCCACAAAATATCACATAAGCATTAGAAGCAATATAGTTTTGCACAAAACATGAATTCGTTCACAAGATAGTAAATTATACATAAAAAATCACACAAAACCATACATAGTTTGTTCCACAAAGTATCATAGAGTTATTACACTCAAATAAAACAGAGTTATCAAATCATTCATCTCCAAAAGAGAACATCAAAAACAAAGATAATCATCACATAGAGAAACTCAAATCAATCATCTCCAGCATCATCACCACCATCATCACCACCATCATCATCACCTCCAGAATCAGAAGAGCCTGATCCATCAGCAGAATCAGACTCAGAGTTAGAAGGGATCCCGAGAGACAGACGCTGAAATGAAAGAATATTCTTAACATCCTTCTGAATAGATGAGACTTGCTTCTGAATACCTGAGTACTAAGTCTCAAGGCGATCCAGACGATCAAAAATATCAGAAGTGGAAGATGTAGAGGCTCTAGAGCGGGACTGAGAAGATGATGAAGGAGTGGAGTCAAGGGCCATCTGCATTCTAGAAAGAGAGACCTTATCAAAGAAATCTCTCGTGGATTCAATCTTGGGTTCATTTGTAAGATCAACATTGAAGTGTTTGAAGATGAGGGTGAGAAAGGAGCCAAAAGGTAGAAACTTTGTATGCTTTGATGCCATATTATTGACAAAGATAGTTGCCCAATCTACTTTGATTTTGGCAAAAATGGCGTAAACAGCATTAATTTTATCAGAAGCGAAATGATCAAAGCTACCGGTTTTGGGAATTAAGTTCTGAGCAATAATTCTGGCAATGAGTCTTGCATTAGGATTAAGAGAATTGTTGCTCATTGGGTAAGAGCAACCAGGCTTAAACATGAGTGGGTTAACATCTGGATTACCAACATCAACAGACATGAGATGAACGTCACTTGTTGGGATATTAAGAATCCCCGCAAGTTCGTTGGCAGAAAAGGTAATTTCAACATTTTTCACTGATGATGTAATGGTTAAACTACCATCAGCAGAAGATGTTGTGGACAGGTTCGCATAAAACAGATAAACAAGAAATGGATAATAAGGAACTTTATGTCCCTCATCTAGCAACCTGTCTAACCCAACATTGTGAAGGATAGACTCAGTGTTATACATGAATAACTCAGAATATTTGATATATCTGGTAGGAATGATTTTCAATTTGCACAGTTCTCTGTATTTCCTAACAAGAGATTTAAAGAGTAGATAATCCTCATAATGTGAGGCTTTTATAGATGAGGAACTAGACTCTGGTTTTGATTTCTTTTTAGGGGGTTTGGGAGGCATGATGAGTTAGGGTTAAACAGATAGAAGAGATTTTCTCAATTTCCTGTAAACAAAAATAAATTTAGAGCAAATTAACAAAATGCCCTAAAACTAAAACCCTAGATGAGAAAGTAGACATAAGAACTTAGAAATCAAAAGGTAAAGGAAGAAATTACCCACAAAACTGATGAGAAAAGACTGAAAGTAGCAGCGGTTGAATCCAAGCGGCCGACCGAAAAAAAATATGGAACCCTAGGTCTGCGATTTCAAAATGAGGAGGAAGAAGAGGGGTCGGGTGTTTTAGGAGAGAAGACAATGGCTGGGATTGAGGGGGTGATAGATCAAGGGTGATGTAGAGTTCGGGTTTAAAAACAGAATCCAATAACAAAAACGCTGCAGTATTTCATTTCGGTCGACCGACTCGGTCGACCGAATCGATTACAGAAAGATCGTCGGTCGACCGAGTCGGTCGACCGAAGGAAAATAGAAGAACCAGGTAAAGGGAAAAATTGTTTTTGAGAGATTTTATAAAATAGACCCTTTGGAAATATGTTTTATAAAATACTTAAAGTTTTGTAAGGTATATATAAGTATTTTTAATTGTAGAATCATGCAAATAATTTATTTTTAACATTAGGAATATAATTTTTCATTCAAAGCCAAAAAGAAATTATTCAAAACAAAAACAAAACAAAACAAAAAAAATATTATATAAGTCTTTTTGGTACCCAAATCATTTTGGTACCACTAGAACTTGGCACATGACCCCTATCATTTAAATCCAAGGCCCTAGGGTTATGAACCCGTTTGGGCGTATTTTGTGCACCGATACGATCAAAGCAAAAATTGTAAACGTGACCCATACGATTGCAACTTGTGCAATGTAGAGGTTTGAATGGTTTACGTTGACCGAAATAGAATGCACGTGGTTCATTTGCAAAAATAGATTTTCCTTTGTAATTATTTTGCAAACGAGAATTTCTTTTCAAATCGAAACAAAACATGGCCAAATGACCAAAACGACCACAATAATCACATTTATACACATGAGCATGTTTATGATTTACACTATGTGTGTGTACATGTGTATGTGATGAAGAAGCTTGATGGGATGCACAATCATGTGTAGGCTTGTCAATTTTTGGTGCATTATGACAAAATTGAGCTAAATGGCCTTTAAGACCGCAAATAGAACATTTGTGAATTTTGTCATACATATGTGCATAGTGAATAGGTTTCTTGGAAGAATTAACATTAACCTTTGCACATAAGTCCATAAGCTTTTTATTATTAGCAATACAAGTATTTAGTGTTGAATCTAAGGTAGATATTCTTTTTCTCATTTGATTCAACTCATCATTGTGCATACAAGTATTGCTACTAGAAGTAGGATAAACAAGATTACTCATCATAGATTTCAACTTATCTACTTCTAACATAGCATCACGTTTTTCATGAAGAAAACTAGCATTTTCAATTTTCAAATTTTCATTGTATTCTTTAAGAATTATGTTTTCATTTGTAATAAAATTAAATTTAGTAGCTAGAGTTTCATGAATGGATTTTATATTAACATACTTACTCTTTACATTAATATAGCAATTGTGTAATTTTTCAAACTCAAGAGCAAGTTCATCAAAAGTAATAATATCATCGTTATCGCATACCTCACTAGGGTTATCACCTAGTGGTAATGTACATGGGGATGAGGCTTCCTTAGGACTCAAAGCAAGATTTTCCAATGCTTGTTGAATAGCCTCCAATTTCCCTTCATGTGCTTCAATAAATTTCCATAAAGCGTGAGCACTATCAAAATTAGCAAATTTGTTAGAAAACGATGAGTGAAAGGCACTAATCAAATATTCTAACAAAAGTTTGTTCATGTTAAACAATCTTTTATCATTATCACACCATTTGGATTTTTCCAAGATGGGAACAACATAGCCATCCTCAATAATTTTCCACAAATCAAATTGATTAGATTGAACAAAAAGTTTGAATCTAATACGCCATTGAGCATAGGGGAAATTATCCAAACGAGGAGCAATATTAATAGCATATCCTAAGCAAGATGAATCATTCATATCCATAGAGATGAAATGCAAGAAGCACAATTAATCAAAATTAGATTAGCACTTAATACAATAACTTGGATCTTTAACTCAAGGCGGTTAGTCCTTAAATCAAAGAGCACCAAGCTCTGATACCAATTGTTAGACCCTAGAGGGGGGTAATTAGGGTCTTATGCTAATCTAATCCCAATTAAAAGCAATTAAAATTTTGTTGATCAATTTGTTCTTGCAAGAATAAATATGATAAGAATATGAGCAATAAGGATGAATAATATGTACACCAACCAAAACACAAACACACGATATGTTCACGAGGTTCGGTCCCCACGACCTACGTCCCCGCTCCTCACCTCGAGGAGATATCCACTATCACAATCCGGTTTGGAAGCCGGAACTTCTACACACTCGGTTTACAAGTTCACCGAAAACTCTCACACTACACAATCACTCAACAATCACACTTTACACACTAAGTGTAGGAACCTAGCCCGTGTCCTCCTCCTCAAGTGCTCGATTACAACCTCTCCCTAGGTTCGTCAATCGACGCCACTCCTATTGGATTTGACCCCGTCTCTCTCTCCTCACACTTCTCTCGGTGTACAAGTGTATTACAAGTGATTCTCACAAACAAAAGTTAAATACAATGATTTGTTCTCAATTAACAAGTGAGAACACAATGAAGCTCACACTCACTAAATCCCACACCACAACCCACAATATAATATGAGAATATAAAGCTCAATAAGTGTGTGTGATAATAGTGAATGAAACTCAATAAATATAACTCAATGAATATAGCTTAATCAATTGAAAGTGAAATAACAAGCTATATAAGAATGGGTTTAGAAAACTTCTCAATGAATAAGAAGAGCTGAGGAAATGTTTTAGAAGAAGAGCAGCAATGGAGTATATATAGCACCCCAATACAACAGCTAGAAATAAGTAAAAGACCAAAAAATCCATTTGAAAAACTAGCCGTTAGGCTCATTCTGACAATTCGTCGGTCGACCGGTCCGATCGACCGATTAGTTCAAAAACCCAGAGAATCAAAGTTTTAAAGATGGCGGTCGACCGACGTAAATTTTGGTCGACCGAAAATTCTCTCGGTCGACTGGTGCGGTCGACCGGAAAGCTCTCTGGAACTATGCTATGAAAAAGAACAACTGTCGGTCGACCGTACCGGTCGACCGAAATCTGATATACACAAAAATGACAGGTTTTGGTCAGTTTTAAAAATTCGTTAAAAATATCAAATCACATCCAAAAATAGTGAAACTTTGGGGAAAGTTTCTAAATGATGAAATGAACATGTTTGAAAAGGAATTTTTGGAAAAACAAATTTCGTTTGTGAAAACTACCTGTTTTTGAAGAATGCTTAGAAAACCTGTAATTTTTTTATGAAAGAGAACTTTGATATAGGACTTGTAAATATTCATATATATATTGTGCATATAATATATGTATATAGTGAAGTATGAAGGAGCTGTAAACATGAGATAAAGTATTTTAACAACGTTTAATGAAAAATCATCTATATGATAGAAAACGTCAAAAATTGTGTTAAGTGTATATATATTAAGCTTAGATATAATCATACTATATATGTAAGTAAACTAAACATATACCTAGGTAAATCCACGCAAATGAACTTGAATCTTTAACGCTTGATTAACGGGTGTTGAAATACCTGAAAAAAAAGAACATAAACACAAAACACTAGAAAACTTATTAGTAATAAATTATTTGTCAAATCATCATCAAAACTATAGGGTCAACAAGCCCGTCTTGAGCACGACATCGTGAAAATACTTAAACCAAGCACGGGGTGCCTGCTTGAGACCATAAACAGCACGACGAATGAGACATACATGTCCTGGAGGAATATTTGACCATGGAGGTGGTTGCATATATATTGTCTCAGATAAAGAGCCATGGAGAAAAGCATTTTTGATATCATCTGGTATAAGGGCCAGTGATGAGCAGCAGCAACCGCAAGTAAAGTACAAATGGTGGGCATCTGAGCAACAGGAGCAAAGGTCTTCTCATAATCAATATCTTGTTGCTGAGTAAAACCTCGAGCCACTAAACGAGCTTTCTGACGTTTAATGGTGCCATCAAGACGAAACTTGACCTTATAAACCCATTTACTGCGAACAAGAAAGATCCCAGTAGGATAGGGAACAACATCCCAGGTATGAGTTTGCTGAAAGGCTTGAAATTCCTCAGCTATAGCCTATCACCACTCTAGAATTTGAACCGTCTCTTGAAAGGATTTTGGCTCAATGGTAGTATGAATAGAAGAAAGAAAGTTATGAAAGATAGGTGAATAAGAAGTAACCGAAGCATACTAGGTAGACATGACATTTGGGCATTTGCCTTGACAAAGAACAAGAGGAACCTCAGGCGGGGGGAGATGTTGGCGCAGGTGCGTGGAGATCAACAGAATGTTCTGGAGTGAGAGTTATGTTCACTGGATAGGGATCAGATGGTGTAAGAGAATGCTCGGGTGAGGAAGCGTCAATAGAAGGAGATGGGGAGATGTCAGGGAGATCTCGAAAGGAAAACTAAGGTGAAGAAGTGGGTGATGCAGCTGACGGGGAAGTATGATCAGTAGAGTGGAGGAAATTAAAATCATCAAAAGCAAAATAATATGGAGAATCCTCTTTGAACTGAACATGACGATATATATAAACTCAACGAGTTGCAAGATCATAACAACGATAACCTCGATGTTCCGAACTAATTCCTAAATATACACAAGAAACATCTCTGGGAGACAATTTATTACGTTTGTGATATGGCAAAAGAACAAAACATATGACGATGTTTGCGTTCAGCAACACCATTTTACTCATGAGTGTAGGGACATGACTGTTGAAAGATAATCCCATGAGAGGACATGATAGATCGCATAGTAGAGGATAGGTACTCTTTGGCATAATCAGAATGGAAAACTTTAATATGAGATTGCCATTGAGTAAAAATCATAGCAGTGAAGGCTTGATAAACAGTAAGTACGTCAGAGCGATTCTTAAGTAGGTAAACCCATGTAAAATGAGAGAAATCATCGATAAAACTAACATAATATAAGTAGTCAAATAAAGAAGGTAAAGGAGCTAACCCCTAAATATTAGAATGTACTAAATCAAATAAGGAAGTGGATACGAATGTACTCATTTTAAATGGTAAAGCAATGAATTTAGCTAATTTGCAACAAGTACATGACTCAATACTAGAACTAGAAGATACAAGACCAAGTACTCCATACTAAATAAGACTCTCCAGCATTTTATTAGACACATGATCAAGTCGTCTATGCCACAAATTGGTAGGAAGCGAGGTAGAGGGTTTTGACGAACAAATAGAAGCAACAAGAGAACATGGGTGTATGGACTCTGAAAGATGAAGATATCCAGAAAATACAGCTTGTACCTCCTACGACTTGCTCCAACCGTCTTGTCTGTTTGTGGATCCTATACAATACAAGTATCAGAAGAAAATAGGACAAGCATGCCAACTATACATAAAGAGCTAATAGAAATTAAATTCAAGCATAGTTGAGGAGCCACATAGACGGGACCAAGTATTAGACGTCCAGATGGATCACTTTATAGGGTAATAGAGCCATACTAAGTGAGGGACAATGGTTGTCCAGCAGCTATGTAGATAGGGGGAAGAGAAGATGAAGTGAAGACAGAGGATAAAAGTGAGGCATTACATGTCATATGAAAGGAACGACTAGAGTAAAAAATCCGAAGATCATCCATACCAGAAACCGAAGGATTAGCTAAAGAACCAGCAAAATGCATACCAGAGAGTTGTGCGATGGATGTAGAGGTGATATGCTAAAAACCATCAAGTTGACGGTGAAGGCTTTCAATTGCTTGAATAGTAGAGTCTAAAGTAGTAGAAGGTATAGCATTGGCCAGCAATCCTGGTATACGAGAGGGTTTAGACTAAAGGGGTCGCCAACCACGACTAGTACCTGAGGAACGTAACTCAGGATGAAGCTTGAAGCATGTCTCAATACGGTGTACTTCCTTATTATAATATTTGCACGAGAGCTTAGATCAAGCCTGTGGAGAGAGAGCCAGTGGAGAAGTATGATTCATAACAGGAGCAGTGATAGGTACAGACAAAACAATCTCGAGTGAAGAGGTATGAGTGTTTGTTGACAAATTGAGTTGTATTTTCTGCTGTCGGGTCTCATAAGCAGTGAGAGCTCCCATAATTGAGGCCAAAGTCAGAAATTAAGGCTGATAAAGTAGTTGATCATCCATAGTTAAATATTCAGGAAGAGACCGAAACAGTTGATGCACCTCATGTCGTTCGTACCAGGCTAGCTAGTCTTCATATGTAGAATTATGTTCAGGAAGTATGGAGCATAATTCTGTCCAAAAAGCTTGCATTTATCCAAAATGAGACTGCAGAGAGGAACTACCTTTGCATTGTAGAGCAATGCGTTGCAGAAGATACGCCTCCTATGCACCGGAGCACTGAGTGAAACGCTCTGTGAGGCGAGTCCACATGGCTCGAGCAGAGGGAAGCGAACCAATCTCAACAGTGAGACCAGAGCCAACACAGCGAGTGAGATAATCCATGACACAAAATTCCTGTAACTGCCAGTCTGAAATCTCCTTGACATAGAGAGCACGAGCGGTCTGAAGATCGACATCACCACTGCCAGATGCAATAATACTAGATAAAGCAACAATGTTTATGGACGATGGAACCGATCCCGTACTGGTGAGAAGATAAAGCAAACTAGCGCCGCGTAAGGCATTGGTGACAATGGTGGACCACCCTGCCCAGTCACTTTGGTCATTAAGGGGCAAAGGTGGTTTGAGAATCTTCTATGAAGGAGCCATAACAACAATATTAAGACGGATGTTACGACATCAAGATGGATTAAAACGGTGATGTCGTTACTGACTGTAAAACAGCAATACCATTCGTTTGAGACTGAAAGACGACTTGAAATGACGATACCGTTAATTTACGACCGAGAGAAGGTCTTGAAAACGGCGATGTAGTAAATTTGAGACCAATAGATGGTCTTGAAATGACGATGCCACTAAAATAGAACCCGAATGTTTAAAATAGAACCCGAAGATTGGAATGGAACCCGAAGGTTTAAAATAGAACCCGAAGATTAATGTAGAAACCTGAAGGTTAAAATGAGAACGCGAAATACGTTAAGAGGCTGCAAAGCAGCAAGGCCAAGATTTGGCAAAAGAACGCAGAAGCGTTAAAAAAATTTATTGGAAGAAAAATAATAACCCTAGCTCTAATACCATGTTAAATTAAGAGAGAGAGAATCTTCGATAAATTTCTCTTGAGTTGAATATTGAGTGTACACATATATTTATACAAGTAGAGGACGGTGAGATGTGTTCTCACAACCAATGTGAGACTAAAACCCATTACAATACATTATTATCAACAACTCTAAAAGAAAAATATGGACTTTGCAGGTTTAACTATAAGACCATAAAGATATTTTAGATCTATTAAAAAATGTTTAAAATTAAATTTTCTAAAAATACCATTTTTATTCATCTAAAATTCTTTTTGCTGAAAAACCTATCTTAAAAAAATCTCTTGTAATAATAAAAAAGTAAACCATTCATAATTTTTAGAGACAAAAACTATCTTTTTATTAAGACGTAACAAACTAACAAAAATACCTAAAATATTACATCAAACATATTTTCAATTCTTAAAACTAAAAACTAATGGAAACTCATCTTATAAAATGATTTATAGTACTGAAACATCGACTTCATCAAATATCATATCAAAATATATTGTACCTCTAGATCTTGCATAAAATATATACAATCAGGCGTAATAATAAATACATTATTTTTATATGACATTGTTTCATGACGGCGGAAGTGTGCTCAAATCACACGAGTCGGTAAGCAACTGACAAGAGAACACCAACGAGCATGATTCACAAAAAGAACGACCAAAATCACACACACAAACACAGAGATTTACGTGGTTCGGCAAATTACCTACGTCCTCAGGGAGAGGATGGAGAGATTTTACTATATGGAGGAGAAAACAACGGGTTACATCTCAAACAAACTCTTAAAATAACCTTAACCAATGATCTCTCACTCCCTCACAATAATCTCCCTCTCAAAGTGCTTAAAACAATCTCTTTTCTCTGATTAAGAAACCCTAGAAAACAAGTTTCTTTTTACATCAAAACCCAAATCAAAACCAACCAGGGAACCTAATCAGGCCCAGTATCTGCTATCGGTCGACCGATGCACCTCTATTTGTCGACTAGTAGGCCTCCATCATTCGATCGATAAGGATGCATCGGTCGACCGTCCAGAATGATGTTTTCAGACCCTGTAGTGTACATGCGATCAGTCGACTAGTCGAACCCAACCAGTCGACCGACCCGAAATATCCTGTAGACGTTGATTTTGCACGTTTTTCAACACTTTGAACAATTCTTTGCCGTTTTCTACAGACATGTAAGCACAAAATCATGCAATGTTATGAGGATTGGATTAAAATGGAAAAGGATCAAGATGATACTTATCTTAATCCAATGAAAAAAGCATGACGTTTGTTGGGATTGTGTCTTTAATTCTATGTAGAACTTTATGAGAATTAGATAGGGTTAGAGATCTATCATGATTAGGAGTTTGAGTTCCATCATGATTAGGAGTTTGAATCCTATTCTAATTAGGAAAGTTAGGCTAGAGATAGGGTTTTGGTTTCCCTATATATATTCTTCTATTGTTGGAGAAAAAAAAGAAGAGGGTAGAGAGAAGATGTAGTAGAGAGAGAGAGAGAGCTAATATTCTTGTAATCTAGGGTTAGAAGAGGGCGTAGCCTGATTCAAGAATATTGTGCGAGAGGCGAGGGTTTCATGATCTTTATCTGTGCAAAAGATTACAAGGAGCGGGCTTTAGAGAGAATATGAGAGTTGATTATGTATGTGAGGTTGAGAGATTGAGAGACGAGAGTTGAGTGGTTCCTCTTGTAGTTCTCGTTGATACATAGTGAATTTCTCGTATTATTGTCCCGTTGACTTAGATCGAAGTTGGTCGATCGGACCACATAAATCCCGGTGTTCTTTTTTTCTTGATTGTGGTTGTTTTATAGCTTGTTGATTGTGGGCTGGCTTAGGAGTTGTGCAAATCATAGTAGACGAGGAGAGTGAAATTCCCCAACAACGTTTGTTGTAGAAACTCTTCCAAAACTTAGATCTAGATTTGAAAATGAAAACATTGTTTAGGAGGAAAAGGGAGATAAACATTGTAGTTTGAGAAAAAGGTTAGTGGTTAGTGAAGCTACGGAGTTGGCCTCTTGGTGCTCCATCTTCGAGCCCCCTGCTTCATTGCTCATGACTTCTTCTTCCTCCTCCTCTTTTCCCAATTTTTCTCTTTTCCATTTTCTCTCTATTTTCTCTCATTTCCTCTCTTTTCTCCATGCCTTTGATCTCTTAGATTTAGTGTTTATGTGAAAGTTTCAGGGTCCCTTTTAGAAGCCCTATTTGGCCAGTTCTACCTAAATTACCAAATGTCCATGTACTTCCAACATTCAACTTCTTATTAAAAATACTTATAATTCAAGAAAAATTACAATGAACAACTTTTTAAACTCGACCGAAGATCAATTCTAATTGTAGCTAGATAATTTTTATTGATATCTAATCTCCATTTCTACTGAAACTTATCTAGTTCAAACCTATGCGCATACTGTTTAAATATCCGTATTATAAGGCCAAGAACATTACACATAGCTAAGTAGCAAATTGAATGCCCAGATTTGTGGTACGACCTGTTATGTACCTTGTAAAGGATAAGTGCACCTGGCACATCAATCTTAATAAGTTAGGTTCAAAGTTTAATATATTTTATAACCAGATGATCCTGAATCATGTATGCTTCAAACTTTATGTCATGGTTCATACAATACTCGAGTAAAAATCAATTTATGAGTACAAGAAGAGTATTGAGATATATCCAACGACCAAAAACTGTAGCATCATGTAAAAGGAAAATGAAAAGCCAAAGTGGTTGGAACGGAAATGTTGATGATGCAAGATACACATCGGACTACACATTCACTATAAAATCTAACATATGCTCACAGGAATCAAAGAAGCAAGAGACAGTGACACTATCCTCCGTCAAGACAGAGCATGTTTTTAGTCACTATGAGGTTTTAACAACATGGTTGAGAAAAATATTTGAACTTATGGGTAAGAAGATGTTATTGTACTCTTTTGTGACAACTATTCTGCCATTTCAAATATATAAAATCACAATTTATATAAAACCGCACCAAGCGTATAAATATGAAGTTTCATTTTATAAGGAAGATGTGGAAGATGGTATTCAAGTGTACTATGTGAGGACTCAAGATCAAGTGATAGATATCTTCAACAAACCACTTCCTAAAGATAATTTTGAGTATTATAGAGACCTTATGTGTGTCCAAGGATAAAGGATTAAAGGGGAGTGTTAAATTTGTAATTTGTCATGCTACTTATTTGGCTATAATTGAGTAAATATAATTTATTAAATAGATATAAGAGATCATTTGCGGCATTTTGGTATGAAGAGAATTGAGAATAAATAATATTCTCTAAAATTCCTACCTTCTTGCTTCCTCAAACTCTCTACTGTCCTCAAATCCTAGAAAAATCAAAGGCAACGCTTATTGTAAAACAATAAAGCAGAGTCATGTTCATGCATGCAAAAGTTTTTTGGACATGCGTTCTATAATTTATTGTCTAGCGGATTAATTAGTTCCTTTTCAACTAAGAAATGTCAAAATCTTGTCAATCATGAGGGAGGAGGAAAGTGAAAAAAAGAGAGAGG
>NC_033798.1:40086666-40159787 GCF_001876935.1 Asparagus officinalis | reverse complement strand
GGCAGCCGATCACCGATGCACCCTTGGTCAAGGATCACAGCTTTACTCATCCTTTAAGGAAACTAAATTACTTATTCGGTGATTTTGTTGAAGACCCGACTGTTGTATCTCTCGGAGTTGAGCAATGGCTGCACAAAGATGATGGGGGCTTTTTATATCTTCCTTCAATTCTTCGTCATCAATCGCTGACTGAATTGCGATACCAAGCTGTCATACGGGAGATGTTATGGGACTTGACGGAGGAACATGACCGCATCCATTGCAAATACATCACTCATCAGGCCATTCCTGGCTCAAGTGACAGAAACCGCGTCACCGTAATGCATCCCGGTGTGTTGGGACTAAATGACTCGTCGCGAGGTGAACTGTTTACAATTGCTAACACTTTGAAGAATCGTCTCGTGAGATTAGGGTGGGAAATGCCCGCAATGGGTCATAGGTGTTACGACTGGGTTCATTCTGCGGACAATCTTTAGTGGGCTTGTCTAACCAGCTATGTTCTCAACCGGTAGGGTGAAGAGCTGAAGGCCGGTGGTTTATATGCAGCTATTCCCGCCACCATGTATAGGTTGCCGATTAACATCCCTCATTTTCTTGAGTTGCTAGAGCTTTATGACCCAGACACAAATACTTTTCTGATGAAGCACATGGAATTAGGGTTGGCTCTCCACGAGATTCACAAAGTTTCTGGCTTTCTGATGGGGAATATGGTGTACCAGGAGTATTTTCCTTCAAATAGGGAGTTGCATCAGTTGAAGCTACGGATGCTCGATCACTATAACACAGTATGGGAGCTCACCTGTCATTACCAAATAGCTCTGGTAGGCGCTGACCCATTATCAAAGAAGTCGCGACCACAGATAAGCTTAAAGAGATTTGCGGATTATTTATTCAAGAATTTGGGTAGCAACTCCAACGAAGCGATATATGAGTTGGCACTACTAACCCCTTCAAAGGTTAATGAGCTGATCAAAAAAATCCAGCGCCCAATCTTATGCTGCCGTTGATATTGAGAGCGATTTCCCTGCAGGAACTAAGTTCCAAACCTTCTTATGGCAAGCGGTAAAGCCAATCCAGCCGATGATTTTGTTAGACGGTTACCTCACAATTTGGTTAAAGAAATGCATAGTGCCCTATTAGTCTACAAATGCTCTACCCATGGAGGTACTTTACCCAGCTGTTCAGCTTGCCCACCAAAAGAGTCTTTCCCTTTTTCCGACGATGATTGCTAACATTCACCGTGGGCTTTGCCAAATAGTCAGTGCCTTCACCTAGGATGAAGACAAGACATCGGCTCAGATTCCTCTTGTTAAGGTGGAGCTCCCCTATACGTATCTAATGACGTGGTTCGTCCTCCATCTCTCTGACATGATGTCGGCGCCGAATACTACGGACCAATCTATTCCTCTGCTATAGTTGATAGAAAATTGTAGGTGGAAGGGATGGGGATTCCCAGAAATAAAGAGGCAATTGCAAAATCATAAATACTAGGTTTTCTCCACATGCTTCCCACAGTTTTCGAGTCAATATGGGGATTTGTTGATTGACGTGGAAAGGCCGGGGATGAGTCGAACCTACCTTGACATCGACTACTTTGATTGGCTAATAAACATCAGACCTGGCTATTTAATTTTTCGGGTAAGAAACCATTGCTACATCAAGTCGTATCTGTCATGTCGGTTCGCACATTAGTTCGGGTATGATCAGATATATATTGGGAACCCAAACCGACAACTTTGAACCCATGGTGGATTGGTAGACAGTGCTCGGGCATGGTTTTGGAGCATCACGGGTTGTACCGGTGCTAGGTTCAGTCTTCCAGGTGCTAAACGCCGGTTGGAATTAACCTTCTTATGCTATCGATGGCTACTAGCGGCCAATGAGCCCATCCTGATAAGGCCGATTGCAGAGTTAGCGGCCGAGGAAGCAGCTCAGATTGCTACCCGAATGGTTTACGAGGCCGAATACCAAAAGAGAAGAGGAAAAGAACCCGCCAGTCCTTCCGGTCAGGGGAACAAAGGGAACACATCTTTTCTTCCGGTGAAGAAGCCTCAGAAGCACATATCGTCGGTGGCGAAGGCACAGGAGTCGGCAGCGAGGAAGAGGAGCTGGGAACAAGTCTGTCGGATTCTTTCTCTTTAGAATTATTTGAGTTAGCGATAGATGGTCGAGCTCGCTGATCTAACTTTCCTAAGCCTTTGCTAGCTCCGAAAAAGCCGAGGATGCAAGTTTTATTTAGTTATCCTAACAAGATGTTAGTTAAACTTCTAGGTGTGGCTTCTAAGGAGGAGAAAGAAGAAGAAGAGCCCCAACTTATACACCGAACGAGATCCTGGCCTACAACTCAAGTCACTTCGGAGGTGGAGTTGCGCTCTAAATCTAAACAAGAGAGACTCGTAGATCCCAAAGAGGTTCGTCCTACTAAGCGAAAGAAATTAGCTTACAAGCAACGAGGCGAGCCTCCGACTTTTGAGATGGGGCCAGCCAGCGACGTGCTTACTGGTGAAGAAGGTAGTACTTTAATTCTGCACGGTCTTCTGATCTCTTGAATGTTGAACCTTAGACATAGAAAATTTTTATACTTCTCAGGAGGCCATGACGAAAGTGATATTATGTTTGATTCTCCTTCTCCTGATTATGGATTCACATGACCAATTTACGATGCCATGACTGAGGAACCTACAAATGTCAAAGTGGATATAAATATTAAAGCCAACGCGGGCTCTAGTGCCGGACTTGGTTCAACCGAAAGGGTCAAGAGTCTAGGTACATCTAAAACTGGTAATACACCTTTCAAGTGGCGGGAATTGAACGATTCGGAATTCGTACCTCCGCTAATTGTTTCTATGCTTCTTGCTCTCTTAGAAAAATTGCAAGGAGTAGGCACGAGTGCTAGGGCCGTGGAACCTGACGCAACCGCTGGAGGTGAATTTGACTTCCCCTTGTTGTAAATTCTCGATTTTTCCTCTTTCCATTTTGACACTTAGGTTTTCTGCAGGTGTTTTGATGGAGGGTCTAGATGAAGAAGAAACTTTCCATGATGCGGCCCTCAGAGAGTCGGGTGCACCCTCATTTGATCCAACGCCCCCAGAGAGTCGGGTGTACCCTCATTTGATCCAACACTAGCCCCTCTAGACTCTGATGATTGGCTGTTTGATGATATGTTATCAGAACAAGCCCAACGTGAAGCCGCCGAGCTAATTAGTACAGCTGGTTCGTCTACAGGTATGAGTCTTATTCCTGTGTTGCACTCATTCATTTGTTAGTTTTCATTTAACCATAGGGGAATTCCAATCATAGGACCAGTCATTAAGACTGATACAACTACTCTTATCAAAAAGTTTGATGAACCTGACGGTCGAGGCTCGATCATCGACTCCCAAGACACAACTCTTCATCCCTTTAGTACTACCAACTACGACGACTGTCACAACTGCAGGTGCGAGCTTTACTAAACAAGCCGTGAGACCAACTAAAGAAGTTGGTGCGTCAATGGCTGTTACACCTGCAGTACTTCCACCGGTTCACGAAGTTGGGCAGGCGGAACCGAATGTAGGGCGTTCAACTGAAGAAAGCTTTGCAGACGTTGGTAAGTTCCACGTTGTTATTTCACTTAGACATATTTAATATTTCAAAATATTTATCTCTTCTCTTCCTCATAGGGCTCTTGTCTCAGCTTCACAATCTTGTTAACGCGCTGCTGTCAAATGATGACCCAGATCAAACTATTCTTTGTATGGAAGTTAGCCACTTTTCTCTTTCGTGAGCACGATTATCGAAAAACTTCTCCAGAAGAGGCTTTCTTTTGATCAATTCAGGCCATTTCACAAGCTCAAAATGGTCTTGATAAAGAACGTAGGCTCGCCAGATTTAGCGAAGGCTATTGCTGATGACTTAAACCGACTGGAACGCGAATTCCATAAGCTACAGGTGCTCCTACTTACATAGACGCTCAGATGGAGTCCCGATTACAAATGTGGTGTGATACCCGAGCATCTGCTGGGCTCGAGGTTCAAACACAACGAGATAGGGTAGATCGGATGAGGACAACCCTTACTGAGAAGCTGTCAGCTTTGTGCGATCTCAATTACTCTCTTGCGTTAAGTGACGCCAAGATAGAGCGGCTTAAGCAAGAGCTTCAGGCAGAGGAGGAGACTCGGACCATCTTAGAATTGGCAAGAGCAGATGATGAGCACGCTCGAGTCATGATATCCGAGAAACTGGAACTCTCGGAATAGAAGCTATCCAAGATGGAGGAAGAGGCCGCAAAAACATTATCTGCCACCGAGGAATCGTTCAAGGTTGAATTGCAGCATGAGCTTGAGCGGGATTATGCAGAGGAGTTGTCTAAACTTGAACAACAAGTCCGTAGTCATAAACTCAATGTAGATTGATTGTAACTTTTGTATCTACAAACTTTATTAATGAAAGACATTTCTTTGTTCATCGTATTTTTATTATGATTTCTCATTCAGCTTGGAATAATTAATCATAATACTTATAGGATTTTTGGCAAACCCTCAGCCATCAACGGGTTTGATGTGCCTTTACTGATCACCATTTGAATCGGGCTAGCATGTGAATTATTTAAGTCTGTTTCACATATAACGTTACGTTAAAAGAATGAACTCTCTTAGACTTAGTGCTACGATATCAAATATGTATGCTTCGTCCTTTTACGGGGAAAGACTAACCGACAACGCATGTTAGACGTAGAATTTAGAATTTTTAGCAAACCCTCAACCCTCAACAGATTTGATATGCCCTTACCGATTACCGTTTGAATCGGGCTGGCTTATAAATTATCTAAATCCATTTCACATGTAATGTTGTGCTACGAGAATGAACTCTCTTAGACTTGGTGCTATGATATTAAATACATAGACTTCGTCCTTTTTACGGGGAAGGCCTAACCGACAACGCTTGTTAGGTGTAGACTTATCTCCATTCAGAGATTGAGATAAAGTCCCCCATTCATATGAGGCATGAATTTTGGATGTTGAAAGATTATGTCTTCTCTTGGGGTAAACGAACCTCATACCGGAGAGGAAGAATTTTATATTCTATCTCCAACTGTAAAAGAAACTCAAAGTGGGATCTCAACTTCGAGAATCTGGAAGGTGAAACTAAGAGTGGATCTCCACTCCAAGAATCAAAAAGATTCAGATAACCCTAACTTTTATAGGATTGGTTACCTGATCTGAAAATGAATTTCTCGTTTATTGAGACGAAACGTCAACTTCAGCCCTAACTTTAGGTTTGACTGAAGGGGAAAAGGTGGAGGCCTTTCACTTATCGAAAAGGAATTCTGATTTTGGTCCTAACCATTTGATGGTTTAACCAGGTGGGGGTTTATGAGATGACCCTAACTTTTATAGGTTTGGTCGTTCAACTTGGGCGGAGACCTTTTGTTTATCGAAAGGGAAGTTCGATTTGAAAGTGGACCTCTCATTCAATGAAGGAATCAAGAGGGGATTTTGGCTTTTGTCCTAACTATAGGAAGGTTTGATCAAAAGACCAGTGGGAGTGTGGTACAAATAACAATAGGAATGTTGATTTGTATGACTCACTCGGTTGGGGTTTTCAACGTCAAGTGATAGGGACTTAACATGAAAGGATTTTGTTAATTGCCATGGACTGGCAGCTTAAACTTTTGAGTACCATGTTGTGACTTTAACATTGGGAGTGTTAAGTATACAAACACAGTGGGAGTCTGGGTAAACTCAGCTAAAAGAATTTTGGTGGACCCACTGTTAGTTAATTTGATCAGTGAGGGACATTGTGGTGGAGGACTGTGAATCATCAAGCACTCCATAATTGCATCGTGGGAACTTCGTGAGGGAAGATTGACCAAATAAGGTCATTAAATCTCATCTCAACGAAAGGGTGCTCGGAAAGTCACAATGAGAGGGTTTTAATCATCCATTAAATGATTGAATAGTCACCATGGGAGGTTCTTAATCACTTTCTATTTATGATTAAAGATGAATTATTCAAATGACTGGCCTTCATCTTGAATAATCAGCTAATCTTGGATTATCCTTAAGAATACCCTGTACAGTATTCTCCAGGAACTTCCCGTTAAATAAGTTATCCTGGGAGTACTAAGGATGGTACTTTTTAGGAACTTTCTATTTATCGGTAGTATGAGCTTCTCACTATCTTGGGTGATTAAGTGATATGCACCGCTTGAGTAGACTGTCTCTATCATAAATGGTCCTTTCTATTTGAGTTGGAATTTGCCTTTCTTCTTAGAGTTGAGTATCATTGGTCGCCGCACGACGAGAACCAAATCTCCCTCCTTGAAGCTTCGTTATCGGACTCTTTTATCAAAGCCCAGGAAATTTTGGCCTGGTAAAACTCAATTTGTTGCTGAGCTTCCAAAAGCCTTTCGTCTAACATCTCAAGTTCTTTGAGACATTCCTGATGTTGTTCCTCCGTTGTCATCCCTGTTGCGAGAGCAATACGAAGGGATGTAATTTGAACTTCCAAGGGAAGAACAGCCTCGCATCCATACACCAAAGAGTACAGAGTTGCTCCGGTAGGCGTACGGACTGTGGTGCGATAGGCCCAAAGAGCTTCACTGAGTTTATCATCCCAGTCTGGCTTGTTGGTCCTTATGAGTTTTGACAAAATCTTTATGATTGTCTTGTTGAAAGCTTCAGCTAATCCATTCACCGTGGGATTGTATGTTGTTGACGAGACATCTTCAATTTTGAATTTCCCACAAAATTTTATGAATGCATTGCTAACAAATTGAGGGTCGTTATCATGTACAATCCGTCTTAGAACATAGTATCAGTAGATAACGTGGTGTTTGATGAATTTGACGATGTCGCTTGTCTTCACTTCTTTGAGTGTAACTGCTTCAGCCCACTTTGAGAAATAATCAGTGATTGTCAAAATGAAGCGATCACCTTTGGCTAATGGTGGAATAATAGAACCAACAATATCCATTCCCCATATCTCAAATGGCCATGAAGTAGCCGAAGGGTGCAGGTGCTCCGGGTGTTGATACATGTAATTTGAGTGTATTTGACATGCGTGGTACCGTCAGACATAGTCAACTGCGTCCTTAACCATGGTTGACCAATAATACCCCATTCTCCTAAGACGATCGCAGAGCTTAGGACCAGGTTGATGTGCACCATAGGTTCCGTCGTGTGCTTCTTTGAGAGCCTCTTCCGCCTCTTTGGTCGAGAGGCATCAGAGTAGCAAACCGTCGTATGCACGATGATACAGTGTCTGGGTCATCGTGTGATAATAAAACCTCAGCACTCTTCGACGGACCAAGTCTCTTTCTTTTATATCTTGCGGCAAAATACTATGCATGACGTAGTCGATAATGGGGAATAGCCAATCTTGAGGCTCAAGTTCACTTCTGGCCGTGTGCACTTTCTTAATATCCAAGGCGCGGTTTGGTATGAAGAGTTGGTGAGTTTTAATATTGACCCATTGTTCTGTGTCGGGAGGCTATGCCAGAGATACCGCTAATACCACCGTTGCATCTGTATATGCGTTCAAGAGACATGGAATGTATTAAATGAATAATTCTTAACCCTTGACCGACTTCCGTTATTTGACGTGCAAATCGTATTGGGACAAGAGTAGGGCCCATTTTGCTAGTCGCCAATTCATAGAGGCCAGTTGCGTCATGAATACCCGGACTGGGTTAACATTGGAAATGACATAGATCGCCTATCCAATGAGGTAATGCCACATCTTTTGGATGGCAAACACCAAAGCGAGACATTCCTTCTCGATCATTGTATATTGAGATTCAGCACCAACTAAAGTTCGACTTAAGTAATAGACGGGCTGTTCGTGACCGTTGTCATCGTCTTGTGCAAGCAAAGTACTTAATGAGTGGTTCATCGCCTTAATATAAACCAAGAACAATTTACCCGACTTCGGTGCAACGAGGACTAGAGGATTCTCCAGATATGCTTTGATATCTTCGAATGCCTTCTGACAGGCATCGTCCCAAATAAAAAACACACCCTTATTTGTTAGCTTTGAAAATGGTTGGTATTTTCCGGAGAGGTTGGAAATGAACTGTCGGATATAAGCTAATCGTCCTTGTAATCCTCGGATTTCTTTGAGGTTTCTCAGGGGTTGCAATTCATGTATCGCTTTCACCTTATCGGGATCAATGTGGATACCCTTCATGGTGACAATGAATCCGAGGAACATATTGCTGGACATTCTAAGAAAAGACTTGGTGTGATTCATCTTTAACTGGTGAGTCCGCATGATATCGATCATCGTTCTCAAATCTTTGATATGATCGTCTTTGTTATGACATTTCACTTCCAGGTCATCAATATAACATTCAACAGTCTTCCTGAGGTGTTCTTGAAAAATCGTTGGCATTGCTCGTTGATAGGTAGCTCATGTGTTCTTCAATCCAAAAGGCATGACTGTGTAGCAGAAGACATCGAGGGGTGTCATGAATGCAGTGTGTTTTTCATCATCTGGGTACATCTTGATTTGATTGTAACCCGAAAACCCATCCATGAAGGACATTCTCTTGAATCCACACATGTTGTCGATAATAACATCTGTGATCAGAAGAGGGAAATCGTCCTTTGGGCAAGCAGTGTTTAGGTCTCTGAAGTCGATACAGATCCTAATTTTTTCATTCTTTTTAAGGACCGGTACGATATTTTCCAGCCAATCGAGATGTTGCTCTTCCCTGATAAAACCCAAGTCGATTAGCTTTTTAACATCCGACTCGGTCACTTTTATAATTTACAGATTAAACCGTCTTTTCTATTGCTTGACAGGTTTTGCATCCGATTTGATGTTAAGGTGATGGACTGCCACGTTTGGATTAAGACTTGGTATATCTTCATAATTCTAGGAAAAAACGTCTATGTATTCCCTGATGAGGGCAATCAATTCTTCCTTCTCGTTTCATGGAAGACTATCATTGACAAATATGGGCTTCGGATTCGCTTCGTCATCCATGTTCACCTGGACCACTTTGTCTTCGGTAGGAGGTTCCCTTTGCTTGAACCGGTCCCCATACTAAATATTCAGGTGATGGATCCATAGGTCTTCCCAAGTTGGCAGTTGATCGTCTTCCTCAATTGTGGCGGGATCGACCATGGCCATATTCGACATCAGGCTTTTGAATATTTATCCAAGACTAACGTCGGAATCCTAATTGGAGGAATCAGATGAGTATCCGTCCTTATTCGCTAGTTAGTCGATGACTTGCCAGCAACATTCGTCATCGGATGAAGAGGCGTAACCTAGGCCCCTTTTATAGTCATAATAATTATTGGGTTTTCCTTTCGATACATAGATCGGATAAGGTGGAACTCGTGGGCCTCGATCAAAACAAAGACCTTCTTCGAGTGTAAAATTGTATCCCTATTTCTTCATGAAGTTACGTGATTGTTGATTGTATTTGAATAAATGAGGCCCGGGTCTCTCCTCGTCACTGTTTTCCTTTGAGAAGGGATCTGATGGTGGAGATACTTTTCCTTTGCCGAAAACTAACTCTTTTTGACGAGGGTTGTTCCAAATGAGTCTTGGACATGCTTCTTCACCATGCAAGATGACCAAAGTGGCATGTGTATATCGGGGTTATCATACAACCCCTGCATTATATTATCAAGACAAGGTGAATACTCTAAATCGTCATTTATTGTTTCTTCGGTAAGTTGCCAATTACAACTACCATCTGACTATTCACCATCGTAAAGACTGATTACAAAGGGTACAATGTCTTTTAATACAAAACCTCCATTGTAATCAAGCCCAGCTTCGGTATCAACTTCTTCTCCGTTGTCCGCACCTTGGGCTGATGATTCAGTATCGAATTCAACATCGTAAAGAAGAGAGTCAGTAAAGTAGTTTCCTAACCCCTTAAACGATTACCTATCCATGACCACCATCTTGACCTCATTATTGGTGTCTACATAGTTTAGATACCGATAGAGAGTGGAGGGGACTATAAGATTACTATGGATTTAGGGTCGACCCAATAGTAAGTTATAGGAGGTTTCCGCATCGATCATATAGCACGTGACCTCGGACCTTAAATCCCAAAGTTGACACTTCATCTGGATTTTACCCAATGGTCTAAACCCACTGGTATTGAATCCGTAAATAACGATACATGTTGAAGCCAACTTGCTGGTAGGGATTTCGAGAGTATACATCAATCGGAGTGGCATGATGTCGACAGCAGAACCCGGATCGACTTGGATCCGGTTGACAACGCTGGAGCCGATGTATCCGATGAAGTACAGAGGCCTATCATGCTTCAAATTTCTCACTTTCATGTCATCCTTGGTGAATGTGATACAATGGAACTGTTTGGTCGCCAAATTACAATGGTGAACTGGTGGCTCTGGCTCTTCGGGAACTGGCTTGATTTAAGTGAGGAATATGTCAGAATCAGCCAAGGCTTCTTGTAGGGCCTCCCTAGTGTCTTTGGAAAGACGCAACAACTCATATAGAGTTATCCTCACTGGGATGTTAGCTAGCTGAGTCATAACATCAAAGCGGTATGGTGTGCTTATTTGAGTATATAGGCCTACCATGCTTTGAATTCTTCACTTGCATGTCATCCTTAGTGAACGTAATATAGGGGAATTGTTTGGCCGATAAATTGCAAAACTGAATCGATGATTCTGTCTCTTCGGGGACTGGCTGGATTTGAGTAAGGAATACGTCAGAATCAGCCAAAGCTTCTCGCAAGGCCTCTCTAGTGTCTTTGGAGAGGTGCAATAACTCGTATAAAGTTATCCTCGCTGGGATGTTAGCTAGCTGAGCCATAACATCAAAGCGGTACGGTGTGTTTGAACTTCCTGGATTATCTCTCCCAATCGGGCGATTGAATCGAGACTGCTTCGGGTTCTGAACCTCCTGACGTTGGGGCGCTTTCTCTTTTTGCTTATTGGCTGATTGTTGTTGGGATTTTCCAGCAGGTGTAGGGGGAGTTGTAACCACCCCCAGCTCAGCCAATGTTTTAGCATTTGAATCAGAAGCTTCAGGATATTTATAATGATATTCGTTCCCACCCCTGGTAGAAAAGACTTCATGTTCGTCCTCGGAAAGTGATAAGGTAGGGATGCCTTTATCATCTTTCACGGTGATATCTAAAGAAGGTTGGAAGGAAATAGGAATGAAGCTTTTTATTTCAATTCAAGATCCAATACCGCTTCACCCGCAACCAAGACGAGCTTAATAAAGAATTTTATATTGGGTATATTAGTTTAGGAATTATATCTTGTGTGCAAATACTTCAAGCTCAATTTTATACACACACATTCTTTGATTTTATCACAATATAGGTATTTTAAAGAAAACATTGTGTTATTGATTTATGGACTAAATAATCCTAGTTTACATCGTTTATTAAGTCTATAAATCAATTCAAAAGATTTCACATTTTAGTTTAAGTCATTGTATCAAAATCAAGTGTTTAAACGAACACGTATTTGTGAGATTTTACAAAATAAACAGTTTTCACAAACGAGAAATAATATTTCAAAAAAAAAAATTTCTAACATGTTTATTTTCATGTTTATAAATATTTTCTAAAGTTTTATAAATTTTTGAATTTATTTGATATTTTTAAAGGCGCTTCAAAAATTAAATTTTTATTTTTAAACAAGCTCTGTTCATGTTATCAGTCGATTGAACAGTGTTATCAGTCGATTGTAGAAAAGGCCTAGAAAGTACAAAAAGTGTTTAAACGAACACGTATTTGTGAGATTTTACAAAATAAATAGTTTTCACAAACGGGAAATAATATTTCAAAAAATTCTTTTGTAACATGTTTATTTTCATGTTTATAAACATTTCCCAAAGTTTTATAATTTTTTTGAATTTATTTGCTATTTTTAAAGGCGCTTCAAAAATTAAGTGTTTATTTATAAACAATCTCTGTTCATGTAATCAGTCGATTGAACAGTGTTATCAGTCGACTGAAGAAAATACCTAGAAAGTGCAGAAAGTTTCTGCGTCGACTGATGAACCATTAGTCGACTGAAGTTGTTCATCAGTCGACTGATGAGTTCATAAGTCGACCGATGAATGTTGAGCTTCCTGTAACGATAGCTCATCAGTCGACTGAACGGTATCATCAGTCGACTGATGGTACTGTAACGGCTAGTTTTTCTAGTTTGCTAATTTTTTGGGTTTTTATCTTTTTCCTTGATTTTTCTTGGTTTTTGGGTTTTGTTTTGTTATCCTATATATACCCCTTGGCCTCTAACTTCTGAACCATCAAAGAAAAGTTTTAAAACAAGTTTACAAGGGTTTAAGTTTGTTTAATTGTATTTTCCAAGTGTTTATGTGAAGAGGTTTTCATAAGAGGAAGATGAGATCATTCTTTTCGTGTTTGGGCTTCAATCTCAATCTCTCTCACTCTTATTTTTCAAAGAAGTTTTACTAAACTTAATTTCTAGATTATATTTATATTTGTTGTTGATTATCTTTTTTATTAAGCTAGAGTTTTTATTAAGTTTAGCTTGATTATTGCTTATTATTTCACACACAACCATTGAGCTTGAGTATTTTCATATATTGTATAATTTGGGTTGTTGGTGTGATTGAGTGAGCTTATACTTAGTTCTCATCTTTGTGATAGAGAACAAACCATTTTTATTGTGCTTAATTGTGAGATCACATTGTAATACACAAGGACACCGAGAGAAGTGGTTGGGAGAGACGATGTCAATTCTAAGAGGAGTGACGTTGGTAATAAAGCCTAGGGAGAGGTGGTAAATCCAAGCACTTGAGGAAGGTGACACGGGCTAGGCCAATACTTAGATGGTGTATTGTGATTACAATTGTGTGTGTTGTTAATGTTTATCGGTGAGCGTTGAAAACCGATTGTGTAGTCATTTGTGAAGATAGTGGAGATTCTCCTCGAGGGTGAGGAGCGAAGACGTAGGTCGAGGGTGACCGAACTCCATGATTATATTGTGTGTTTGCGTTTGTGATTTGGCGTACTCTTTATTTTGCTCGTATTGCTCATATCTCATACTCTTTAGTTTATATCGCCTACTATCTCATATCCTAGCTCATATAACTTGTGGTATTCCATACTTGCTAGAAATATCATTAAATAATTTTAATTTGGCATTAATATCGGATTAAATTAGCAAATACCCTATTCACCCCCTCGAGGGTAATTTCAAATTCAACTATATAAACGCAAGAAATTTGTACCTGAAAACGAGGTAATTTCTGTAAAGAGATCTTTATCGTAGATTATGCATATTACTACTATGTGAAATAATTTTTGCCAGCAGAAAATATTATGACGATGTTAGTCAAGTATGCTTTCTGTTTGTTTCTACTGGTTAATGTTGTTGTTAAGTCCTCTCGGACGACTGGTTATTCTCCTCCAAACTCATTGGTGGCGACTGAGAGGACAAAGAGGAAAAGCAAAAGAAATAAATTGAGGGACTTTTGAGTTTTAGATGTAGCAGAGATTTATTTACATAAAGTGTTCCTGTGAACTTGGGAATTTTATATTCTATTTCAAGTATATTCCCCATCACGTTCACATACAAAATTTAGAAGTTAAGCTACATATGTTGTAAGCCAGAAACTTAATGAATGTGATAGCTCATGCCAATAGCCTGGTAAATATATACAAACAAAAAAATGCTGAAAATGCAGCATTAACCATAGTAGTAGAGTTCAAAACACACGGTTCAGGAAATTGTAAAACTGATCAGCAGTTTTCTTACCAATGGATGAAGCAGAACAATTACACACCAACACCAAATCCAGCAACAAGAACAACATTATTAACTACAAGAGAATGACAAACTCGTGATGACTCTTAAGTTTACGAACTTAGAACTCTTTCAAATGAAGAACTCACTTATATTTCTTCAATTTTCTCTCTTCATATCAAACAAGGATTACAATAGCCCTTTATATAGGCTTCGAAAAACAAAACGTCTAGGCATACCAATAGTCACAAATTAAACTCCTATTTTAATACCATAAAGATAAATGTCATAAATGAGTAAGTTACTCTTATTCTTCCATAACCTATGTCTCTTCCCCTTCTAAACTTATGACCCTTGCACTTCTAAAACTCATTTATTCTAGCATTTTAATTTGATATTCCAACACGCCCCTTCAAATCAAAATGTCTTTATGCCAAGCATGTCTCTTAGCCTCATGAAAGTTTCACCTGATAATGGCTTGGTGAATATGTCTGCCACTTGTTCAGTGGTGTGACAATGCTTCAGGTCAACGGTTTTCTGCTTTACATGGTCTCTGAGAAAATGAAACCGTGTATCTATGTGTTTGCTCCTCCCATGATGTACTGGGTTCTTTGCAAGATGGATGGTTGATTTGTTGTCCACAAAAATTACGGTCGAGTCTTCTTGTGGATGATCCAACTCCTTTAATATGTTTCGCAACCAAATTGCTTCACATACTGTAGATGCAGCCGCCACATACTCTGCTTCACATGAAGATAAAGCTACAACTCCTTGCTTCTTTGAGGTCCATGAAAATGCAGTTGACCCAAGATAGAAAACATAGCCTGTGGTGCTTTTTCTCTCATCTTGATCACCTCCCCAGTCACTATCTGAGTAACCAACTAGTTGTGCATTTTCATCATATGCATAGAAGAGACCCAGGCTGAGTGTGCCTTTGATATACCTTAGTATCCTCTTCGCAGCTACCCAGTGAGACTCCTTTGGTGTCTCTATGTAGCGACTCACAAGTCTAACTCCATAAGTAATATCGGGCCTTGTGATCGTCAAGTATCTCAGGCTGCCAACTAGACTTTTGAAAAGAGTTGAATCCACAAAATGTCCGTCTTCTTCTCTTGATAGCTTCATTCCGATGGCTACTGGGGTGTTCACAGGGTTGCATTCATTCGTCTTGAACTTCTCTAAGATCTCCTTCATGTACTTCTTCTGGGATATTAAAATCCCCTCTTGTTGCTGCTTCACTTCAATGCCAAGAAAATAGGACATTAATCCATTGTCCGTCATCTCAAATTCATTGAACATTGCCACCTTGAATTCAGCAAGCATCTCGGTACTGCTTCATGTGTACAATAAATCATCAACGTAAAGACAAATTATTAGAAATTCGCCTCTATGGTTCCTCTTCATGTAGATGGCGTGTTCATAGGGACATTTAATGAAGCCGTTTTGATGAAGATAGCCATCAATTCGGGCGTTCCACGCCCGTGGTGCCTGCTTTAAGCCATACAGTGCTTTCTTCAAATGATACACTTTGTCTTCTTGCCCTTTTATAAGAAAGCCTTCTGGTTGTTGCACGTACACCTCTTCCTCAAGAACGCCATTGAGGAATGCTGACTTGACATCCAAATGATATTTATTCCACCTGTGATGAGCTGCAAGTGAAATTGATAGACTCACCGTATCCAGTCGAGCAACCGGAGCAAAGACTTCTTCATAGTCGATGCCGTACTTTTGTTTGTAACCTTTCGCTACAAGCCTCTCATTGTACCGACCAACTTCACCATTTGCTGTGCGCTTGATCTTGTACACCCACTTGACCCCTATTGCCTTGTGATTTTGTGGAAGAGTTGTCAACTCCCAAGTGTCATTCTTTTGGATGGTGTGGATCTCCTCCTCCATTGTTGTTCGCCAACAATCTTCTTTTACGGCTTCTTGAAAAGTGAGAGGTTCATGATCAGCATATAAGCAGAAAAGATTTGACTCTTCGTCTTCTTCTATCTGCTCATAGATCTCCCTGAGGCTTCTCATTTTGATGGGACCTCGTTGCATGGTAGATTCGCTGCTACTACTTTCCCCAGAAGATGGAGAACCTCTTGCAGGAGAGGGTGTAGAGTGTGGAGGAGATGGTGGTGTACCTAGTGATGGTTCCTCATGCAGAGACTCATCGGGTTCATTCACCACTGGTTGATCTTCATTGCTCCAGTTCCATGCTTCTTCTTCATTAAGACAACGTCTCTACTAACAACTAGTTTCTTGGTTAGTGGATTGTAGAGCTTGTATGCCTTCGACTCCTCGCTATATCCGATGAAAATGCATTTTTCACCGCGATTGTCAAGCTTCTTCCTTTTGACTTCAGGTACTTGAGCATATGCAACACAACCAAAAATTCGTAGGTGTGCCACACTAGGCGTGTAACCGCTCCATGCCTCTTGAGGTGTCTTGTTCTTCACTATCTTTGTGGGGCATCGGTTGAGCAAATAAGCTGAGCATGCCACGGCTTCTGCCCAGAACTGCTTTGGCAATCCCTTTTCTTTGAGCATGGTTCTTGTCATGTCGAGGATGGTCCGGTTCTTTCTTTCTGCAATGCCATTTTGCTGTGGTGTGTAGGCAGTAGTAAACTGTCTCTTTATACCTTGCTCCCTGCAATATTCTTGAAACAGATTTGAGGTGTACTCACCACCTCGTTCAGATCGAAGATTTTTTTAGCTTGTGGCCACTCTCTGCTTCAACTAAAGCTTTAAAATGTTTGAATGTAGTAAAGGCAGCAGATTTTTCTTTAAGAGTGTACACCCACAACTTTCTACTAAAGTCAACAATGAAAGTTATAAAATATCTATTACCTCCCAAAGAGACGGGATCGATCGGTTCGCAGATGTCGGTGTGAACAAGTTGCAATGGTACACTTGCTCTCCATGATTTTCCATTGGGAAAAGGAAGTCGCGGTTGCTTGCCAATTACACAACCTTCACAAATATGATTCGGTGGATCAATTGTTGGTAGATCTCATACCATGCCAGCTGTAGACAATAACTTCAAACCGCTGAAGTTTAGATGGCCGAAGCGAAGATGCCACCTCCATGACTCATTCTCCATGAGTCCTTGAAAACACTTGTCAACTTTCGTGTTTAGATGCAAGGGAAACATGCGGTTCCTTGTCATCTTAACACAAGCTATGAGGCTTCCATTAGTATTTTTCAACCAAAGATGGTTGCTCTCCATATATACTTTGTATCCTTTTCCGAGTAATTGACCGATGCTAAGAATATTACTTTTCATGTTAGGAATATAGTAAACATCGGAAATATACTCGGTCTTACCATCCTTTTGGTATATTTTAATCTTCCCTTTGCCTTCAACCGAGAGTTTTGAAGAATCTCCGAGGCTCACACTTCCATGAACTCCTTCTGCGAGTTCCATGAAAAGTTCTTTCTTCCCGCACATGTGGTTGCTAGCACCCGAGTCAAGGTACCAAGCATCATTCTCAACACTTGAATCATCATTAGCAAGAAGAAGCGTAGAGTTGTTACCCACATCATTTGTTGCTTCGGAAAGATTGGTTTGGTCTTTAGTTTTGTGCCAACAATTTGAAGCATAGTGCCCAAACTTGTGACAGTTATAGCACTGAACATTCTTGTTGCTTCCACGCCCAGGTGTGGATCTTCCACGATTGCTTCGTCCTCGTCCTCTAAAGCTTTGGGCCTCCACTTGATTTTGAGTGGTTTGCTGTTGGGGACCACGTCCCCTGCCTCTACCACGACCACGACCTCTTCCTTGTGAGCCTTGATTACTTAGAGTCAATGTTGACTCTAGTACTTGCTCCAAAACTATGGAACTAGCCTTCTTTTGCATTCGTTGTTCATGAACTTGGAGAGATCCCAAGAGCTCCTCTATTGAGATATCCTCCAAATTCTTTGACTCCTCAATTGCCGCCACCACGTGCTCGAATTTTGATGTGAGGGATCGGAGCAACTTCTCCATCACTCGGATGTCCTCCATCTTCTCTCCATTTCTCCTTATTTTATTCACAATTAGAAGTAATCGTGAATAATAATCGGAGATTTGTTCTTCATCTTTCATTTGAGCGGCTTCAAGATCGCCCCTCAAAGTTTGGAGGCGAATTCGCTTCACCCGCTCGACACCTTTGTAGATGGTCGCAAGGATTTCCCATGCTTCCTTGCTTGTCGTTGCTTCGGCAACTCTCTCAAAGGTAGACTCGTCCAACCCTTGATAGAGTAGAAAACGAGCCTAGCTATCCTTCTTTCTTTGTTCTCTGGGAGCCTTCTTCTCTTCGTCGGTATAGGTGGCTTCTACTTCTGGTGTAGGTTCCGTGAACCCATCAATGATCAGCTCCCACAACTCTTGAGAACCAAATAAGGCTCTTATTTGGATTGACCAACTCTCATAGTTATCTTTCAATAATTTTGGCACTTGAGGATTGACAAGATTATTTGTGGTAGCCCTGAGAAGAAGAGAGAATGGAAAAATTGGATCAAGTGGCTCTGATACCACTGATGACTCTTAAGTTTACGAACTTAGAACTCTTTCAAATGAAGAACTCACTTATATTTCTTCAATTTTCTCTCTTCATATCAAACAAGGATTACAATAGCCCTTTATATAGGCTTCAAAAAACAAAACGTCTAGGCATACCAATAGTCACAAATTAAACTCCTATTTTAATACCATAAAGATAAATGTCATAAATGAGTAAGTTACTCTTATTCTTCCATAACCTATGTCTCTTCCCCTTCTAAACTTATGACCCTTGCACTTCTAAAACTCATTTATTCTAACATTTTAATTTGATATTCCAACAACTCGGACCTTAATAGTATTGTCAATTGCATAAATGTTATCACTGTAATTATAACTCATGGATAGGCAAGGAAGCTCGCCTACGGGTGAGGTGCAGGCGAGGGGAGTTGCCTGCTAGAGTTCGTGGAGTTCGCCTGCGGGCGTGGAGAGGCGAAGAGCTCACATGTCGCCCTGGAGCTCACCTAATCGCCTGGATGGACTCGAGCTCGCCTGACAGAGGTGAGGAAGCTCGTCTGTCACTTCGCGTGGAGTGGAAGCTAGCTGGAGCTCACCCTAGGGTTTCCCTATAAAAGGGAAACCCTGTTCACGAGAAATATGAGCTTCATCTCGTGAATTTTTCAGAGGAGAAAAATCTTGTGGCGGCGGCTTGTCTCCAGTAACAATTTTTCAAGACTTGCGACTATTTATTGAGAAGCCTTAAAGGCGATTCTCAGTGAGATTGAACGATGATTTATTAAGTTGAATAAATCACACGTGGTACTGTAGCAATTCTACAATGATCCATATTTTGATTGAGAGATCTCAAGTTTGAGATCTTCTCTTTGCAAGTTTTGTAATTTCTTGTAGTTAAATAAGAAATTATTTATGCGGCTCCCGTGGACGTAGGCAAATTTGCTGAACCACATAAATCTGTTGTCTCATCTGATTTACTTATTGTTTTATTTGTGTATTCATTATTTCTTGTTGATTGTCTTCTCTCGGTGGTGTGGGCATCTTCCGACCCCAACAATAGCTATTTACATAGATTACATTGGTGCCAGGTACAAAATTGCTGCATTTATAACAGCTAAATTAGTTCAATAAACAAACCATGGTAAACATATATAAAAAAGAATCTATACAAACAAAATTGCTCCTTCCATACCCGAAGCAGAACCAATATAGCCCATCTCCTTCTACGAATGGTACAGTTCAGTAAAACAATGGGAGTTCCTCCAGAGCAACAAAAATCACTGGACAGAGGATAATCCTGCATAAGCTCCACACCCAAATCACCAAATTCGGAAAAATTAATGTAATTGGCTCCTCCATCACAATTTCCCACCTGCAGATTCACAGTGAAGCTGTCCAGTTTAGAGTCTAGAAAAGCTCCAAAACTGCACTCTGGCATACTGTCTTCCATCAAACTTTCATTCGAAACAACATAATTGTTACTGCCATTCTCAACAAATTCAATCCTCTTGTGGACTAAATCGATATCTGGTATCCTACTATCCTTAACAACCTTAGATTGGCCAAGCATCATCACTTCACAAGGAGAATCACACCTGATACTCTCTTGCATCAAGTCTTGCCAGTACGTACTGTTCCCTAGTTCAGAGCTTCCCTCAGTCATAATATCCCCTTTCTCAAGCAGATGAATCCTCTCATCAACAGATTTCATCTTAGCTTCCAACCTCTGGAGCTTTACGAAGGGGCCATTCTTGAGATCAGATTGCAGCTCGTAGGTTTGAGCTTTACTGAAGCTTGGAGGGTTGAATGTGCTCTCGTCTCGGGATTTCTTGCTAGAGCTCAGGTACCTCTCCATGATATTTCTCGTTTCTAGAGCATTTTCGGGCCATGAGTCGACCTCTCCGGTGCTTGGATCAAAGAATAATGCAAGGACCGGAATGTCGCAGAGGGTGGATAACTCATAGGCCTTCTTCTTTAATCCCACCTTTCTTTTTCGGTACGTAATCCGTCATTGTGTCTGGTCTTTTGATCAAGCTGCGTCGAACCTTCGATTTATAGCGACCCATTTCAACCTGACCAATAAAATGATTCTAAAATTAGTATATATTGTAGTTCCAATATAAGGAATGGGCAATGTATCGTATACAACTAACAACAAATTGAAGACTGGATAATATAGATATTAAGCTAGAGAGCTAATATATGAAGGTCAGGGAACAGATTGACATAAAAAAAATTCTTTTTTCCTTTTTCCTGAGAAGAAAACAAGTTAGAATAATATATCGGTCTTTTAATTCAGCTACTACAATAGCCTTCAAGGTTTAGACATTTGTGAATTATTCGATATCTTGTTCATGTTACAAAACGGAAAACCCCCAATTTTAAGTTCTAGCAACTCAAAACAGAAAACCCTAATTGGAAAGCAAAGAAGTCAATTTTCAGCCTTCTAACTTCAAAAACTTTGTGAATTGCACAATCTTTTATTCACATTACAAATAAGGTGGGGGAAAAAGCACCCAAAAGTCTATGTGATCAGAAAACCAACAGAAATCCTAATTTTAGGGTTTAAAGTTGAAATCTTTAGATTCTTATAATGATAAGTGGTTTAAAGGAAGAAAAGATAGTGGAACTGGGTCTTCTTCTTTGAGAGATTCTGATTCAAACTCTTGGAATGTTAGACAGGATTTGAGAAACAATCCATGGGGTACACCAGCAGCCAGATTGTGGAATGAGGCAAGGACCTTCTATCAAAGGAATAAGTCAGAAGGAAATATATTTGTAAAGGATCTGGGATATTCTGAAAAAATAGATGTTTCTGATGTGCTGGCTGAGTTAAAACAAACAGCTGAGAAGGAGGAAGAAGGATATGCAGAGCCTAATAATAAGCTGAAGGATCAATCAACTTTAGATTCTGGTATGTTTAATGTTCAAAAGGAGAAAGACAAAAATGAGGAGTTTCATATTTCTGAAGAGAGGATTGATGTGTTTCAGAGTAAAGAGAATGACAGTGATAGGGAATGAGGAGTTTCATATTTCTGAAGAGAGGATTGATGTGTTTCAGAGTAAAGAGAATGACAGTGATAGGGAAGTTGTTGTGGAGAAAAGTCTAGAGAATGACAGTGATAGGGAAGTTGTTGTGGAGAAAAGTCTTTTATCTTCTGTTGTTTTGGAAGAAGATTCTGCCACAAAAGAGGATGATAAAGGTAAAGCTCTTATGATCAGTGAAGCTGAAGATAATGATAAATGGCTGATGGACTCATTACAGCAGTTCTACAATAAAAAGAATGATTCAGAGAAAGAGGATGAGATATTATCAGTCCAACCTCTTAATTGTTTACCTCCTCCAGATCACGAGCTTGTTGCAAATTCTAAATTGGCATATGTTCGTAGATGTTCTAGATTTGTGGACCTTGAGCCTATGACTGCTTTAGACAGAGCCACTGCAAGGGCAGCTACAAAAAATAAACTATTGCAATCTCAAGGTATGTCACTGAATGGATCAGGTGAAAATCTCTCTAACCTGGGTTCTTCTTTTGTTCCTATTTTATTTGATGCTTTTTCCAATAAGCAAATGCAAAGTGTAGCTTCAAAATGTGCTGTTATCGTTGAGCCTCAGGGGGATTTTGACCTCTTAAAAAAAGTGAGGCAGATGGAGAAAGAGAGGGATACTTCTGAGTAGTCTTTGCTCTTTTTTGTTGATATTGAGGAGTTTTTTGCTAATAATATGTTAATTAAATGGAATGTGAGAGGTCTTGGTTTAAGTGTTAAAAGATTTGGCATTAAAGATTTTTGTATGCTAAACAAATTTGAGATTATTTGTTTACAAGAGACAAAACTGAGCAGTGTTGATGACAGGATTTTAAAAAGTTTTGGAGGAAATATATTTGATTGGGTTTTTTTGCCCGCTAATGGAACCTCAGGAGGTATTATGATTGGTTGGAACAATTGTAAATGGAAAAAAAAATTCAAGAGTTAATTGGAGAATATGTTTTGACTGTTATGTTACAAAATAAGAGAAATGGTATTGTTTGGACTATTTCATCTGTTTATGGTCCCCATTGCAATAGTGAGAGAAGGTTATTTTGGCAGGAACTTAAAGCTGTTAAAAACAGATTTCTAGGTCCTTGGGTTGTTGTGGGTGATTTTAATGTGACTTTTAATGCTGATGAAAGAAGAGGTAAACATAATCATAGAAAGGAGATGGAAGAATTCCGTGAAGTGATTAATGATCTTGAGTTAATTGACAGTCCTTTACATGGGAGAAAATTTACTTGGTCAAATAAAAGAAGTTCTCCTACTCTAGCTAGGCTGGATAGAGTGTTTTTTAACTCTGAATGGGAAGACTTGTTTCCTTTTTCAAAGCAACAAGGGCTTAGTAGTCAACTATCAGATCATGCCCCCATTAGCTTTGATTGTGGTGATAATCAACAGTTTGTCAAAAAGTTCAGATTTGAGAAAATTTGGCTTCAATCTGAAGATTTTAAAAGAGGAATACCTCTGTGGTGGAATTGTGCTCCTAAGAGTGTATCTGCAGCCAAAAATATTGTTGGGAAATTGAGATTTATGAGATAGTGCATTAATCAATGGACACATTCTAATTTTTATAGTATCAGACAGAAGAAAAAAGAATTATTGGATAATTTGCTGGAATGGGAAGTTATTGAGGAAAACAGAGGTTTAGAAGATGATGAATTGATCAAGAAAAATGATGTTTCCTCTCAGCTGAATGAAATTTTATTTCAGGAAGAACAAATGTGGAAACAAAGATCTAAAGCACATTGGCTAAAAGAAGGTGATAACAACACTGCATATTTCCATAAGATTGCTAATGGTAGAAAAAGAAACAACTTGATTGCCTCTATCTTCATTAATGAGATGGAGGTTAGTTCTGATGATGGTATAGCTCATGCTTTTTCTAATCATTACAGACAAATTTTTGGGCAAAAGGAGACTTATAGATGTCAACTTGATTGGAATAAAATCTTTCCTTTAGTGGATTGGGACTCTAGAGATATTGAAAATCCTTTTTCTGAGGATGAGGTGCATAAAGCTATATTTGATATGAAAGATGATAAATCTCCTGGTCCTGATGGTTTTTCGGCTATCTTCTTTTAGGAATTTTGGGAGACTGTGAAAGTTGATATTATGAGATTGTTTGAAGAACTTTATGAAGGAAAATTGGAAATAAATAGACTCAACTATGCTCATATTGTTCTTATTCCAAAAAAGAATGAAGCTACAACAGTTAATGATTACAGACCTATCAGTTTACTTAATGTGGTCTACAAAATAATTACAAAAGTGTTGACTAACAGATTGAATCCCAAGCTGGAACTTCTTATTGATCATGTTCAGTAAGGTTTTATAAAAAACAGATTTCTGATTGATGGGGTAGCTGCTGGTCAGGAAATTATTAATGATTGTTTTCAAAATAATAGAAAAGGAGGAATACTTTTAAAGTTAGATTTTGTGAAAGCTTATGATATGCTAGATTGGAACTTTCTTTTGGATGTTTTGAAGGCAAAACAATTTGGAAGTAAATGGTTAAATTAGGTGAATGTATGCCTAAAAGGAGGTATGTCTGCCATTAACACAAATGGAAAAATTGGTAGTTGGATTATGTCTAAAAGAGGAGTTCGACAAGGTGATCCTCTATCTCCTCTTTTGTTTGTTTTGGCAGCTGATGCTTTTACCAGTATGTTGAATTTAGCAGCTGAAGCATCTCTTATAGAACGATTGGGTCCTATTAATATGTCCCAGAAGGTTTGCTGCCTTCAATATGCTGATGATACTTTAGTTTTTTGTAAAAACAAAAGAAAGCAGCTTACAGTCCTGAAACTGATCTTATACTGTTTTGAATTAGCATCTGGATTAAAAATAAACTTCAACAAGAGTTTGCTCATTGCTCTTGAAGATAATGAGATCTTGCAGCATAATCTGGCTGGCATGTTAAATTGTAAAAGTGGAAGTTTTCCTATCACTTATCTTGGAGTTCCTTTGAGGCCTGGTAAATTAAAAAAAGAGGATTGGTCTCCTATTATTGATAAGTTTGAAAGAAGATTAACCTTATGGAAAGGAAAGTCTTTATCAAGGGGAGAAAGATTAGTGCTTGTTAATGCAGTTTTGTCCTCTATGCCAATTTTTTGGATGTCTTTTTTCTTATTCCCAGGGTGGCTTATTGATAAAATTGATATGATGAGGAGAAGATTTTTATGGACTGGCTCTTTGGAACACAAGAATTCTTCTAACTTGGTTAAATGTGAAGAGATTTGCAGACCCAAAAAGCTAGGTGGCTTAGGTATTATAAATTTGAGAACTATGAATAAAGCTTTGTTGGGAAAATGGATTTGGAAATGGTTTGATGATAAGATGGATCTATGGAAACAAATAAGTTTCTACAAGTATTTTGAGAATAAAAACTGGTCAGATTATTTTTGTTCTGACAAAAGATCCCTATCTCATTTCTGGAGGAATATATTTATTAATGTTGATAGCTTTTTATGCAGTACTTGTGTAGATGTGGGGAATGGAAATAAAACTCTTTATTGGCTTGATAAATGGACATGTGCAAATACTCTGGCTTCTATGCTTCCTTCTCTTTATAACATTGCATCATTCTCTTATGCTACTATTACCAGTTTGAGGAAAAAATTAAATAATGAATAGATTTGGGATATTAAATTTCAAAAACAGTTGACAAGAAATCTGGTATTTCAATATTATGATATGTTGAACAATATTATGCTTATTAATTTTGTTCACAGGGAGGATAAGAGAAAGTGGATTTGGGAAGCAAAAGACAAGTTTACTGTTAAATCATATTATCATTTTCTTATTGATGGAGGCTTAATGTATGACTGCTTAAATCTTTGGAAGCTTTCTGTTCCTCTAAAAGTGAAATTTCTGGTTTGGTTGGCTTTAAGAAGTGGTTTAAACACGAAAAAGAATTTAGTAAAGAAAGGTGTTCATATGGATGTGTTGTGTTGTTTTTGTTCCAAGGAGGAGGAAAATCATCTTCATCTTTTTGTTAAATGTGAGTTTGTATACTCAATTTGGAGATCTGTCCAGTTTAAATTGAATATCAAGAAAGATTTCAATTTATCTTCTTTAAAAGATATTTGGAAGAAATGGAGTGATGAGAAGTATGATTGTGGGAACATAGAGAGAGATGTGATTCTTTGTTCTCTTATATGGTGTATTTGGCAGGAAAGAAATGATAGAATTTTTTCAAATAAGAAAAGGAGATCATTAGAACTTTTGAACAAAATTTTGACTTTTGCAAAATTTTGGATAGGTTCTCAAATATCTGATCGTGCAGCTAGACTACAAGAGAGGAGGAGGAAAAAAGCTGCTTCAGTTGCTGGAATCTCTTCTGTTTGCACAGCTGGGAGGGTGATTGATTTGCTGGAATGAAGACTAAGCTCAAGAAAGAAGTCTGCTTTTGTGATCTAAATAGGAAAAAATGTATTTGGGTTGGTCTTTTGATACAGTTTTTGATATTTTGTTATCAATTGCTAGGGGGAGAAGAGTTTAGGTGAAGTTTACTGTAAAACTCTGATATTCCAGGGTATTCATTCTTGGTTGGGGATGAATACTTTTTTTGTAACAACCACTTTTATTTAATTTAGCTGGTTGGATTACTATGTTGGTAATACATCCTTTTTCTCAAAAAAAAAGTTGAAATCTTTATTAACTATTCGATCTTTTACTGAATTAGGGCAAACGAAAAACGCCCAACTTATAATTGTGTCAGTCCAAAAGAGAACAACAAATGGAAATCCTAGTTCGAAAGAAAAGAAGTCATTTTGTTATTCAAGAAAGGAAAAAAGCAAGTACATTATGTAAAGGAGTAATATTTCGGAAAGAAAAAGGAAAAAAGAGAGCTAATTATCGATCAAACTCAATTCAGCAGCAAAATCGTTGAAGAAACGAGAAAGAAAAATGACTACCTTAAGCTCAAGAGAAAGGAATACCCAATGGAACTCGGAGAGAATTGAAAACTTGATCCCCAAGAAATTTCTCTTTTATGTATAAGAATTGAGAGAGAGAGAGAGAGAGAGAGAGAGAGAGAGAGAGAGAGAGGGAGGGACTTGGCGCTAAATAAGCCTGGGATCAATGAGTTGAGCGGGAGATCTAGGAACACTTTAATTGCTTTTAGTTCTTAAGGGTAACATATCGTTGTCAATGATTACAAATCTCTTAGGGGCTGTTTGGTTGTATGTTTTTACCGTGTAAAAGGATAGAAAGTGTAAAAAAGTGGGTCCTAATGTCAGCTTTCATCACTTTCAATTGTTTGTTTGTAGTTGTGAAAATAGTGTAAAGTGATTTCATATGCTGATGTGGTTTGTAAAGTGATTTCATAAAAAAAAAGACATGATTTTAGGAGAAAGCTGACAATGAAGTCAGAAAAAAATAATAAAAAATAATTCCAACCAATATGATCATTTGAGTAGGGACCACTTTTTACACTTTCCAAACAAACAATTAATGTTACATTTGCAAACCAAACAAGCAATTTGTGATTCCAATGGAATCAAAAACAAACAAAGAAAAAATATACAAGTAAAATTGATGAGGTGGACAACAACTTTCCAAGTTGTGTCATAAATACACAATTTTACCAACAACAACCAAACAGCCCCTTACAAATCGAACTATTATTACAAAGTTTTAGGCAAGTTGTTGTGAGATATATATCAAGGAAAATTTAAACCACGTAATTATAGATGACACGTCACTTTTTTCCCTCTTATTCTAAAATGAAAAATTAAGTTACAAAATAATTATAATTAATTGTACTAAATAATAGTATCAATAAATATTGTCGACAAACATGTATTAGAGCACAAAGCAATTCGCATGAAAATTGTCAAATAAATGGTCGTCTATTTGTTAGTTGGATCATTGTGATTTGTTTTGGTAAAGGGGGAACGGTTGTACGGATTATACAGTACATTTACAATTGCGTCTAAATAACCAACTATTACAACTACCGTATTTTGATATTGAAGAGGATCCAAATCTTTATTGCACGCATGTGATCACACTGAACTAATTTATCTAAAAAATGGGGCTATCATCCAAAGGAAAATATTTGCCTTTCTAGGATCCATCCTTAGTCTATGCTATTTATGCTATACATTTAAGAAAAGCTACCCTTTGGGTTAAGTTTTCCTAAATTTTAGAAATACTCTCACACTTTACAAAATCAAAATAAGCACTCCTACGACTGGAAAAGGTCATGATAATTCTCAAGAATTGAGAGAATCAATGCAAATGCTCACACATTACAAAAATCAAACTGAATGCTCTCACATTTGTATCGAAAAATTCTTTAAGGACCCAAAATATGGGACCAATAAATGGGACAAGTGAGATGTTCCCTTCTTATTGGATAATGAGTTGGCTATCATTAATGATGGCCAACTCATTATCCAATAGGAGGGGGACACCTCACTTGTCCCCTTTATTGGTCCCATATTTTGGGTCCCTGTAGCAAAGCTCTTTTGTATCATGCACGCACTATATGCACCAGAGTACCAGTACGTAATTAACTGGACTATACAAGTCGAACTATACAACATGTTTTCATATTTGTCATAGAGAACTACACAACGTGTTGATAATCACATTTTATTACAGTTTTATACCCTCATTATCTATTTTATATGAATAAATATACCACTAATAATTATTTTTATCTTTTAATTACAGGTTAATGAAGAATAAATCTCAAACTCCAATCTCTCAACAAAATACCCTTGATTTAATGAAGAAATGAAGCTCATGAAGCCAAAGGAATTCTTTCAAATATTTAATGAAGAAATAAATCATAGCCCAGTGGAAAATCAAGAGAAAATGCCAAAGTCCAAATGTTGAAGCCCAAAAGTAAAAGCAAAGCCCATTGTCCAAGCCCAAAATCCAATAGAAGAAGAATTCTGCGGGCAGCAAAAGTAGAGGGCTTGACATCGATGGCGGCATCGATGGCGGCATCGATGTCGGCATCGATGCCCGTATCGATGCCATCATTGATACTGCTATCGATGGTGGTATCGATACTGACGGCATTCTGTTACATATCTAAGGCTGAAAATTGTTGGTTTTGGATAAGATTTGAATCAAATGGCTCTCATTCACTGATGTTTACTATAAATAGGGGTAGAGAGTGAGGGGTTAGAGGTGTGAAAAATTTTGTAACTCCATTTGGAGAGGAGGGCTACTCTTAATTGAGAAGGCCTTCCAAAAATTGTAACTTTAGTTGCAATTAATAATAATAATTTTTCTCCTCTTTAAATTTTTTTTCTCCTCTTTGTTAAATGATGAGGATGGAGATGAAGAGTAATTTGAAGGTTTGCATTTTTTTATTTTTCTCTTTTATTTCATTTTAGTAATTTCTTTATTATTGCTTATTAGTTAGATTTAAATTCTTGCTTGTAGTGTAGATTTATTTTCTTGTCTTTTTATTTTTTTACACTTTAATTTGTAGAGTAGATTTATTTTCTTGTATTTAATTTTTATAATATATTTTGTAGTTTAGATTTTAATTCTTTGTAGTTAGATTTATTTCTTGTTCATAGTTTAGATTTTTCTTTTCTTTTTATTTTTGTAATTAGTTCTTTTTCTTCTTGTTTTTATTTTTTAAGATGTGAAATTAATTCTTGTAGGAATCTTAGAATTGTATGATGCTAGTCTAATTTCCTTTATAATATGCAAATTATTCTCTTTCACTTAAAATGTTCATGTTTAGGATAATCAACTAGAAAACTAATTGGTAGAAGAAGAATTTGATAATCTATGCTTATCTTAAATGGTGTGATAGGTTATGCTTATGAATTCTAGGACTATTTTCTTGTTGTTGTTCTTATCATGAATAGTAATTTTGATTTAGATGATAATTTGATAGGTTATACTTTTCTTAAATGGTTTGATAGTTTATGCTTAATAAATCTAAGTTGAAATATGATAAAAAGAGAATAGTTTATATTTTGTAATTGAAATTTGCTAGTGGATTAAATTCTAGATTTCTCATATCTTAAATTGAATCATCCATCTTAACTTTCTTGAATTCTCTTTTATTTCTTAATTTTATTCATTCTTCTTTCTTGCCTTGTGATCTCATTTATTCGTTAATTCTTTCTGCTCTCCTCTAAAATTCAATTTATTGTCTCTTGAATATATTCACAACAATCACTCATCACAATCACACTTATTCTTTAATCCTATTTTTGTCACGCACACAATATAAGAACCAAGTCTAATAATCTTTTAAAATCACCTTCCTCGTGGGATCGATATTTTTTATACTATAACTTGATCAATTGTGCACTTGCAATTTTGGTACATAATTATGTCGCATCAAGTTTTTGGCGCCGTTGCCGGGGAAGGTGCTAAAATAGGATTTTATTATTTTTGTTCTTTAACTTGTGTGTTTTCTTGTGAAGGAACCGCTTAGAGCTTGAAAGTCTTGGATTGAAAATCAAGAACTTAGAGAATTGCTTTCGGGTAAGTCCTCTTTCTAGTTTTCAATTCCACCCTTTTTAGTTAGCTTCACAATTAGAGACAATTAGGATTTAAAAAAAAACAAAAAGATTTTATTTTTGTTTACCATAATAAAATCTACCTTTCACTTGGACATTAACTAACAACATAATAAAACAAGAGCTCTCTTCTCACATTTGATTGTTGTTGACCATAATTAAAAAAAAGATTTTCTTTTTATCATCCTTTTTAGTCGCTTTTAATTTCTAGGGTTGCATTTCATATAGTGTAGGAATTCACCAAAGTGATTGTAGCACTTGATTTGGCACATACTTAAAACATTCTTAAGGGCAAAACCCCAATCAAGATAAGGTAAGGGATTTCATCACCCTTTCCTTAGCCCACAAATCACTAATTCCTCACTTCACAAACCCAAGCCTTCTAAAACTCATTAGACGTTGGCCCCAAAGGATTCGAGCTCAATAAGGAACAAGAAATCCTTAAGTGAATCGGTTTAAGTTTTCTGAGATTAGTTGGTGTCTAAGGTAAGGTTTAGGGGTTGCGCAAAGCACTCCGTAAGGAACGAGGTACTTAATTGATCTCTGATCACCCTCTAGTACTATCCTTACCTAGCTAACTACCTGGGTAAAACTTTAATCTTTTCACTGTAGGAGTTTTTGGTTAGGAGCTGGTCTAGCGAGTTAGGCTAAATCCTAGAATTAGAGTGATTGAAAAGTGATTGTTTTGATTTGTTTTAGTTAGGATTTTTCTTTATCTTTTTATAAAAAAAACTAATTTTCTTTCTTTCCTTAAAAAGAAAAAAAAATTGTTTTGGTGTATGCAAACTTGGGTTCGGGATAATTTTCATCGTTTAATCCGTGTTGAACCAATACAAGAAATAACAAATCAACCCGTTCTCCAGGATATGTGTTACCCCACAAGAAATACAATTCCATCTTGCATAAGACTCCCCGAAGTAAATGGAGCAAATTTCGAGCTTAGACCACATTACATAAACATGCTTCCCAAATTCCTAGGTAATGAAACAGAAGATGCATATATTTTTATCTCGGAATTTGAGGAAGTGTGTATTATGATTAAAATGAGAGAATTAACCGAAGATGCAATTAAGCTCAGATTTATTCCATTTGCCCTTAAGGACAAAGCTAAAAAATGGCTGTACAGCTTACCGACAAATTCCATCTCAACTTGGGAGGAATTTGTCACCGTTTTTCTTAAGAATTTTTTCCCTATTCACAAAACGGTAAAGTTTAGAAACAACATTCAAAACTTCAAAATTGTCCCGGGAGAGCCATTTTGAAAATATTTTGACCGATTTAAAAATCTTTTAATCCAATGTCCTCATCATGGTCTAGAAAAATGGTGATTGTGTCAAGTCATATATGAAGGATTGGACTATTCTTCAAAAACATCTTTAGAATCGATGTGTCAGGGAGATCTTATGAGGAAAAACGCAGATGAAGCTTGGGAATTTCTAGAGAGTTTATCTGAGAAAACAATGCAGTGGGAACACTGTGATGGGAACACTGTGATGACAGGGTTTCATCTGTTCCCCAATCTAAGTCTAGTGGTCTTTCTCTAGAGTCAAACATTGCGTCTGAAGCGAAGATGGCGACGATTCTGCGAAGGTTAGAAGCCTTAGAAGTTAAGGAACGAGCTCCAGCTCAAATCAATCATATTTCTACCCCGGGATGTCATAACTGTCAGTCTTCTACCCATGTTTCAGAGGAATACCCTCTCCTAGGAAATAACCATGCTTTAGAACAGATGAACGCTGCATTCTAGCGCCCTAAAAATGATCTATTTTCTCCAACCTACAATCCAGGTTAGAGAAATCATCCCAACTTTGCATAGAACCAAGGAAATTCTCATGAAAACCAAAACTTTATTCCCGCGTCGAACCAACAATTCCCGAGGGGAAACGCTGTCCCGTTCAATGCACCAAACAATTTTTCTAACCCACCTTTTCCAAACCAACATCCTCATCCTCACCAGCCCACAAATCAATCAAATTCTGATCATGACAAACGTTTGAGTGTCTTAGAAAAGGGTTTAGAAGATATGATCAAAGCTTCTACACAAACTACCAACATGTTGACTCAGTCATCCACCACTCTAAATTCCTTCATGCAAACAACCGGCCAAGTGCTCAACTCGAACACTCAAGCCATAGCCCGGTTAGAAACCCAACTTGGGCAACTAGCCACTGCCGTGAGTGAAAGAGAGAAAGAAAAATTCCTAAGTCAACCTGTTGCAAACTCTAAAGACACTGGATCCAGTTCCAATAATCCAACTCAATTGAATGCAATTCACACTCTGCGATCAGGAAAACAAATAGACAATCAAGTTAGAATGCCACCGGAACCCCTTCTCCCATCCAACATACTCCTTCCGATGAAGCAATTCCTTCTGATGACCAAAACGCTGAACTTGAGATTGAGCCTGATCTAGATAGGTATAGGCCCGTTACCCCCTTTCTAGATAGACTCAAACCTAGGAAAAACTCCCCGCAGGTTGAGAAAATCCTAGAAACATTCAAACAGGTCAAGATCAATATCCCTCTCCTAGATGCAATCGAACAAATCCCTTCTTATGCAAAGTTCTTGAAGGAATTATGCACTAAGAAAAGAACCACCAACGTCCCCAAGAAAGTCTTCTTAACTGCCAACCTCAGTGAAATTTTTTCAAAACCCATGCCCTTGAAATACAAGGACCCTGGTTGTCCCATAATTCCATGCGTCACAGGTAACACTCACATTGATAAGGCACTTCTAGACTTGGGAGCCAGCGTCAACCTCCTTCCTTATTCAGTCTATCAACAGCTAGGTGTAGGAGAACTTAAACCGACAAGATACACTCTACAGTTAGCTGATAGCTCTGTTAAAATTCCCAAAGGAGAGGTAGAGGATGTTCTGATCAAAGTTGGAGAGTTTATTTTCCCTGTTGATTTTATTGTCTTGGAAACGCAGCCCTTTTCCAAACTCAAAAGTCAAATCCCCGTCATTCTAGGAAGACCGTTCTTAGCCACCTCAAATGCTTTGATAAATTGTAGAACCGGTCAGATGAAACTATCTTTTGGGAATATGACTGTTGACCTTAATATTTTTAACTTAGGAAGACAGCCTAGTGATTCATCTGATGAACCCATGGAAGTGAATTTCATTTAAGGAATATCCAGTGAACAACAAGAGGGAGAGTGTGAGTCTAATACAAATGCATCTGATTTAATGATTGAGGAACTTTCTGATGACGAACTAGAGATAGAACCGCTGGACAATCATTTTTTTACTGTTGGCTGACAACGAGAACCTTTAGAGATAGAACCCCGAGTCCAGCTTCGCCCATCTGTGGAGGAACCCCCTAAGTTAGAGCTCAAACCTCTGCCTGAAAATCTAGAGTATGCCTACTTAGGGGAGAACGAGTCTTTACCAGTTATCATTTCTTCTGATTTGACTACCGATCAAAAGGAAGCTCTCTTAGATGTTTTAAGAGAGAATAAGGAAGACATTGGATGGACCATGGCTGATATCAAAAGGATTAGTCCAACCATTGTTCAACACCGAATCCATTTGATAGATGACGCCAAACATACTAGAGATCCTCAACGTAGGTTAAACCCAGTGATGAAAGAAGCCGTTAGGAAAGACATTCTGAAAAGTCTCGTTCATAGGATCATTTATCCCATTTCTGATAGTTCATGGGTGAGTCTGGTCTAAGTTGTTCCAAAGAAATCTGGGATCACCGTGATCCAAAATGAGGCTAATAAGTTGATTCCCACTCGAATCCAAACTGGATGGCAAGTTTGTATTGACTACCGAAAACTCAACTTAGCCACTCGGAAAGATCACTTCCCTCTTCCTTTCATTGACCAAATGTTAGAGCATTTAGCAGGACACGAGTTCTATTGTTTCCTGGATGGATATTCAGGTTACAATCAAATCCCAATCGCTCCAGAAGATTAGGAGAAAACCACCTTCACTTGCCCATATGGAACATTCGCTTACCGACGCATGCCTTTTGGATTATGCAACGCACCAGCCACATTCCAACGTTGCATGATCAGCATTTTTTTCGATATGGTAGAGCGATTTCTCAAAATTTTTATGGATGACTTTTCCATCTTTGGTGACACATTTTCCCAATGTTTGCATCATCTTAAACTGATCCTAGAACGGTGTAGGGAGAAAAATCTGACTCTCAATTGGGAGAAATGTTATTTCATGGTCAAACAAGGCATTGTCTTAGGACATGTAGTTTCCAATAGGGGAATCGAAGTGGACAAAGCTAAGGTAATATCATTTCCAATCTTCCTCCTCCCAAAACTGTCAAAGATGTCAGATCGTTTCTTGGTCATGCTGGTTTTTACCAACGTTTCATCAAGGATTTCAGCAAAATTGCTAGACCCTTGACCAATCTCTTAGCCAAGGATACATCATTTGTCTTCTCTCCCGACTGCCTCAAAGCTTTTGAATATCTGAAAAAGGAGCTAACCACAGCTCCTATCATTCATGCACCGGACTGGACCTTACCCTTTGAACTGATGTGTAATGCATCTGATTCTGCAATTGGAGCTGTTTTAGGACAACGGTTTGATGGAAAACCGCATGTGATCTACTATGCCAGTAGAACTCTGAATGATGCCCAGCAAAATTACTCTGTCATAGAAAAAGAGTTTTTAGCTATAGTCTTTGCCTTAGAAAAATTCAGGTCCTACCTCATCGGTTCCTTAACCAAAGTTTTCACTGATCATGCCGCACTAAAGTATCTTTTGACAAAAAAGGATGCTAAAGCACAGCTTATTAGATGGATTCTCCTTCTTCAAGAGTTTGACATTCAAATTCTTGACAGAAGGGGAACAGAGAACCCCGTAGCAGATCACATTTCTCGATTACCGAACGCACCACCATCAACCGTTCCGATCAATGAGCATTTCCCTGATGAACAACTCCTACAAATCCAATCTGTCCCATGGTTCGCTGACATTGTGAATTACATAGTCATGAACCAGATCCCTTTTCATTGGTCCAAACAGGATAGATCCCGTTTTCTCTCCCAAGTAAAATACTTTTACTGTGATGATCCATATCTATTCAAATACTGTCCTGATCAGATCTTTAGAAGGTGTGTTCCCACTGAAAAAACTAGGAGTGTTCTATCCTTTTGTCATGAGCAAGCATGTAGGGGCCACTTTGGTCCAAGAAAAAAAGCTTAAAAAGTTCTCCAATCTGGGCTGTATTGGCTCACTCTCTTCAAGGATTCATTCGAGTTTTGCAAAACCTGTAACCGTTGTCAGCTTTTAGGGAAGGTCACTAGAAGAAATATGATGCCCTTACAACCCATCTTATCAGTTGAACTTTTTGATTTGTGGGGTATCGATTTCATGGGACCATTTACAAATTCCTTTGGAAATGTTTACATTCTAGTAGCCGTTGAATACATGTCAAAATGGGTTGAGGCAGTAGCTTGCAAAACTAATGACAACAAGGTCGTTGTCAAGTTTTTGAAAGAGAACATTTTTGCACGATTTGGAGTACCTCGAGCGATCATCAATGACAATGGTACACATTTTTGTAACCGTTCTTTTGAAGCTTTGATGAGGAAATATTCAATCACACACAAATTGTCAACTCCTTATCACCCCCAAACCAGTGGTCAGGTAGAGGTCACAAACAGGCAGATCAAACAAATCTTAGAAAAAACAGTTAATCATAACAGAAAAGATTGGTCAGTAAAATTATGTGATGCTCTTTGGGCATATAGAACATCTTTCAAGGCCAATTTGGGGATATCACCATACAGACTGGTATTCGAAAAAGCTTGTCACCTACCAGTAGAGTTGGAACATCGAGCAATGTGGGCGATAAAACAGTTGAATTTTGATTCAGACTCGGCAGGTAAGAACAGATTGCTCCAAATAAATGAGTTGGAAGAAATTAGAAATGATGCATACATAAACTCAAGAATTTACAAAGAGAAAACCAAGATTTTTCATGACAAATCAATTTTACAAAAAAAATTCTCTCCAGGACAGAAAGTTTTATTGTACAATTCAAAATTACATCTTTTTCCTAGAAAATTGAGATTAAGATGGACAGGTTCATTTATTGTAAAACAAGTTTTCTCACATGGGGCTGTCGAGATAGAAAATCCTAAAAATGGTAACATTTTTAAAATAAATGGTCAACGTCTGAAACCATTTTTAGAATTTTCTACGCTCGGAGAGGAAGAGGTGTTGGTTCTTCATGAACCTCATTATCTATAAAAAAAAAACTATTTTTTCTTTGTTTATAAAAAAAATGTTGAACTAAGTAACATAAGAAAAAAAAATAAATAAATACATATATATGTTAAAAAATCAAATATTTCTTTTAGGGGCCATTTTCTATGGCCCAAACAAAAAAAAAGAAAAAAACCAAAAACAATATATATTATATATATATATATATATATATATATATATATATATATATATATATATATATATTATATATATATATATACAGCACACATACATAATAAAATAGGCCCAATATCACAGGCCCAGAAAAAAAAAGAAAAAAGCCGTGTTTGGGCGGCTGGCCCAAAAGCTATCGGTGGAGGCATCGATGCCAAGCATCGATGCCTTGCAGCAGATGGATGCCTCACGTCCACTGCCTCAAAAAACCGCAGCCCCTTCTTCTTCTTCCCCCTTTTGTTTTCTTCTTTCTATCTCCCCAAAACCAAACCCGAAAAAAATTCCCAAAACCAACCCGAAAAAAAAAACTACCGGATCAAAAGCATTTTGGAATTCTAGGGCTTCTTCCTCATCTCCCCAAGGTATATTTCTTAAACTTGATCTTGTAATTTCAATTTTTTTTGAATTCGTGGATGATTTGGTGATTGAACCATGGGTAGTTGTGAATGAGTATCATATTTTATGTTGATTCATGATCAATTCGACAAATTGAGGGTTTAATTTGGGGATTTGCCACAAATTTGGGGATTTTTATTCAAAATCCGAAAATTATGGGGGGGGTATGCAAAATCCAAAAAATTTCTTAGGGGTTTGTACTTAGAATTCAATTGTGGATATCTTGTTCGAAAATCTGAAAAAAAAATTGGGTGTTTTGTGCAAAACCAAAAAAAACTTGGGGTGTTTCATGCAAACCTAAAAATTCTTAGTGTTTTTGTGCAAAAACGCATAATTTTGAACATTCAATTGGGTACGTGATTTCAAATTGAAAAAAAAAATTGGGTGTTTTATGCAAATCCGAAAAAATTAGGGGGGTTTTGTAAAAATAAATTTGAATTTGGGGTGTTTTGTGCAAATGTGAGTAATTGGTCAAATAAAAGTTTAATTGGATACTTCTCACATTCGGAAATTTGTATTGGATGATTTATTCAACAATTGTACGATTTAGCTTATAATTGTCATATCAACATGTATGTTTCACCGATCAAGTTATCAAAATTTTAACATTTTTGTTCTCAAAGAATAATTTTGAGGGAAGGGGTTACTAAATGATCAGACTGTGAGGAGGAGCATTTCAGGGCGAGATCAGTCCGGTCCTTCAGGTAGAGAGCCTCCTCAGCACCAGCCAGCTACACATGACCCCACTCGAGAGGAGATGGATACGATGCGGAGTCGCATGGACAGGATGCAGATACAGATGCACAGGATGCAGCGGCATATACACGAGATACATGGTCAGATGAGCTACTCCACCGATACCCTGGCATATTTGGCGAGAGGATGGTAGAGAGAACATGGATATACATATGGACCTCCACCTGAGCTTCATAGTTATATCACACCATTTCGGCCAGATGATTTCCCAGGAGAGGATGAGACAGGACCGAGTTCAGCAGCTGCCGCTGATGATATGGATGACGATATATCAGGAGATGAGCAGTGAGGGATGTTCTTTCTATTTTATCCAATCTTTGATTTTTATTTCGGCATGTACTTATTAAACTATGATATTTTGGATATTATTTGCCTTGAGGACACTACAAAGTCTGGGTGTGGGGGTGTAAGCTAGTTAGCTTTCGTTTTGCTAGTTAGTATTTTGTTTCAGTATTTTTTTTTTCTTTCTCTCAGCATTTATCTTTTGTTAGTTAACAACAAAAAAATTATAAAAATATTGTCACTTGCCAAATTAATAGAGTTAAGTAATAATTGATCAAATTGATAGATTTTAAATTTTCTAATTCTTAGTTAGTGACATATTCAAGTTCACCTTTTATGATAACTCCAAATAAAATTCTTAAGAAATAATTTTTCAACTAGTATACTTTACTTAAGTCTTACCTTAGATTTTTAATTAAAAATAATGAAATTTTTGCATGCTTAACTTAGAGTTGAAAATATTTTTTCAAGTTATCTTGATTTACACAATTTTTTTTAAGACTATATATACTTACACATATATATATATTAAAAAAAAACTAACCTTATAAAAGAAGAGTGCAAAAAATGGGCACCACCAAAAAAAAAAACTCTTAAATTCAAGGTGATTCTATCTTATAAAGCCTAAGTTGACTGAGCAATTAAGCCCAAGGAGTATCTCTATACTTAATGACCTAAACCCAATTGGGTTGTATATATATATATATCTAACCATTGTTTTTATATATATATATATTGTTGTTTTGTATATATGGTCTTGAAAAATAATTTTTGATCAAAGAGACTTAAAAGTTATTTAAAACAAAGAGTTGGCATGTTCTTTTCAAAACTTTTTAATTAAATCTCTAAGATTTGACTTGGTTTTGTATTGCTATAATGAAAAAGATTTTCTAAGGAATTTACATTAGAGTTATATATAAAAACGTTTTCTTGATTATTAACTAGCTTCAATTAGAATGTCTAAATATATCAAGAAAATCTGTTATTTACTGACTTATTTAACTTGGTAAGATTGACCGAATTTTGTGGGTATATTCACTGTAAACCCTCACGAGACTACAACTCGTCCACTAGGGTAACCTAGGGGTTTAAAGGCTTGTTGTATGCGCTAAATACAACCGCGATTCCTGCGAAAGTGAGTTAGAATTTTCTTTTTCTTTGCTAGAGGACTAGCAAGAGTTTAGGTATGGGGGTATTTGATAATCACATTTTATTATAGTTTCATACCCTCATTATTATTTTATATGAATAAATATACCACTAATAATTGTTTTTATCTTTTAATTATAGGTTAATGAAGAATAAATCTCAAACTCCAATCTCTCAACAAAATGCTCATGATTTAATGAAGAAATGAAGCCCATGAAGCCAAATGAATTCTTTCAAATATTTAATGAAGAAATAAATCAAAGCCTAGTGGAAAATCAAGAGAAAATGCCAAAGTCCAAATGTTAAAGCCCAAAAGTACAAGCAAAGCCCATTGTCCAAGCCCAAAATCCAATAGAAGAAGAATTCTGCGGGCAGCAAAAGTAGAGGGCTTGACATCGATGACGGCATCGATGGCGACATCGATGTCGGCATCGATGCCAGCATCGATACTGCTATCGATGCTGGTATTGATACTGACGGCATTCTGTTACAGATCTAAGGCTGGCAATTGTTGGTTTTGGATAAGATTTGAATCCAAGGGCTCTCATTCACTGATGTTTACTATAAATAGGGGTAGAGAGTGAGGGATTAGAGGTGTGAAAAATTTTGTAACTCCATTTGGAGAGGAGTGCTACTCTTAATTGAGAAGGCCTTCCAAAAATTATAACTTTAGTTGTAATTAATAATAATAATTTTTCTCCTCTTTAAATTTTCTTTTTTCTTCTTTGTTGAATGATGAGGATGGAGATGAAGAGAAATTTGAATTTTTGCATTTCTTTTATTTTTCTCTTTTATTTCTTTTTAGTAATTTCTTTATTATTGCTTATTAGTTAGATTTAAATTCATACTTGTAGTGTAGATTTATTTTCTTGTCTTTTTATTTCTTTTTGCACTTTAATTTGTAGAGTAGATTTATTTTCTTACATTTTTTGTAATATATTTTGTAGTTTAGAGTTTAATTCTTTGTAGTTAGATTTATTTCTTGTTCATAGTTTAGATTTTTATTTTCTTTTTAATTTTGTAATTAGTTCTTTTTCTTCTTGTTTTTATTTCTTAAGATGTGAAATTAATTCTTTTAGGAATCTTAGAATTGTATGATGCTAGTCTAATTTCCTTTATAATATGCAAATTATTCTCTTTCACTTAAAATGTTTATGTTTAGGATAATCAAGTAGAAAACTAATTGGTAGAAGAAGAATTTGATAATCTATGCTTATCTTAAATGGTTTGATAGGTTATGCTTATGAATTCTAGGATTACTTTCTTGTTGTTGTTCTTATCATGAATAGTAATTTTGATTTAGATGATAATTTGATAGGTTATACTTTTCTTAAATGGTTTGATAGTCTATGCTTAATAAATCTAAGTTGAAATATGATAAAAAGAGAATAGTTTGTATTTTGTAATTAAAATTTGCTAGTGGATTAAATTCTAGATTTCTCATATCTTAAATTGAAGCATCCATCTTAACTTTCTTGAATTCTCTTTTGTTTCTTGATTTTATTCATTCTTCTTTTTTGCCTTGTGATCTCATTTATTCGTTAATTCTTTCTTCTCTACTCTAAAATTCAATTTATTGTCTCTTGCATATATTCACAACAATCACTCATCACAATCATACTTATTCTTTAATTCTATTTTTGTCACGCACACAATATAAGAACCAAGTCGAATAATCTCTTAAAATCACCTTCCTTGTGGGATCGATATTTTTTATACTATAACTTGATTAATTGTGCACTTGCAATTTTGGTACATAATTATGCCGCATCACGTGTTTTCTTAACCAATCATTCAAATTACAAATTTGTACATTTAGATGTTTAGATTTAGGTAATAGCCCCTCAAATCTTCAACAAATACATACAAGTCTCTCAAAGAAATTTAAAATTACTCATGCCTCTCAAAGTTAATTCTCAAGAGGTCTTGCAATTTGGTCCCTAAATTACCAAATACTCCTAAAAACTTATGTGAAAACATAGGCACTTGAGATTCTCTTGAGGGGGAACATAAACTGAAGGGTAACTAAGTGGCCAAATTTTTGCAAGGACTCTCAATGTATAAGACACGTATGAGCAATTTCAATTATTTGAGGGACTAATATGGATTCTTGAAGATTCAAGGAATAATAACTAAATCTAAAAACCTAAAAAATAAACTCTTAAAAAAATTATGTATTTCTTAGATCAAATAAAAGTTCTTATTAACCTTAAAAAGTTAATTCAATCAAAAAAAAAACTTAAAAACTTTAATATTCATAGTAAATTATTGATCAAAAAACACACTTCGATAAATGTGCTTGTTGGAACAGTTTAATAGGTTAATTCCCAAGGGAACGAATTCCTTCAAAAAATAATCATTGTATGTGTGTCTCATTGGTTTTGGTCAATGCAAGGAGACAAGAATCCACAACAACTAATGATAACCGTTGTATGTGTGTCTCATTGGTTTTGGTCAATGCAAGGAGACAAGAATCCACAACAACTAATGATAACCGTTAAAAGAAATTATTCCTAATTCATCCTCAACTAATGATTACTATTAACTGTCTTTTTTTTTTTTCTTCCAAGAAACAAAATCAAGGCTGACTCATTTTGTTTTACTAGTTTATATGCGCGTGTAATGTACGTGGTAAAATATTAAAATATTTTATAATATTTATTTCATTATTAATTTAAATAAGTTAGATTCATCTTTAGTTCATATATGTAAAATTGAATTAAAAGATTTATTTGTATTTTATTGGAATATATTAATAAAAATAAATGTATTGGTTTTTTAAGATAAACTAGGATGAATATATCTAACTGGGATATTGTAATTGTCATTATCAACTATAGTTATAGCAATAATATTTTCTTACATTAAATATGAGACCTAACACATACGTGTATTATACTTTTCTAAATGTATAACGCGTTAAACATGGTCTCGGTATATATTAGGGGAAAAACAGAGGGTACTATAATTAAATAGCAGAGAAATTTCCTGATATCAAAGTAAGGGGGAGAAATAAAATAAAATGCTAAACTAAGAAATAGTTCATCACAATAATACCAAAGATAATATTCAACACAATGGTAACTTGATGAATGGACCACTAATATATCATAAATGCAGGATCATAGAACTTGTTAAGATAAAATTCAGTAGTTGCGAGCATATATAAAAACCCAAAAGGGAAAAAGATGTTACAAAAATCAATAGGAAGAATGCAAATAAGCGCTATTTATAGAACTAAACTTCACTGAACAATCTCCCACAAAAATGAACAAATTTCCAAAGAATAATGTGCATCATAATTATCTCTACCTAAGTATACTGATCAAGTTGCTCTAACCACATAACACAGAATCAATCCTATTCTATCCCCAATTAAAAAAAACCTTTAAGAATTCACACAAAGAAAAAATCTACAAATTTTACCCAGCAGCACTAAACTTTAATAAACGAACTCCTAGCAAAAGTATTCAAAATTATCTCGAGCTATATTAAATGATTAACAATATCCTGACCACAGCACACCAAAACAATACAATCCTTCAAAGAAATGAATAAGATAATATTCAACACAATGGTAACTTGATGAAGGGACCACAAACATATTATAAATGCAGGATCATATCCTTAGATAATAATTAATGATAAGAAATGGTTAAATATGAATGTGTAATTTTATGTGATGAAAGCAATCACATAAGCATACAAAAATAATAATAAGTTTGCATGAAAATTCCTTATAAAAATTCCTTATAAAAATTCCTAATTGTACTAAAAAATTAAGTTATGACATAAAATGATTAAAAAATAATTGTACTTAAAAATTTCTAATTGAACCAAGATCAATCTTTCTCCACCTTTATCTTTTTCCTGGGCAATTCTAAAGTAGCATATTCATCATCTACGTCGATTCTAATATCAGGCTGGAGTTGAATTTCTTGTGTTATTATATTTCCTTCTTCTCGTTCATCTTTTGTCTTTTCATCTAACTTCACCAGGAATTTGAATGTTTTTCCGATGTTCAAAACTAATTTCTGGAAATATGGACTCTGATTATTTTTCTGTTGCAATGAAAACAAATGTTATTTTAATACTTTTGAATTTTTTTTTATTTTCTAAATTATTACTTGAATAGAGTTATGAATTACCTCTTTTTTCTATAATGAATTTTTCTGTTGTGCATCTAATAAGAGTTTCTGTTACGTTAAAGAGTGTTACTTTTGCATTATTCATGCTATATTCCACGAGAATCTTAACTAAGTACCTGTAGTTTATATTGTTTATTTCTAGAGATAGTTAGTACTGTATTATAATATGTTCATGTCATAAAAAATATATATTACATAACCTTGGTACTGGGTCATCAATAATTCTGCGGTATTTGTCATTCAGACACTCTTTACTGACGTCTTTATCTATCTTCCTGTCACAGCCTTTGCAAGCATAGAACCATGGCTCGAGCTTATTTAAAATAGTAGTTATCTTTGCCTTAAATGTGCAATGTTGTGCCTGTATATTAACAAAATATAGTTAGATTTAAATTTGTTAATAAGAATAGGTTTCTAATATTGTACCTGTATCGAATTCTGGGATGTATGCATAATATCACTAATTTGAATTTCCTTTGCATTTTAAAAATCATCGATGAAGATCCTTTTGCTTTTTGCGGCTTCTTCCAATTGAAACATGCATATTAGATTAAAACATAATACTCTTTCATTATTGGGTTATATGAAAGTATGCTTGTTTTTCTTACCATTCCCTTAAGTCTCTAGCTAGTTCTATTTTTCGGTTGATACATATTGTTGATATAATTTGCGACGACATGCTTGTGTCCTCTGCAAAATTAAGATAATTATAGGATTAATTTTATGTTTAGCTATATTTAATAAGAATTTCAGTAATAAATTATGTACCTTGATATATAGAGATTTTAAAATCTGATAATGCTATTATAAGCTTATATTTGATTTTGAATTCAAGAGATCCTTCATTTGTAGCCAAATCTCCAAATAAAGTTACGCGCATAGGCATTCCACTGTATATGAAAAAAGAAAGGATGTTAATCTTATTTTTTTTCTTATGATATTGGAAATAATTATCATGAATATACCTTATATCCATTAGCGTGATTTCCATTCTAGTGCCTGGTTTGTTATGTCTTGTAATATATGATGCGGCATAAACATGTACCAAAAAGGTTGCAAGTGCACAACCGTGTCAAGTTATAGTATTTAAGATATCGATCCCACGAGGAAGGTGTTTTGTAGGAGAAAATATAAAACCGGTTCTTATGTTGTGTGCGTGACAAATAGGAGTGATGAGTGAATGTGATTGTGGAGAGATAGAGAGAGTGGAAGTGAAACTGTGTAAATCGGCATGAAATATAAGTGAGAGTGGATGTGACAAAGAATGAATATGATCAATAAGGCAAGAAGGAAAAAGAAAATAAAAATCAAGAATAAAGAAAATAAAATTCAAGAATAAAAGAAAATGCAAGAAATTAAAGATGGTGGATTCAATTATAGATATGGGTAATCTAAAATTGAACCCACTTCTTAGAAAAGGGTGATTCCCTAGAGGGTTCTAGCCTAAAGGCGAATCAACAAAATAAAAATAAACAAAAAGAAAAACTAAACCCAAGAGGGTTCTAGCCTCAAGGTGAATAGTGCAAGAAATTAAAATCTAACTACAAAATAAATTGTAAAATCTAATTACAAAATAAAATTACAAGAATTAAATGCAAGAAAATAAATCTACTCTATAAGCATGAAATAAATCTAAGGCAAGAGGGTTCTAGCCTCTTGGCTATTTAACAAGAAAAATAAAATCTAATTACAAGCATGAAAATAAATCTAACTAATAAGCAATAAAAGAGAAATAAAAGAGAAAAAGGAAAGAAATGCATTTGAATTTGCTTTTTGTTCTTCTCTAGCCCAAATATAGGAAGCCCATTTGATTTTCAAAAATAAATGAAAATCAATCTCAGCAGCAATGTCCGGTCCATGTCCTTTTATAAAACAAAGTCCATGCATTTCTTTTGATTTTCACAACAAAGCTAAGTCCGGCCCAATGCTTTTGAATTTCAAAATTAAAGTTTGCAGCAATGGTCCGGTTCCCATTCAAAATCTTCAGCCCATGTTGTGATTTTCAGCTGCAGCATTCAGAACAAATCCGGCCCATTCAATTTTCTCCATCAAATTGATATTCAACTCCAAATCTCCCAAGCTTCATCCGGTCCTCAAGCTGCAGTACCAAGCCATTGATTTTCGAAAATAAAAAAAACACACATGCCAAGAGCTCCATTGTGGAAGTGATATTGGGCTTGACTTCATGGGCTTCTTCAAAAATAAAAATAAAAATCCACACTTGCCTTATTGCTTCATGGGCTTTAATTCTTCTTTGGGGCTTGGATAATTTGGAAATTTAATTTTCCAATGGGCTTCTTGATTCATTTCTTCATTTAATCAATGGGTTTTTGTTGAGAGATGAGAAGTTAAGATTTATTCTTCATTAATCTGCAATTAAAAGATAAAAACAATTATTAGTGGTATATTTATTCATATAAAATAGATAATGAGGGTATAAAATTGTAATAAAATGTGATTATCAATATAGTTGATCGTCAGCTTCACGTTAGTTGTTATTGTAAGAATATCTTCAAGTAATTTTATAAAAAGATTATGAATCTATAAATTTACGTTTCATTTCATATTAAAGATTAAAGTAAGAAATTTATAAGTACTTACTAATTTTTGTTGCATCATTCATGGAAAATGCTTCTTCAATTGGGACAAAGTTGTTCAATATGTTCTCTAATTGGAAACCTGTTGGTGCTTCTTTGATAGATACGTCTTTTGTTAGTACTAATTCAAGTGACTTGTGGATACTTAGAAAACCTGGGTTTATTCCTTTCACTTCTCCATTTGAAATAAAAATAATTTGATTTTTTTGAAGCATATCTATAAACTTTTCGATAGTCTCTCCGTGCATAACTCTTTGTATTCTGTTACCCTGCAAATATTATTAACACCAGAGGTTAATGTATGGAAAATATAATTAATTAATACTAAGCTATATATTATATTTTAACTGTTATATGTAAACAGGAAAACAATATAAAAAGGACTTATGAAAATTATTAGGGTTTTAATGAAATTTACCGAATAGATAATGAAGTTTAACAATATTCATATGATAAGACGTAACGTTGTGCAAGTAATATATTATAAAGAATAATTTTATTTTACCTTAGCGTCAGCGAGAATTAGCTTTAGTAATTTCCCTGATCCTTTTGCATTTCTGTAAGTAGCCTCTACACTTCGAAGTGTGATAACATGAATGGTCCATTCTTTCTAAAACTTTTTGAGCTGGCTTATTTGGATGTGTTGAGTTTGGCCTTCAGTACTGGTAGTCATATTTCCTGTTAATTAGATTAAAATATAAATGTTAGTTTTGACTAATGTTATTGAATATATCATAGCTGAGAAAATGAATTTATTAATTTTTGTTCCCCATAAGGTTTTGAATATTATTAATAGATAATATTGTTTGAGTGGGTAAAAAAAATAAGTGAATGCTAAAGGGAAAAAAGTTATACAATATTGAAAATTCTAAATTATAGGAATGAACATGAATGATCATACATAATTATTTCGATAAATTAATTACCTTTAGAATAGCTATTGTGACTTTAAAGTTCATTAAATATTTGTTGGTTGGAGGACTTCCTTGTATACTAGATTTTTTTTGTATCTTTCTTCTTCTTTAAATGTTTCGTCCGATATAATTAGGACTTTGGTTGTTGTCATTGAAGTCCCTCGTGATAAAGCAACATATAGCTGTCCATGAGAGAAAACGTGTTGAGGTAGATAGATGCCTACATGAGGAATTGTTTGTCCGTATGATTTATTGATTGTCATTGCAAAATATAGCCGTATTGGAAATTACTTTCGTTTAAACTTGAATGGGAACCCCTCATCTTCTACTGGAGATAACGGTATTCGTAAGAAAACTTCTTTCCCAGCATGTTGGCCCATTGTGATCTTAGCATGAATTATATTACAATTAAAATCTTGACATATCATTCTTGTTCCGTTGCATAGCCCATTAGTTGGGTCTAGATTCCTTAATAAAATAACATGACAATGTTTCTTTAACACCAGCTTGTGGGGTGGTAGTCTATTTGGTAGCAATAGTTTAGAAACTCTTACTGGTAGTGATGATTAGTGTCATCAACTGCTTCATCAAAGCTGTAGAATTCTTTTCCTTCACCTAGAAATTGTTTTATGATTTTATCATTTAGCATGTCAACATATTCATTTTTTGTTGCCAGGATAGCTTGATCTTTTATATAGTCAATGGATTGGAAGTTCTTATTTAAAGATAGAAAAATAATTTTATGAGACAATCTTATGGTAAATCATCACTTTGATTCTTGATCAAAATAGATATGGGCAACGCTATTAGGTCATCAGCCACTATCGGTTCATCTCTTTTCCCAACTATAAGAAGGAAGTCGCTAAATGTTGAATTTGTCCTTTCTTTCATATTCTTTGGTAGCTTCAACTTTTCCATTTTGCTCCACAAATATGAGCTCACTAAACTTTCTGTAATAACCATAAAATATCGATACCAGTTAAAATAATTTTTTGGTATTTTAAAATATTCAATTATTATTATTAAAGGAGTATTTATATTTTTCATAATTTTCTAGAATTTTCTATGATTTAAAAATTTTAGATCATATTTATTTAATGATTTTGCTATTATAAATTAAATTGTTACAGTAAAAACTTTTAGATCAATATTTGAAAATTAATTATTGATATCAATTAAATTATTAAATGGTTTTGCTATTATAAATTAAATTCTTACAATAAAAGCTTTTAATATAAATTGTTATTATCATTATTATTATTTATCTTGTATTAAAAATATTTATCCCAGTATTTTTCTTTAGTATTCTACTTAATTTTATGGTATTTTATTTTTCATATTTTTTTCTTAGTCTTCTGGTATTTTTCTAATTTTTTAGTATTTTTCGTATTTCCCTAACCCTAATCTCAACCCTACCCTATAAATACACACGTATACATTTTCTCCCACATTTTATTACAATTTTATACCCTCATTATCTATTTTACATGAATAAATATACCATTAATAATTTTTTTTAGATTAGTTTATATATAAATGAATGGAAATATAAATAAATATTATTAAATGTAAAAACCCCTCAAAAATCTCTCTTCTCTATTTTGCAGCATTTTAGAAGCCTATGATTGAAAGGTTGAAAGCCCATCAAGCAAATGATGGCCCAAAGAAAAAAAATAAAAAAAATAAAACAAAAATCCTCCATCTCATTGAAGCAAAAGCCCACAAATGAATTATGAAGCAAGGCTAAAAAAATCCTCCATCACATTGAAGCCCAAAGCCCATCAATAAATGTTTGCATTTTTTTCTCAAGGACTTCTTTGCTGCAGAGTTGATTTTGTGGACCGGACTTTGATGATTGGACCGGACTTCATTTTTTCTCAAAACAAAAGCATAGGGGACCGGACTGTGGACCTGCAGCAACATTGAAGTCTCATTTTTTCTTTTGGAAATCAAATACATGAGAACTGGGCCGGACTTTGGGCTGCTCAAATAAATGAGCTGCAGATTTTCAAGAATGGGACCGGCCTTGGAATGAAATGCTGCAAATATATGGACCAGACTTGTTTTCATTTTGTGAAAATCATATGGAGCTAATTGGGCCGAAAATTGATTGTTGCAAAATTGGATTTTCTTTTGAAAATAAAATAAATCATATGGGCTAAAGAAGAACCAAAAAGCAAATTCAAAGGTGGAGATTGTTGCTTGGAGCTCAAGACAAATCCAAGGGCTCATATTCATTGAAGATTACTATAAATAGGGGTAGAGAGTGAGGGGTTAGAGGTGGGAAAATTTTGTAAACTCCTTTTGGAGAGAAGGGCTACTCTTAATTGAGAATGCCTTCCAAAAATTGTAACTTTAGTTGCAATTAATAAAAATAATTTTTCCTCTTTAAATTTGTTCTTTCTTGCAATTAATAAAAATAATTTTTCCTCTTTAAATTTGTTCTTTCTCCTCTTTGTTGAATGATGAGGATGGAGATGAAGAGCAATTTGAAGGTTTGCATTTCTTTTCTCTTTTATTTCTTTTTAGTAATTTCTTTATTATTGCTTATTAGTTAGTTTTAAATTCATGCTTGTAGTGTAGATTTACTTTCTTGCCTTTTTTATTTTCTTTTTGCACTTTAATTTGTAGAATAGATTTATTTTCTTGCATTTTATTTTTGTAATATATTTTGTAGTGTAGATTTTTATTTTCTTTGTAGTTAGATTTATTTCTTGTTCATAGTTTAGATTTTTCTTTTCTTTTTATTTTTGTAATTAGTTCTTTTTCTTGTTTTTATTTCTTAAATATGTGAATTTAATTCTTGTAGGAAGTTTAGAATTATATGAAACTAGTCTAATTTCCTTTATATTGTATGAATTATTCTCTTGCACTTAAAATGTTCATGTTTAGGATAATCAACTAGAGAACTAATCGGTAGAAGAAGAATTTGATAATCTATGCTTATCTTAAATGGTTTGATAGGTTATGCTTATGAATTCTAGGATTATTATCATGTTGTTGTTCTTATCATGAATAGTAATTTTGACTTAGATGATAATTTGATAGGTTACACTTTCCTTAAATGGTTTGATAATCTATGCTTAATAAATCTAAGTTGAAATATGATAAAAAGAGAATAGTTTATATTTTGTAATTGAAATTGGTTAGTGGATTATATTCTAGATTTCTTACCGCTTTTGAATCCTCCATCTTGACTTTCTTAAATTTTCTTTTTATTTTTGGTTTTATTTCTTGATTTTATTAATTCATATTTCTTGCCTTGTGATTTCATTTATTCTTTAATTCTTCCTTCTCTCCTCTAAAATTCAATTTACTACTTTTTGCATATATTCATAACAATCACTCAACAAAATCACACTTATTCTTTATTCCTAATTGTCATGCACAAAACATAAGAACCAAGTTTAATAATCTCTTAAAATCACCTTCTTCGTGGGATCGATATCTTTTTATACTATAACTTGATAAATTGTGCACTTGCAATTTTGGTACATAATTATGCCACATCAACACAATCACACTTATTCTTTATTCCTAATTGTCACGCACAAAATATAAGAACCAAGTTTAATAATCTCTTAAAATCACCTTCTTCGTGGGATCGATATCTTTTTATACTATAACTTGATAAATTGTGCACTTGCAATTTTGGTACATAATTATGCCGCATCAAGTTTTTGGCGCCGTTGCCGGGGAAGGTGCTAAAATAGGATTTTATTAACTTGATTCTTTAACTTGTGTATTTTTCTTGTGAAGGAACCGCTTGGAGCTTGAAAATCTTGGATTGAAGATCAAGAATTTGGAGCATTGCTTTCGGGTAAGTCTTCTTTCTAGTTTTCAATTCCACCCTCTTTAGCTAGCTTCACAATTAGAGACAATTAGGATTTAAAAAAAAGATTTTATTTTTGTTGACCATAATAAAATCCATCTTTCACTTAGATATTAACTAACAAGATAATAAACTCAAACAATTTTCCCCTTCTCACTTTTGATTATTGTTGACCATAATTAAAAAATATAAAGATTTTCTTTTTACCATCCTTTTTAGTCGCTTTTAATTTCTAGGGTTGCATTTCATATAGTGTAGGAATTCACCAAAGTGATTGTAGCACTTGATTTGGCACACACTTAAAACATTCTTAAGGGCAAAACCCCAATCAAGATAAGGTAAGGGATTTCATCACCCTTTCCTTAGCCCACAAATCACTAATTCCTCACTTCACAAACCCAAGCCTTCTAAAACTCATTAGACGTTGGCCCCTAAGGATTCGAGCTCAATAAGGAACAAGAAATCCTTAAGTGAACGGTTTAAGTTTTCTCAGAATAGTTGGTGTCTAAGGCAAGGTTTAGGGGTTGCGTAAAGCGCTCCGCAAGGAAAGAGGTACTTAATTGATCTTTGATCACCCTCTAGTACTATCCTTACCTGGCTAACTACCTGGGTAAAACTTTGATCTTTTCACTGTAGGAATTTTTGGTTAGGAGCTGGTCTAGTGGAGTTAGGCTAAACCCTAGAGTTAGAGTTGATTGAAAAGTGATTGCCTTGATTTGTTTTAGTTAGGATTTTTTTCTTTATCTTCTCATATTAAAAAAAAACTAATTTTCTTTCTTCTTTCCTTTATAAAAAAAAACTAACTTTCTTTCTTTCTTTAAAAAAAACTATCTTTCTTTCTTTCCTTTAAAAAAAACTAATTTTCTTTCTTTCCTTAAAAAGAAAAAAAAAATTTTGTGTATGCAATTTTGGGTTCGGGATAATTTTCATCGCTTAATCCGTGTTGAACCAATCCAAGAAATGGCAAATCAGCCCGTTCTTCAGGATATGTGTTACCCCACCAGAAATGCAATTCCATCTTGCATAAGACTCCCCGAAGTAAATGGAGCAAATTTCGAGCTTAGACCGCATTTCATTAACATGCTTCCCAAATTCCTAGGTAATGAAACAGAAGATGCATATATATTTATCTCGGAATTTGAGGAAGTATGTATTATGATAAAAATGAGAGAATTAACCGAAGATGCGATTAAGCTTAGATTTATTCCATTTGCTCTAAAGGACAAAGCTAAAAAATGGCTGTACAGCTTACCGATAAATTCCATCTCAACTTGGGAGGAATTTGTCACCGTTTTTCTCAAGAAATTTTTCCCTATTCACAAAACGGTAAAGCTTAGGAACAGCATTCAGAATTTCAAAATTGTCCCGGGAGAGCCATTCTGGAAATACTTTGACCGATTTAAAGATCTTTTAATCCAATGTCCTCATCACGGTCTAGAAAAATGGCGATTGTGCCAAGTCATATATGAAGGATTGGACTATTCTTCAAAAACATCTTTAGAATCTATGTGTCAGGGAGATTTTATGAGAAAAAACGCCGATGAAGCTTGGGAATTCCTAGAGAGTCTATCCGAGAAAACAATGCAGTGGGAAAACTGTGATGACAGGGTTTCATCTGTTTCCCAATCTAAGTCTAGTGGTTTTTCCCTGGAGTCAAACATTGCTTCTGAAGCAAAGATGGCGATGATTCTGCGGAGGTTAGAAGCCTTAGAAGTTAAGGAACGAGCTCCGGCTCAAATCAATCATATTTCTGCCCCGGGATGTCATAACTGTCAGTCTCCTACCCACGTTTCAGAGGAATGTCCTCTTCTAGGAAACAACCACGCTTTAGAACAGATGAACGCTGCATTCCAGCGTCCTAGAAATGATCCATTTTCTCCAACCTACAATCCAGGTTGGAGAAATCATCCCAATTTTGCTTGGAACCAAGGAAATAAGGAAATTCTCCCGGAAATCAAAACTTCATTCCCGCGTCAAACCCGCAATTCCCGAGGGGAAACGCTGTCCCGTTCAATGCACCGAACAATTTTTCTAACCCACATTTTCCAAACCAACATCCTCATCCTCAACAGCCATCAAATTCCGATCATGACAAACGTTTGAGTGTCTTAGAAAAGGGTTTAGAAGCTATGATCAAAGCTTCTACACAAACTACCAACATGTTGACCCAGTCATCCACCACTTTAAATTCATTCATGCAAACCACCGGCCAAGTGCTCAACTCGAACACACAAGCCATAGCCCAGTTAGAAACCCAACTTGGACAACTAGCCACTGCCGTGAGTGAGAGAGAAAAAGGAAAATTCCCTAGTCAACCTGTTGCAAACCCTAAAGACAATGGATCCAGTTCAAACCATCCAGCTCATGTGAATGCAGTACACACACTGCGATCAGGAAAACAAATAGACAATCAGGTTAGAATGCCACCGGATCAAACCCCTTCTTCCATTCAAAACACTCCTTCCGATGAAGTAATTCCTTCCGATGACCAAAATGCTGAACTTGAGATTGAGCCTGATCTAGATAGGTATAGGTCCGTTGCCCCCTTTCCAGATAGACTCAAACCTAGGAAAAACTCCCCGCAGGTTGAGAAAATCCTAGAAACGTTTAAACAGGTCAAGATCAACATCCCTCTCTTAGATGCAATCGAACAAATTCCTTCTTATGCAAAGTTCTTGAAGGACTTATGCACTAAGAAAAGAACAACCAATGTCCATGCATCTGATTTAATGATTGAGGAGCTTTCTGATGACGAACTTGAGATAGAACCGCTGGTCAATCATGTTTTTGCTGTTGGCTGGCAACGAGAACCTTTAGAGATAGAACCCCGAGTCCAGCTTCGCCCATCTGTGGAGGAACCCCCTAAGTTAGAGCTCAAACCTCTACCCGAAAATCTAGAGTATGCCTACTTAGGGGAGAACGAGTCTTTACCAGTTATCATTTCTTCTGAGTTGACTACCGGTCAAAAGGAAGCTCTCTTAGCTGTTTTAAGAGAGAATAGGGAAGCCATTGGATGGACCATGGCTGATATCAAAGGGATTAGTCCAACCATTGTTCAACACCGAATCCATTTGATAGATGATGCCAAACCTACTAGAGATGCTCAACGTAGGTTAAACCCAGTGATGAAAGAAGCCGTTAGGAAAGACATTCTGAAATGTCTCGATCATGGGATCATTTATCCCATTTCTGATAGTTCATGGGTGAGTCCAGTCCAAGTTGTTCCAAAGAAATCTGGGATCACCGTGATCCAAAATGAGGCTAATGAGCTGATTCCCACTCGAATCCAAACCGGATGGCGAGTTTGCATTGACTACCGAAAGCTCAACTTAGCCACTCGGAAAGATCACTTCCCTCTTCCTTTCATTGACCAAATGTTAGAGCGTTTAGCAGGACACGAGTTCTACTGTTTCCTGGATGGATATTCAGGTTACAATCAAATCCCTATCGCTCCAGAAGATCAGGAGAAAACCACCTTCACTTGCCCGTATGGAACATTCGCATACCGACGCATGCCTTTTGGCCTGTGCAATGCACCGGCCACATTCCAACGTTGCATGATCAGTATTTTTTCCGACATGGTAGAGCGATTTCTCGAAATTTTCATGGATGACTTTTCCATTTTTGGTGACACATTTTCCCAATGTTTGCATCATCTTAAACTGGTCCTAGAACGGTGTAGGGAGAAAAATCTGACTCTCAATTGGGAGAAATGTCATTTCATGGTCAAACAAGGCATTGTCTTAGGACATGTAGTTTCCAATAGGGGAATCGAAGTGGACAAAGCTAAGGTAGATCTCATTTCCAATCTCCCTCCTCCCAAAACTGTCAAAGATGTCAGATCGTTTCTTGGTCATGCTGGTTTTTACCGACGTTTCATCAAGGATTTCAGCAAAATTGCTAGACCCTTGACCAATCTCTTAGCCAAGGATACATCATTTGTCTTCTCTCCCGACTGCCTCAAAGCTTTTGAATATCTGAAAAAGGAGCTAACCACAGCTCCTATCATTCATGCACCGGACTGGACCTTACCATTCGAACTGATGTGTGATGCATCTGATTCTGCGATTGGAGCTGTTTTAGGACAACGGTTTGATGGAAAACCGCATGTGATCTACTACGCCAGTAGGACTCTGAATGATGCCCAGCAAAACTACTCTGTCACAGAGAAAGAGTTTTTAGCTGTAGTCTTTGCCTTAGAAAAATTCAGGTCCTACCTCATCGGTTCCTTAACCAAAGTTTTCACTGATCATGCCGCACTAAAGTATCTTTTGACCAAAAAGGATGCTAAAGCACGGCTCATTAGATGGATTCTCCTTCTTCAAGAGTTTGACATTCAAATTCTTGACAGAAGGGGAACAGAGAACCCCGTAGCAGATCACCTCTCTCGACTCCCAAATGCACCAACATCAACCGTTCCAATCAATGAACATTTTCCAGATGAACAACTCCTAGAAATCCAATCTGTTCCCTGGTTCGCCGACATTGTGAACTACATAGTCATGAACCAGATCCCTTCTCATTGGTCCAAACAGGATAGATCCCGTTTTCTCTCCCAAGTAAAATACTTTTACTGGGATGTTCCATATCTGTTCAAATACTGTCCTGATCAGATCTTTAGGAGGTGTGTTCCCACTGAAGAAACTAGGAGTGTTCTATCCTTTTGTCATGAGCAAGCCTGTGGGGGTCACTTTGGCCCGAGAAAAACAGCTAAAAAAGTTCTCCAATCTGGGCTGCACTCTCTTCAAGGATTCATTCGAGTTTTGCAAAACCTGTAACCGCTGTCAGCTTTTAGGGAAGGTCACTAGAAGAAATATGATGCCCTTACAACCCATCTTATCCGTTGAACTTTTTGATCTGTGGGGTATCGATTTCATGGGACCATTTCCAAATTCCTTTGGAAATGTCTACATTCTAGTAGCCGTTGAATACATGTCAAAATGGGTTGAGGCGGTAGCTTGCAAAACTAATGACAACAAGGTCGTTGTCAAGTTTTTGAAAGAGAACATTTTTGCCCGGTTTGGAGTACCTCGAGCGATCATTAGTGATAACGGTACACATTTCTGTAACCGTTCTTTCGAGGCTTTGATGAGGAAATATTCAATCCCACATAAATTGTCAACTCCTTATCACCCCCAAACCAGTGGACAAGTAGAGGTCACAAACACACAGATCAAACAAATCTTAGAAAAAATAGTTAATCATAACAGAAAAGATTGGTCTGTAAAATTGTGTGATGCTCTGTGGGCATATAGAACAGCTTTTAAGGCCAATTTGGGGATGTCACCATACAGATTAATATTCGAGAAAGCTTGCCACCTACCAGTAGAATTAGAACATCGAGCAATGTGGGCAATAAAACAGTTGAATTTTAACTCAGACTCGGCAGGTAAGAACAGATTGCTCCAAATAAATGAGTTGGAAGAAATTCGGAATGATGCATACATAAACTCAAAAATTTACAAAGAGAAAACAAAGATTTTTCATGACAAATCAATTTTGTGAAAAAATTTCTCTCCAGGACAGAAAGTTTTATTGTACAATTCAAAATTGCATCTTTTTCCGGGAAAATTGAGATCAAGATGGACAGGTCCATTTTTTGTTAAACAAGTTTTTCCACATGGAGCTGTCGAGATAGAAAATCCTAAAAATGGTAATATTTTTAAAATAAATGGTCAACGTCTAAAACCATTTTTAGAATTTTCTACGCTCGGAGAGGAAGAGGTGTTGGTTCTTCATGAACCTCATTATCTATAAAAAAAAATTGAATAAGTAACAAATAAAAAAATAAAAAAATAAAAAAATTACTTTCAATTTTTCTCTTATTTGATTTCTTCCTCCTCATACTAACAGTAATTGCAGATCCTTATCATCATTGTCAACCAAACAACTGTAAGTTCTTTAATTTCATTGTCAACCAAACAACTGTAAGTTCTTTAATTTTATCTGCTTTACTTTGTGCTTCAGCGAATTTGCAGTGAGGACAATGCAAAATTTAGGTGTGGGGTTTGTGCTTCAGCGAATTTGCAGTGAGGACAATGCAAAATTTAGGTGTGGGGGTGAGAAATACATATTTTCTTCTTTATTTTACCTTTTTGGTTATATTTTTCTTTCTTTTTGTTAAAAAAAAATTATAAAAATATTGTCACTTGCCAAATTAATAGAGTTAAGTAATAATTGATCAAATTGATAGATTTTAAATTTTCTAATTCTTAGTTAGTGACATATTCAAGTTCACCTTTTATGATAACTCCGAATAAAATTCTTAAGAAATGATTTTTCAACTAGTATACTTTACTTAAGTCTTACCTTAGATTTTTAATTAAAAATAATGAAATTTTTGCATGCTTAACTTAGAGTTGAAAATATTTTTTCAAGTTATCTTGATTTACACATTTTTTTAGACTATATATACTTACACATATATATATTAAAAAGAAACTAACCTTATAAAAAAGAGTGCGAAAAATAGGCACCACAAAAAAAAAATAAAAACTCTTAAATTCAAGGTGATTCTATCTTATAAAGCCTAAGTTGACTGAGCAATTAAGCCCAAGGAATATCTCTATACTTAATGACCTAAGCCCAATTGGGTTGGGATTCATTGGCCCAAAACTCGTTAAATGGTCACTTAGAAAGCCCGTTAAAATAGAAAACAATCACCAAGAATTAGAGAGTGAGAAAATATATATATATATATAACTCTAACCATTGTTTTTATATATTGCTGTTTTGTATATATGGTCTTTGAAAAATAATTTTTGATCGAGAGACTTGAAAGTTATTTAAAACAAAGAGTTGGCATGTTCTTTTCAAAACTTTTTAATTAAATTTCTAAGATTTGACTTGGTTTTGTATTGCTATAATGAAAAAGATTTTCTAGGGGATTTACATTGGAGTTATATATAAAAACGTTTTCTTGATTATTATTCACTGACTTCTTAAATTTGGCAAGTCAACCGAATTTTGTGGGTATATTCACTGCAAACCCTCACGAGACTACAACTCGTCCACTAGGGTAACCTAGGGGTTTAAAGGCTTGTTGTATGCGCTAAATACAACCGCGATTCTTGCGAAAGTGAGTTAGGATTTTCTTTTTTTTTTCGTTGCTAGAGGACTAGCAAAAGTTTAGGTGTGGGGGTATTTGATAATCACATTTTATTACAATTTTATTCCCTCATTATCTATTTTACATGAATAAATATACCATTAATAATTGTTTTTAGATTAGTTTATATATAAATGAATGGAAATATAAATAAATATTATTAAATGTAAAAACCCCTTAAAAATCTCTCTTCTCTATTTTGCAGCATTTTAGAAGCCTATGATTGAAAGGTTGAAAGCCCATCAAGCAAATGATGGCCCAAAGAAAAAAAATAAAAAAAATAAAACAAAAATCCTCTATCTCATTGAAGCAAAAGCCCACAAATGAATTATGAAGCAAGGCTAAAAAAATCCTCCATCACATTGAAGCCCAAAGCCCATCAATAAATGTTTGCATTTTTTTCTCAAGGACTTCTTTGCTGCAGAGTTGATTTTGTGGACCGGACTTTGATGATTGGACCGGACTTCATTTTTTCTCAAAACAAAAGCATAGGGGACCGGACTGTGGACCTGCAGCAACATTGAAGCCTCATTTTTTCTTTTGGAAATCAAATACATGAGAACTGGGCCGGACTTTGGGCTGCTCAAATAAATGAGCTGCAGATTTTCAAGAATGGGACCGGCCTTGGAATGAAATGCTGCAAATATATGGACCGGACTTGTTTTCATTTTGTGAAAATCATATGGAGCTAATTGGGCCGAAAATTGATTGTTGCAAAATTGGATTTTCTTTTGAAAATCAAATAAATCATATGGGCTAAAGAAGAACCAAAAAGCAAATTCAAAGGTGGAGATTGTTGCTTGGAGCTCAAGACAAATCCAAGGGCTCATATTCATTGAAGATTACTATAAATAGGGGTAGAGAGTGAGGGGTTAGAGGTGTGAAAATTTTGTAAACTCCTTTTGGAGAGGAGGGCTACTCTTAATTGAGAAGGCCTTCCAAAAATTGTAACTTTAGTTGCAATTAATAAAAATAATTTTTTCCTCTTTAAATTTGTTCTTTCTCCTCTTTGTTGAATGATGAGGATGGAGATGAAGAGCAATTTGAAGGTTTGCATTTCTTTTCTCTTTTATTTCTTTTTAGTAATTTCTTTATTATTGCTTATTAGTTAGATTTAAATTCATGCTTGTAGTGTAGATTTATTTTCTTGTCTTTTTTATTTCTTTTTGCACTTTAATTTGTAGAATAGATTTATTTTCTTGCATTTAATTTTTGTAATATATTTTGTAGTGTAGATTTTTATTTTCTTTGTAGTTAGATTTATTTCTTGTTCATAGTTTAGATTTTTCTTTTCTTTTATTTTTATAATTCGTTCTTTTTCTTGTTTTTATTTCTTAAATATGTGAATTTAATTCTTGTAGGAAGTTTAGAATTATATGAAACTAGTCTAATTTCCTTTATATTGTATGAATTATTCTCTTGTACTTAAAATGTTCATGTTTAGGATAATCAACTAGAGAACTAATCGGTAGAAGAAGAATTTGATAATCTATGCTTATCTTAAATGGTTTGATAGGTTATGCTTATGAATTCTAGGATTATTATCATGTTGTTGTTCTTATCATGAATAGTAATTTTAGCTTAGATGATAATTTGATAGGTTACACTTTCCTTAAATGGTTTGATAATCTATGCTTAATAAATCTAAGTTGAAATATGATAAAAAGAGAATAGTTTATATTTTGTAATTGAAATTGGTTAGTGGATTATATTCTAGATTTCTTACCTCTTTTGAATCCTTCATCTTAACTTTCTTAAATTTTCTTTTCATTTTTGGTTTTATTTCTTGATTTTATTAATTCATATTTCTTGCCTTGTGATTTCATTTATTCTTTAATTCTTCCTTCTCTCCTCTAAAATTCAATTTACTATTTTTTGCATATATTCATAACAATCACTCAACAAAATCACACTTATTCTTTATTCCTAATTGTCATGCACAAAACATAAGAACCATTTCTAATAATCTCTTAAAATCACCTTCCTCGTGGGATCGATATTCTTATACTATAACTTGATAAATTGTGCACTTGCAATTTTTGGTACATGTTTATGCCGCATCACCTCCGTTGCCTGCATGAGATCTTGGCTTGTGACGGAGATGTTGATATCCGTGAACTACCAAACGATCAGATCGGATCCGGAGCTTTGTTGATTCACGAAGGAATCAAGAAACTAAAGCAATTATCTCGGCAACATTGAGATAATCACTCTTCTAAAGATCACCGCAACGGGGTAATCTCAAGGGAAGGAACCGGGAACTATAAATCTGACGAGCTCCTATTCTTTATGCTGACAAAATCGATCCGATCTCCTCCTCTCTTCTGAAATTCGTGCTCCTTCAGTTTTCAATTCAGTAGGACTTCGCCGACGCTCGAGAATTCTAGATCCGTACAAATGAGGGCCCTAGGCTGTATTTATAGGCTTCAGGACATCCGTTTTTGGATAAGAATGAATGATTTGATCTTATCTTCAGTTGTAACCACTTAACCACGTTCTTGGATGATATTTTATCAATTAAAACAAATTTAGGCAGTTAACGGTCGAAAAACAGCTCAAAACAGCTAATAACAGGGTTTTTAGGGCTGCGGACCCCCGCGGTGTCTCGGCCAAGCCGAGACACCTAGGGTGTCTTGGTTTTGGCTCTGGGCTTTTTTTTGTGCATCCCGTTTGTTTTCGCCGTATTTTTGTCATCCGAACTCGGAATCACGCGATTCAAAATACGTAGGAGAGCCGACGAGGAGATCCACAAGCTCCCATGATTGAATCATATATGGAATAGACAGGGCATGATGGGCTCTTCGTATTTCGTAAGCGACGCATAGCTCCTGATCAGTTCATGTTTTCGTTATTCTGAAGTTTTGTTGCTTCACACGGCTCGTTGACTCACTACATGTGCTTATCGACATCAAATAAGCTTCTGTGACTCGGATAGTGATGTTCATTATCTTCTCTCTATCTCGAGCCGCGTGTGGGAACCTATAGGTATTTTTAAATGCCTACAGATACCCTCTCCAAAGTGTTTCAGTCTCGTTTCTTTTATAGAGGAGGCTGAAATACTTTGGATGTGATCGGTCCAACCTTTAGTCGGTATAAAAGGACCTGTAGTTAGTTTTGATTCTTGACTCCTTTGATTTTCAGTCTATTCAATATTTTAACGAATAACTAAAATTCTTCCGACGCTGTGTTTATCATCTGGTCGTCGTTGAAGTCTTAAAAAAACTGGTGAGTTGATTTTGGCTCGTGTCGTCGAGTTGACTTAGAACTGGCTATCTCTGTCATAATATATTGACTTAGAGCTACGCGTTGAATGGTGTTGACCTTAGGGTTTTGGATCACCCGGTATTGACTTTTTATCATAACGCGTTGAACGGTGTTGACCTAGGGTTACGCGTTAACCTGTGTTGACCTTAGGATTTCGGATCGCCCGATGTTGACTTTTCATCGCAATGCGTTGACCGACGTTGACCTAGGATTACGTGTTGACCGGCGTTGACCTTAGGGTTTCGTATCGATCGGCGTTGACACAATTTATACTCGTACGTTTGCTAGAGTTAACATAGTTTAAGCTCTTAAGGCATTGGAGCATGGCGATCCTAAATGCTAGGGTTGTAGGACTAACTGTTAAAGCTGATTCATCTGTATGTATGTATCTTATCTTAAAATTATCGGATTCTTAAGTCAAGAGACCAACTAATGGAGCTGGTGCGTCAATGACTCTTGTATTTATAGGATTTTTGGCAAACCCTCAGCCATCAACGGGTTTGATAAGCCTTTACTGACTACCGTTTGAGTCGGGCTAGCGTGTAGATTGTTTAAATCCGTTCTGCACGTAACGTTGTGCTAAAAGAGTTAACTCTTTTAGTGCTACGATATTGAATACGTAGACTTCATCTTTCTCCCGTAAAAAGACTAAACGACAACGTGTATTAGACGTAGACTTAAGATTTTTGGTAAATCCTCAGCCTTCAACGGATTTGGCTTGCCTTTACCGATTACCGTTCGAATCGGGCTTGCATGCAGATTGTTAAAGTCCGTTTCGCATATGACGTTGTGCTAAGAGAGTTAACTCTCTTAGTGCTATGATATTGAATATGTAGACTTCGTCTTTCTCATAAGAATAGACTACCCGGTAACGCGTGTTAGGTGCTGACTTATCCCTACTTAGGCTTCAGGATAAAAGTCCCCAGACTTGGATTCTTGTGTCTTCTTCTTCAATCAATGAAAGACTAAACTGGCAACGCGTATTAGGCACTAACTTATCGCTACTTAGGATTCGAGATAAAATTCCCCGTACGTGTAAGGCACAGATATGATATTATTAATAACAACCTGCCACAATGTTGAATATGTGGGCTTTTATCTTTTTTACAGTCAAAGACTAACCGGTAACGCATGTTAGGCACTGACTTATCCCTACTTAGGCTTCGGGATAAAAGTCTCCAGACTTGGATTCTGGTGTCTTCTTCAATCTGTGAAAGACCAAACCGGCAACGCGTGTTAGGCGCTGACTTATCCCTACTTAGGATTCAGGATAAAATTCTCCATACGTGTAAGGCACAGATTATGATGTTATTAATAACAACCTGTCACAATGTTGAATATGTGGGATTTTGTCTTTTTTTACGGTTAAAGACTAACCGGTAACGCGTGTTAGGCGCTGACTTATCCCTACTTAGACTTCGGGATAAAATCTTCCGTACGTGTGAAACACGGATTTTAGAGTTGAAGGATGGTATTTTCTCATGGGACAAAGACGAACCCGATACTGGAAAGGAAGAATTTTATATTCTATTTCCAGTTACAAAGGAAACTCAAAGTGGGATCTCCACTTCGAGAATCCGGGCAGGTGAAACTAAGAGTGGGATCTCCACTCCGAGAATCAAATATATTCAGATAACCCTAACTTTTATAGGATTGGTTACCTGATCTGAAAATAAAATTCCAACTTCAGTCCTAACTTTTATAGGTTTGACTGAAGGGAAAAGAGTGGAAGCCTTTCGTTTATCGAAAGGGGAATTCTGATTCTGACCCTAGCTGTTTACAGGTTTGACCGAGCGGGGGTTTGAGACAATCCTAACTTTTATAGGTTTGATCGCTCAATTTAAAAATGGACCTCTCGTTCATGGAAGGAATCGAGAGGGGACTTTGATTGTGGTCTTTACTATAGGAAGGTTTGACCGAATGGAGAGTTTTGAGATAATCCTAACTTTTATAGGTTTAATCGCTCAATTTAAAAGTGGACCTCTCGTTCATGGAAAGAATCAAGAGGAGATTTTGGTTGTGGTCCTAACTATAGGAAGGTTTGACCAAGTGAGAATGAGAGTACAAATTACAGTGGGAGTATTGATTCCTACAAACCACTCAAAAGGGGGTTCCTGGTGTTAAGTAACAAATACTTAACACGGAGGGGCTTGATAATTGTCAATAATCAGGAGATTAAAATTCTGAGTATTATGTTCGGACTCTAACAATGGGAGTGTTGAGTGCACAGACATAACGGGAGTTTGAGTGGAAGTTTCTTATTCATCACCTTCTTGTAGTGGCCGGGTTATCCCTAAGAATATATTATACAGAATTCTTTCGGGAACTTCCCGTTACATGAATCATCCACCCCCAGCTTTTTGCAAAATTGGGTCTAATATTGAACTCAGTTGCGTGATCGGGTTATCCTTAAGAATATTATGTATAAAATTCTCCAGAAACTTCCTGTAAATTTAGGAAATAATTTAGACTCATATACCTATTAGAGTACCAGGGAGCAGTTTAATCTTATATACCGGTTGGAGGATTAAGAAGCAGTTTATACTCGTATACTCTTTGGAGTCTCGGAAGGAGCAGTTTATACTCTTATACTTGTCAGAGTCTTCATTCGGCTTAATTTAGCGTTATGACGCTAGCTTCAACCAGGATTTGGATGCTATTCTTAAGAACTAAGCAAGCCTTGGTGGGATGAATGATCCTCCTATGGTACGTACAGTACTTTGGAGCCGCAGTATTATCAGCTTCCTCCTGATTTGCGATAGGTGGTAGCTTGATCTTGTTGTTTTCAAATTGGGACTCGAAAATGGCTGGAACATCTTCGTCCTTGAAGGAGTACTCTTTTTGGAGTCTCAGATCAGAAGTATTTTGCTGTCTCTGAGATTGCTGTTGTGATGTCTGATTAGTGTCAATAGCAAGTGTCTTCCCCTTACCACGGGAGGTGAGGTTCGAGTTCAGAAGATTAGCCGTCGGTTGGCTTCTCTCGGCTTTCTTTCTTCTTAGGAAGCGTTCAGCCTGTTCTCCGTGCACTTTCAACTCTTTCCAGGTGTTAGACGGTACTACTCCCATAACTTCTAAGATGTTAATGGAAAGGTTGTTGTGATAGGTTTGGAGGATGAAGTCCACTGTAATCGAATCTCGACAGTTCATCGCCTTATTTCGGAAGCGCTTGTTGAAATCATTGACCATCTCTTCATCTTCCTGTTTCTCCTCAAAGAGTGTTTTGATTAATACCTCGACATCATCATCAAAGAAATTACCGAGAAATGAGCTCTCCATATCATCCTAGTTGTTGACGCTTCCAGGCTTGAGATAGCGGTACCAATTGAAGGTAGGCCCGCGAAGGGTGCTAACGAATGACCGAACCATCAAGGCTTCATTGCCAGAGATCATGACCAAATGGGACTTGAAATAGATCAAATGTTGAGTGGGCGAGCCCTTCCCATCGAACGGCATGAAGTTGATCAGGTTGAACTTTGCCGGATATGGGATTGACTCCCACTCTCTTGGATATGGACATGGAATCCCGATCCTCTTTACCTCCTGAACAGACATCAGTGCGTTGATTTTGCTCTCGAGGTCCTTCATTTTTTCATCTTCGCTCGTATCCTCCTTGGTCGATTTTAAGGAGGACCAACGGGGCCACCCTTAGTGTTGTCATTCTCAGTGGGGTCACGCCTAGTGTTTTGATCAACGGGAGGGTCATCAGCATTGATGTATTCATCCACATCTGAATCACTAGCTGTTTGGCTAACATTGTTGCGACGATTGGATTCACCTAGTTGATTGGACAAAGCTCGGATTTATTGGTCGTGCATTTATCTCATCTCCTGCATAGCCATTTTCATTTCGATTTTGAATGCTTCTTTCTGCTTGGCTAGAGCATCCTCAACCATTTTGGCTACTTCCTCGGTGTTAACCATAAACACTTCGTGGGATTGTCCTGGACTAGATACTATTTTGTCAAAAGAGACTGTAGAGTTAGCATTTGATGCTTCATCCTCTGAGGATAGCTGTCTATTCATCCTCTGATAATCCCTTTGTCTAATGGTTCCCGATCGCAATCGGGTTAGATGATGCGATATGAGCGGATCAGAACTAGAAGGTCGAGTCGACTTTCCCTTGTTAGCCATATTAACCGTGACTTCTAGAAGTTCGTCATCCTGAACGGCTAATCGTTTCTTACAGAAACGTCTTGGCTTGGACTTAGCCATTCCGTCAGAGATCCTCTCGAATACCGAGACCCTCTGCGGAGCGGTCTTGGGACAACTATACACTGATAATATTGCCCTGATAAGTTTGGCACACGGACAATGAAAGTCCATCTCCCGGGTATCTCTCTTTTGAGAACTGTTCGTACCTCTAGCCCAATAGTATAACTCATCGGCATAATTATCGGAGTAACCTATCGTGTGTTGGCATGACTTCCCAGGTATAACATCGTCGTCGTTAGACGAAAATGTTTCCTTCTAGGGGTTCGACGTCTTGTTAGCACTCTCAAGAGTCGCGCGTTTTGAGCTACACATTCGCGAGCGTAGGACCTCAAAGGGCTCTTGCACTTCGACACGCAGTCCGAGGTGGTCAGTTATAGGAGTTTTCTCTTTATGAGAAGGCTCTAAATTTTTGCGAGGGCATGTGCGACCCCTAGCTCGATGAGTTGTTTGTGGTTCAGTCACCGGACCCAAACGCTCTTTGATCAGAACATTGCCTTGATCCTCGTGCAAAGGACCCAAGCGATCCTTCAATAGAATTCTGGATTTAGAGAGATCTACGTTGCCGTAGGGCTTCACCGGAGGTGCGGGAGAAATAGGAGCGGGATCTGAAGTTGACGAAGGCTGAGGAGCAGCCTCGAATCTGGAATCGAGCGAGAGACACGACTGGTGTCTCTTGTCGGGTAGAGGTGCTATTTTGGCCTTCGGCACCCAAACCTGCTTAGATCTTGGTGGTTTCTTGACCACCTCTTTCTGCTGTAATTTATGTGCTTCTTGTGCGAGAATCCATGCGTGCACAAGTAGTGCGCGACATTTCTGGATACACTCCTCGAGAGTAGAACGGGTTCATTTGACACGAACTCATTTGTTAATTGGAGGTTAGGAGGAGAATCCCGATGCTTGTTCTAGCGATAGCTTAGCCACTTGGCTCTTTCTAAACTCCAGATCTGCTTGGTAATGGAGTCCGTCCACCTGATCCAAAGCCTTGACGAATTGGCACATGAGGCGTTGGCGTTGCCTTTGACGTGCTCTCTTTGGTAGAGTTGGCGCGCCTTCAGCAGTCGACTTCTTGATCGAGGAGGAGTTTAGATCTGCAGATCTGGCTTCATTGGACGTCAGCGGATCGTTGCGAGGTGCAACTGCAGCAGTGGTAGCGGGGAGATCGCCTTCTTGAGTCTTTAGATTTAAAGACCAGCGGATCTTCTGGGAGGAGAAGACCTTCCTGCCTTATGAGGAGAGGCAGATCTGGAGGAGGCGGAAGAGATATACTCTTCGAATTTCTGCTGGTCGAATTCGTATTCGACCTCTTCGTTCACCGGGATCTTGATCGTTGGCTGTGGCATGACAACCTTGGTAGTTAGGCTGTTGGCTCCCACTGTGGTCGCCAGTTTGTTTGGGGAGAAAGTCAATTTTATTGATTAGTTCATTTACAACTTCAAACGTTTACAACAAACTCAAAGAAACAGCCTTTTTATAAGACTTTCAATAAAAATTACAACTTTTCTTTCAACAAACACAACAGATGTTTATCCTCCGCTGCTTACGTGGGATCTTAGCCTGTGACGTGGATGTTGATATCCGTGGACTACCAAATGATGAGATCGGATCAGGAGCTTTGTTGATTCATGAAGGAATCAAGAAACCGAAGCAATTATCTCGGCAACAGCGAGATAATCACTATTCTCAAGATCACCGCAACGGGGCAATCTCATGGGAAGGAACCGGGAACTGTAAATCTGACGAGCTCCTCTTCTTTATGCTGACGAAATCGATCCGATCTCCTCCTCTCTTCTGAAATTCATGCTCCTTCAGTCTCCAATTCAGCAGGCCTTCCCCGACGCTCAAGAATTCTAGATCCGTGCAAATGAAGGCCATATGGCTGTATTTATAGGCTTTGGGACATCTGTTTTTGGATAAGAATGAATGATTTGCTCTTATCTTTAGTTGTAACCACTTAACCATGTTCTTGGATAATATTTTATCAGTTAAAACAAATCTAGGCAGTTAACGGTTGAAAAACATCTCAAAACAACCAAAAACAGGTTTTCAAGGCTACGGACGCCCGCGGTGTCTCGAATTCACTCTTATCTTTAGTTATAACCACTTAACGACGTTCTTGGATAATATTTTATCAGTTGAAACAAATCCAGGTGGTTAACGCTCGAAAAACGGCTCAAAATAACCAAAAATAGGTTTTCGGAGCTGCGGACGCCCGCGGTGTCTCGGCAGTGGCCGAGACACCTTTGGGTGTCTCGGCCAAGCCGAGACACCTAGGGTGTCTTGGTTTTGGCTCTGGGCTTTGTTTTGTGCGTCCCGTTCGTTTTCACCCTATTTTTGTCATCCGAACTCAGAATCACATGATTCAAAATGCGTAGGAAAGTCGACGAGGAGATCTACAAGCTCCCATGATTGAATTATATATGGAGTATACGGGGCATGATTGGCGCTTCGTCTTTCATAAGCGACGCGTAGCTCCTGATCAGTTCATGTTTTCGTTATTCTGAAGTTTCGTTGCTTCACACGGTTCGTCGACTCACTTCATGCGCTTGTCGATGTCAAATAAGCTTTTGTGACTTGGATAGTGGCGTTCATCGTCTTCTCTCTGTCTCGAGCCGCGTGCGGGAACCTATAGGCATTTTTAGATGCCTACAGGTGTACTACTGGTAAAACTTGTCTGAAATCCCCTCTAAATATAATTACTTTGCCGCCAAATGGTTCATCTTGATCCATTATATCCCTTAATGTTCTATCTAATGTTTCAATTGCAACGCGTTTAGCCATTGGAGCTTCATCCCTTTATTATGAGATATATTAAGTAAAATTGAGACCCCCTAATTATAGATGACATGTCACTTTTATATTTTTCTTCTTATTTTAAAATTACAAATTATGTTAAAGTTAATTATTTTGTATAAAGAAGTTAATTATACTAAATAATAATATTTTTGTCATGCACACAACACACGCACTTAGTACTAGTACGGAATGAATTGAACTATGTGTCATGTTTTGATAGCCGTCATATTGAACTACCTAACCTGTTTCCTTAATCAAACATTCAAACTACAAATTTTATACATTATAATTATAAAAAGATCAAGTTCAATCATGAACTGAAATCACATATTTTAAGAAAATAGGGTTTAGATAGTAGTCCCTAAAATCTTCAATAGTTTATACATACAAATCTCTCCAGAAATTTGACTCAAATGACAAATCTCGAGGGGTCTTGCAATCTCCTAAATACCAAAAAAATTTCAAACTTAAGTGAAAACATGAGCATTTGAGATTTGGCGAGGGGTACTAACCTGAAGGGTAATTATGGGAGAAATTTGCAAGAACACTTGAGATTTGAGAGCTGTATGAGCAATTTCAAAGATTTGAGGGACTAATATAGATTTTTGAAGATTCGAGAATAATATCGAAAAACTTAAAAATATCAAATCATTTTAAAATTGAGGTGTCTTTTTAATTAATAAAAATAATCATTGCACCCGTATCTGGTTGTATCTGTGTCTCATGCATTAGATTTGGTTAATGCAAGGAAACAAGAAATAATTAGAAATAAGAATTAATGATAACCGTAAAACCAATTCAACATACCGAATTTACCCAGGACAAAGATTTTTTTTTTTTGAGCTGGCGAAAAATAATTAGAAATAGAAGGGGAAAAAATAATTTAATTAAGTATCTAAGCTTTGCCTCCTCTATTTTGAAGTTTCAAAGGCTAAAAAATCACCTTAACTGCCCGCGAGGGCCGCGACGACTAGAGTTGGAGACTTGGAAGCCCGCGACCAAGACTGGAGTGAGGCTGAGATTGGAGAGGAGTAGGGGACTTTGGGATTTTATAGTAAGTGAAGAACGGGTCGGGTAATAAAAAATGGATATGGGTTACGGGTCAAAATAAAGGAAAATGTTACAAGCGGTGGGTTTGAGCGGTTCGGTTTGAAAATATTTCAACCTGACCCGAACCGACTTAATTTAATTCAATAGCCTGCTGATTCTCTCTATGTTGCTCTCTGTTCCTCTCGCTAAATCTCAAGGTCAAATTCCTTATATTTTCTATTGAATTGAGTTTTATATGTGTAAATTCTTTTAAGGGTAGCTCTTTTATTTGTTATTTAATTGGAAAATTGAAAAATTTGCCATTGAAATTGGGACGTCTTTGTTTTTTTTTTGTTCCATGTCAAAAAATTCATATGATTCAAAAAGATTGAACTTTGAAAATTTTTCAGGCGAAAAAAGGTAAGAATTTTCTTTATTTAATTTACTATATTTCTTCATGTTGGGAGTGCGAGACGTCTACACCGCTGCGGAAGCTAAATAATCCCGAGAGAAAACAATCCTAGCTCGAGTTTAAGTCAAACTCAAGCTAACCAATACAAGCAATAATGAATACACAGATAAACAATAAGTAAAAGAGACAAGATAACAGATTTACGTGGTTTGGCAAACTTACCTACGTCCACGGGAGCCACACAATTAATTTCTTATTTAACCACAAGAAATTACAAAGCTTATAAAAGAGAGGATCTCAACTTGAGATCTCTCACTACAACAACTCGTCCACTGTAATAAATGCTATAGGACTTGATTAATTTTTCTTGACTGAAAAATTAATTCTAAATTCAAGTGAGAATTTTCGCTGGTGATAAAACAGCCGCCGCCACCACAGAAGAAATTCTCTTCTGTTGAAATCGCGAAAGTAGAGCTCAGCAGCTCCGTGAACAAGGTTTCCCTTTTATAGGGAAACCCTAGGGCAGATTGTGCGATCCAGCTGGATCCCACTCACACAGGCGAGATCAAGGCATAGGCGGATCTCGATCCCCACTGCAGGCGAAACTCGCCCTCGCCTCTCCTGCAGGCGATCAACTCCACAAGCGAGTTCAGCCCTTGCCTTACACGCTCGCAAGCGACCCCATCAGGCGATTTCGACCTCGCCTTCAAGCCCTCGCCTGTCCACGAACGCCTCCGCAGGCGAGCTCCGATGCGCGCCTCGCCCAAGCTTCTCGTCGCCTGAGCTGCGATCATCAAGCACCGCCTCCACCAGCAATCGTCGCTGTTGTCGTCGCCGACGAGGTCCTCTGTTCTTCTCCAGGTGTGATTTCCTTCAATTCTCCACCTCGTCCATTATTTGATAAACCTTAAATTTTGGACGAACACCAGGAGAACATCGCGAACATCAAACCAGGCCAAAACCAGGCCAAACTAATTGTGCCATTATACCGCGGCTGCCTACGTACCCTCCACCGGGATCAAGCTAACCGTAGTTCTTCTGTTGCCCTTTTGGGCAGATCAACACGGGCTGATATTAAGCAAGTCCAAGCAATGTTGAAACTTGCTACCTGTGACCACCTTGGTTAACATGTCTGCTGGGTTCTCATTCGTGTGTATCTTCATGAGAGAAATATCACCTTCCTCTATGATATCCCGCACAAAATGATACCTGACGTCGATATGCTAGGTACGAGCATGATAAACTTGATTCTTAGCCAAATGTATTACACTCTGACTATCATACCACAAGTTCACACACTCTTTCTAACAGACCCCACAACCACAATGCTTCCTTCACTCCCTCTGTCATGGCCATGTACTCAGCCTCTGTAGTAGAGAGTGCCACTGTAGCATGTAACATCGATCGCTAACTAACTGGAGCCCCATGTATGCTGAATACATAACCAGTAGTAGATCGTCGTCTGTCAAGATTGCCCGCATAATCTGAGTCTACAAACCCGTTGATCTGACATGTATCTGTACCAAAACACAGACTCGTATCTGCGGTACCCTTTAAGTACCTCAGAATCAATTTCACCGCTTCCCAATGTGTCTTCCCCGGATTCGCTATGAACCAACTAACGACACTGACCGCCTGTGAAATATCTAGACATGTAAACACCATGGCATACATCAAACTCCCAACCGTACTAGCATAAGGAACACGCTCTATGTGTGCCTTATCTTCCATTGTAGTGGGAGATTGTTTACCTAAAAGCCTGAAATGTAGAGCCAATGGAGTCGTTACTGACTTTGCACTTTGCATTCCGAACATCGCGATCACCCGCTCTATGTAGCCCTTCTGACTCAAGAATAATCGCCGATTCGCCCGCTCTCTTCTAATCTCCATATCCAATATTTTCTGAGCACCGTCCATGTCCTTCATCTCAAACTCTTTACCAGGTTGAGATTTCAACCTATCTATCTCCACCTTACTTTTCAAAGTAATAAGCATGTCATCCACATACAAAAGAAGATAGATATAATCACCTCCATGAAGCTTTCGAATATAGACACAACAGTCATACTCGCTTTTGGAGAACCCATGCTTTAGCATGAAGGAGTCAAATCGCTTGTACTATTGCTGAGGAGATTGCTTCAATCCATATAATGATTTCCTCAAGCGACATACATGATTCTCCTTGTTCTCAACCTTGTAGCCCTCTGGTTGATGCATATAGATCTCTTCATCCAAGTCTCCGTGCAAGAAGGTCGTTTTGACATCGAGTTGTTCCAACTCAAGATCACAATGACCAACAATACTCAATAGCACCCGATTAGAAGTGTGTTTCACCAGCAGAGAAAATATCTCATTGTAATCCACACCCTCTCTTTGTGCAAACCCTTTAGCCACTAGCCTCGCCTTGTACCTCGTACCACCGAGCTCTGAAGGATCTTTCTTTCTTTTATACAGCCACTTACAACCTATAGCTTTATTTCCTACGGGCAATGAGACCAGCTCCCATGCATGTTTGGTTCTTTAGAAGAGATTCCATCTCCTCCTCCATCGTAGCCAACCAACTCTCACTATCTTTATCCTGAATAGCTTCCTTGAAGGAGACCGACTCATCTTCCTCCACCGAGAGTGCGTACTCAACCAAATTAACCTGTCCATAGTGCTTCAGGGGTTGATCAGCCCCCAGCTTCTGTACCTGCTTGTATGCTCGCTTTGGCCTAGTGGAAGCCAAGCTATCCTCGAGCTACTGTTGTTGTAATGCCTGTGTATTCTCCTACTGAACCTCCTCCTGCTCAAGCTCATCATCTACCTATGTCACGCTCCGCTTCCTAAAATACCAGGGAATCGGGTCGCGAACAAGCCCGCGACGTATTAGGTTGAGTAGAAATAAATAATAAAACTCTTTCTACCCAATCTAATACGCTAAGCGTCTGGAAATAAATATAATACGAAGTCACAGGTCCCCGATCACACATAGCAAGAATATAAAGACAACCCAGAATAAAAATAAACATATCATCAATGGTAAATCATCCCAGACATAAAAATATGGGTCAAACACACCCTTATTACAAAAACGGTTCAACTAGGAAACAAGAAATACATAGTCCATAAAGAAAATACTGTTAAAATACTAAGTCCATCATCAACTAAAGAAAAGTACGGTAAAAAGGTTTTAATGTTCATCAGCTACTACAGAGGAAAACTACTGAGCTTCAGCTTATTCTTCTACTCCACCTGCAAGGCACTCCTACTGAGAATCCTCTGGCTCCTGCACGATCCCGAACTGAGGCTGTCCGTCTCCTAAATCTGACGTACACCCAGAAAATAGGAGTACGTCAGCGTGTGGAACACACGGCAAGATCCCCCAAGGCAGGAACAAATACAATAACAGTATTGATAATATATGCGTGGTTAATGCGATAACAGAAATAGGAATAGAACATGTGATAATAGCAATAACGATAGAGACATACAATTGGAATGCTAATAATCAAAAGAATCCAAAAATCAACCAAGTGACAAGATCATGCAGGTAGCGATCAGAAAACATCCAAGCAACAAGGTCATACAATAGATAGAATTAATACTTAAAAATCTACAACTCGAGACGTAGTACGTCGAGCGAAATAATCCAAACAAGGAAACCCTCATGTATATACCATATGTCTCAAATTATAGATAATTAAATACTAATCCCGATCTATGTATAAAAAGGAGTACAACCGGCCTATATCTCACAAGAATCATACATAGCCAAGAATCGATGTCATGTAACTAACTATCACATCACTCATCTCAAATAATCAACAATCTCAATATCCCTGCTCCTCAGACCCACCCCAGGCAGAAACAAGACGCTGGCGCGAGCCTGGAAAACAAATAATAATCTCAATATCACCTCACCTCAGACCCACCCCAGGCCGAAACAAGACGCTGGCGCGAGCCTGGAAAATACATCAACAATCACATATCACGATACCTCAGACCCACCCCAGGCCGAAACAAGGCGCCGGCGCGAGATTGGAAAATAATCAACAATCACATATCACGATACCTCAGACCCACCCCAGGCCGAAACAAGGC
>NC_033798.1:39983980-40086641 GCF_001876935.1 Asparagus officinalis | reverse complement strand
GTCAGATCTGATCTTTACCATCACTCTCTCATCGAATAACTTTAACGTACCGTTTTTGACGTGTACGCTCCGCCGAGAATTAAGATCTGAATCTTTCAAAGTCTTCATTAGAATCCTTCAAACTCTGAGCTCAATCTTCATAAATTCGCAGAGTTTCGGCTTATCCTCAAAGTTCCATACCATTTTCAAATGAAACAAAGGGAGCCCTATAGGCCCGCGCCGGCCGCCGCCCCGCTCACGATTTATGATAGGCTTCGCTTATATTATCACCTTTTATATTATAGTAATCTTACCCCAACCTTATTATTATACTATACTAGTATAATATCCACTGTATATACTTCGTTTGGTTATACATTTTTGGTGTTAAATACTCATGTCATTAAGTTTCATAATTAATATATACTATAATATTTATACTATATATATTATGATATACCCGGTACCTCACCGTATATGTATCCATTGCCGCGCTACGCTACGCGTCACGGCAGCAGGCCTGATATATATATACTACTTACCTGAACACGCCAGCCGCCAAGCGGGCTATACCACTATAGGCTACCATGATCCAATTAGTAAATAAACAACACCGGAAGAACATCACATAACACATGTTCTGTAATGTGTACTCGACTCTTCAATTACATTATCAATACATTGCTCCCCCGCTATACATAAAATACATTACAATAATACACTATGCTCTCACGCCATCTCGCCAACCATCGTTTCTGTCACACTCTCAGTCTATGTGTAATGTGAACACCAGCTAACATCCCCATAACAATCACTTCCATCCAAGACTCACGCCATTGTATTTGACATTGATACCTAACCCTCGCGTCGATCCAGATACCAAAATATCATGTTTTAGTAATCACTAGCGAACCTCCGGACGCGCACCAGCGTACACTACATACATCAGTTACCATACTACCTCATCATTCAACAGATACTCGCTGTGCCCATTCTACGAAACATGCCAACTTTATGTGTACTTATTTTCATATCTGGTCTCGATAATAAGGCACATTACATTACGTTAAATCGGACGAAATAATATGGAACACAACAAGCATATTTACCATCCATCTTTAATTGGAGACACATCTCCAGGTGCTGTATTTCAGTAAATGAATGTAAGTATCCGTGATAGGAAATCCGGCGATACTGCATAACATATATACATGGTAAGCCATACTGTAGTTTGTTCAGACTTGGCTTACTTACAGATTCCAATTACCATTTACTACTATACTGCAAATATATCATCATATCACACAAGACGACCAATTACATGATTCTCCTCTAAATAATCATCAACCATCCTTTAGGAGTTGACATGCCTATCCTGTAGATTTGATTGCATAATAAGGAGCAGCACGTCAAGTAAGTCAACTTTACCAAGCACTTCTCACAAGTCAAGACGGATCTCTATATCCTGACATCTGAGCTCGTCTAAAGTTCCAACTCTACACCGCCCGACCAACACACCCGACTCAAAAGTACTTGGCAGCATGCGCACTCGGACGACCACTCTCCACAACAAACAACAAAACAGGAGACAGGGAACTCTGCCACTATACACATACACATTCAGACACTCAAGAGCAATAACTACCTCCCCACACACCACAGGCCAAATAAATCTAACAACCACACCTCTACCATCCTCACCATATCCACACCACATCTGGTCATTTGTGCAAACCCATTTATAGCACTAGCCCTCGCTTGGGATTAACTCGTCTTACTCCTAGCCGATTCTTGCTTCGTTTAGAAGGGATGATCTCTCCTTTCTTATATACTTAGCCACTGATATCCCAAACTTATAAGTTATTAATTTCCCTACGGGCAAGTGAGAACCGGGAGCTCCCTATAGCAATGTTGGTTCCATTTAGAAGAGATTCCATCTCCCTCCATCCGTAGCCAACAAACTCTCACTATCTTTTATCCTGAATAGCTTCCTTGAAGAGACCCTAGAGGACTCATGATCTGGTGCGGCGGCGCGGAGCGAGCGGGAGGCGGTGAGCTCATAGCCTAATGTATTAATACGGATTGTCCGAATAGTTGATTCATGCGGTTGTGATCAGTCCGCACCAGCGTCTCCTACAGTTGGAATTCCCCTCCCGTGTGCGCGCGCCGTCTTTATGCCTCCGACTATATTGGCACTGGGAAAGTCTCAAGCCCTATGATCCATTCCCGTGCTAATACTTGTATATTGTATATAATGCCTCGTTGTATCTCATCCTACTGATCACCCCACATCTCTCGCTCTCATTAGAGTAGAATACTACCTATTAGAAGTCCAACCCAATCCTGTTCTCAAATGATTAAGTCATCACGATCACACTCACAAGTATCATTCTTCTCGATAGCCTTGTCTCCCCATCCATCAACGTGGCTGAACTTCGGTTTGGATTTGCCACCTGTTTGTGTCAATGAAGTCACTCTCCTGCTAAAGACTCTATTCGAACGTGCACATCAGTACATGACTATATTTGATGTCATCCGCTGGCCTCTTCCTAATATATCATTGTTTCGCTTTATACTATTCTATTCTATTCTTTTATTTAATGTATTTGTTTTTTCTATATTATCATCACTCCTATCTATCTAAATAATTATTTTTTCTCTCTATTTTCTATTATTCTCTCTTCAATTATATTTTTTATATATCATCATATATATATTTTTTATATATTTCATTATTTTATGCTATATATTGCTTTGTTAGATTACGTCTCGTCTTTATCAGGCGAGTCTCGTGGATGCGTTACTTTGACATATATGTGTTTATATGATATCTCTTTATATTTATATTAGTATTGTACATCATCTCTTATTGTTGTATTTATTTTTATATTGATATATCATTCAGTGTTAGCTCTATTATGGTCTACGTCTCTTCTTTCTCCTTGTACATTTATAAATATATTATAATATGTCTATACCACCTCTTTATAAAATTATCTCTCCACTTTATGCTCTATTATCTCATTATCTATATTATTATTTACTCTCTTTCTGAGTTCTGTTATGATCTTCACAAGCGTACTAAAATGACTCTGCTCTACACAAGGAACAGTCAAAGTCACCAATCTTATACTAAACCCCTCATTGAGTCATTAAGAATCAGCGGAGACGAAATGATTTATCAATGATCCATGAACAGCTACTACAGAGGAAAACTACTCTGCATCTTCTACGATCCTATTCTCCTTCTACCCCACACCTATTGCAAGGACACTCTACTGGCTAAGCAATATCCCCGTCTTGGACATCCCTGCACCACCTTGGAGATACGATGGGGGGCTCACATTTGGTTCGTAATTAGCTGAAGCGCCTTTCTCGTTGTCGTACCTTCTAATATCTTGTACGAGAATACTAGATTGCGCAGACAAGTTGGAGTGATACGGCATCACGTGGGCCGTCAAACGAACCAACCGTGTCTAACGCAAAAGATTTTATCGCACCCAATTTGTGACACTAGGACACATAACTACTTCTTACCACTAGGCGTGATGCGATAATAAATAGTATGGCGATTCCTGGTTCTATCAGCTCGGTTCTCCGGCTTTAATGATTGTAGATAGTGAGGTAAATTAGAAACGGTGGTGAAGCAATAAATGTCAGCCATACATATAGACTGATCATTGAAGAACAATAATTGACATTATTTTAAACTCCCCTTTTTGGAATAGGCTGGATATATTCAAACATCTCAAAGAGCATATACCCAAAAACCAACCAAGGAAAGAAATCCCCCTGATATCTTTAAATCAGAGATAGCGCACTCTCAATTACTATTTCCACATTGCAACAAGTGTCTAATTAAACATTCTATAAACTTATTAATTACACTGATTATAATTAGACTTTCGGTATTTAAATCAGATCCAGTAAACTACCAACTCCGAAGACAGGTTAATTTATGAAAAATTCGATTCGATGACAGAGGTAAAAATAATACCTATTCTCTCACAGATTGATAATGTAAAGTCTTCTCTCTCACTAGCTACAACATCTACATCCACAATGTTCTCTAATGACATATCTGAGTAATGGAAATCAGAATATACACAATACTATCCATTGATGGAAATGTAGTCAGTCACGCATGATAGCATATCTCAAGCTAGTACAATACACTTCGCCAGTGTCTGTGCTCCACAAAGAAACTAACTATACATTAAGCCAAGCAACCTTCATTCCCCTTAAGACATTGAATACTCTATCCATCGACCACAATTCTACGCTCCAAATGCGATTGTCCCAAAAATCTACAACAATCTCCAATATCCTCCCTCAGCCACCCGGCAGACAACAAGAACTCGCTGGCGGCGAGCCTGGAAAACCCAATAATGTAACTCATAATCGCCTCACTAGACCACCCCCAGGCCGAAGAAAAGAGCGCTGCGGCGGCCTGAAAAATACATCAACAATCACAGATCAACATACCTCAGACCCCAACCCAGCGAACAACGGCACTTCTGCCGCGAGCCTAGGAAAATCAATAAAAACAATAACATAAACGCTTCACGATGGACCAAAGACTTTCTCACCTACATTGCTGTAATTCCCCAAGGTCAAAACTATACACGAGATTCTAGATTCCTCTAACTGTGTCAACATACGGTCCAACTATAGTCAGGTACCTTCCCATCGATCTTAACATCGGAATAATAAACGCGTAATTTACGCTTAAGCGTCAAAGTCATAAAAGTGTGCAACAGGGCGTGATCAATGCAGGAAACATACGGAAATGAGGCTACTATTAACAATGAGAATGAAACTACACTCATAAATTATTCAAGAATAATTTACTTTAAAATTATCCGTCTCCATTATAAAATTCATAGAATAACTTTCTTAAAATATATTTTATTATTCTTTATAACAGTAATACTTTATAATTTTATATAATCTAAATACTCTTTTTCTTACAAAATATTCTTTAATCATAACAATTATTCCAAAATATCTTATCCAAAATAAATTATTCTCTCGAAATAATTCCTTTAATATTTTCCCTCATTTATACCCAAAAATTAAAAATACTCTATAAATACTATTTCTTTTTTCAACAAGTAGAAATTAACCATAAATATATTTTTGACATACCTATTCATCGTTTCATAGAAAATTCACCGCAAAATTATCAACACCAATAAATTAAATCATATCAACACAAACTAATCTAACAATATACTAATAAATTCATAATTGATGATAAAAATATAGAATAACAAGACAACGCCGCAAAGAGGGATCTGCTCCGGGTTCGTCCGAACGGATCGACGACTGACCGGCGAAGGCCAGGCGCAGAGCTCGGAATCGGCATCAGCAACGCACGAGGTGGTTCGGATCTGCAGAGGGGCTTACAGAGGTTGGGTGCGTGGCTCGCTGCACGTGGGAGTGGGGCGGCGCTGGAGTTCACGCGGACGACGCAGGGCTCCAGGCGGAGACTGCCGGGGTTGGAGGTTGAAGGGAGAGGAGAAGGTGCAGGCGTTGGTGGGACGGCGCGGTGGGAGGAGCGGGGTGGCAAGGAGGAGATGGGCTGAGGGGAGTTGGGTTCGGTGGCTAGGACGGCGTCTTGGCTGGGGAGGGGCGTGAGGGAGCGGACGATGAGGGCGGCACGCGGATCTGAGATGGCGACGCGGTGCTCGAGCGTGGAGGGCGCGGGTCAGCAGACGAGGGGAAGGCAGAGCCTCCGAGAGGGGGTCCGATGGCGGCGAATACGGTCGAGAAGAAACGGTCCGTGGGGCAGCGCGGTTCAAAAGAGGAGCGGCGCTGGCGGGGCTCGCACGGCGGTGGCCCTCAATGGCTCGGAGGAGAGGGCGGAGGCGTTGTCCGAGGGAGAGAAGAAGAGGATGAATGCGGTGGGGGAGAGAGGGAGAAGGTTGCAGTTTTGAGAAAAAGAGAGGAAGAGAACGTGGGGGTGCTTCTCGTGAAGTGGGGATGTGGGTGGAGTGGGAGAGATAAGGAGATATTTTTAGAAATAAAAAATAAGAAACAAATTAATGGATGATAGCAATCACAGGAGGGAGTGATTGATTGAGTACGGAGAGTGAGAAAATAAAGAGAGGGAGAGAATCACGGGATTAAAAGGAATGTGTTAAATAGTGATTAGGGAATTGATTGAGAAATAAATTAGGGGAAAATATGGAAGGAATTCAAATAGGAGGAAATTAAGAGAGGGAAAAATTCAAAATTTTCACATAATATTCTGAATTATATTAATAATTAATAATTAACCAAAAATCCTTTTTATTAATATTTATATACTACTGTACTATGCTCAAGTTTACATAAAACATACAAGGTTATTAATAATATTAGTCATCAAATGATTATATATAAAAAAATTACTAAACCGTAAATTAATATTTAGCAGAATTAAAAATACAAGACTATATATTTTATTATTTATTTATTTTGAAAACTCAAAAAGTTCCAGAAATTGAGAAAAATATTAATAAAATAAAGTTTAATATTTTAAATACTAGTAAAATTTATTTAAATACGTATCAAAAATTACGGTTGTTACATCCTACCCCCCTTAAAATAAATTCCGCCCTCGGAATTAAACCCAAGGACAGAGATATGGAACAAGAGTTGGTACTCGCAAATCAACGAGATAAGAAATAATGAGAAGCACCAGAGTCAAGGGTGATAAAGCAAGAATGGAAGAAACAAGAACTTTATCTAGTATAGAAGGAATATACATCTAAACTAGCACTCATAAATAATTCCTATCATAATATCATAAGGCAATGCGAAATAAGAAAGTTCATACGCAAATAAAACTAAGAATAAACTATTCTTACCGGTGATAACTTGGTTGTTCGCCTCTGCTTCCACAGCTGACATCGTGAACATCTGACGAGGTGGTTGCTGCCTTTGCGCTTCCTGATAAAGCTGTTGCTGTGGAGGAAGAGACCCTGCTCGAGGATAAGGTCCGTGCTGAGCTGGAGCTGCTGAGTCTGATCGAGGTGGAGCTGGAAGAGCCGCTCGAACTGGAGGTGGGGGCAAGCTGGCCTGCTGTCGCTGCGGACATTCCCGGTTGACATGGTCAGGGGATCTACAGTTGAAGCACAGACGAAGACGTTTGGGGCACTCCTGATGGGTATGCCCACGGAAACTACAATAGGAACACTGCACCGAAGGCCGGTCGCGAGTCTGCACTCCAGGGCACTGATAGGGATGCACAGGAGGAAGTGGTTGGCGCTGTGAAAACTGCTGTCGCTGCGGATTCTGTTGCTGACTCAAAGGTGAACGCTCGATATTCCGGACTGGAGTCGTTGGTGTCCTGCTCTGAATCACGTGCGGGTCTTCAGGTTCCTTCTGAACGCTCTCGATCTCGCGTGCTGCATCCAACACGGCGTCGTGGGTCGCAAGTGCTCTACCAGCTAGAGCAAACCTGATATACTTATCCAGGCCCTTCTGAAACTGATGCCTCCTGATAGTGGGGTCTGTCACCAAGTGGGGAGCATATCGGCTCAGAGAAGAAAACTCGGCCTCGTACTCATCAACTGTTCGCCCTCCTTGCTTGAGCTCCACAAATCTTCGCAAAAGCTCGTCCCGAGCTGACTGAGGGAAGTACTTCCTGTTGAAGCGGTCTGTGAAGGTATCCCATGAAATCGGTCTCTCCAAATGGGCTTTCTCTGCAGTCCACCAAATCCGAACGGTGTCGGTGAGCTGAATATCCATGAGGTCTACCCATTCAGCATGGGGGATGCGGGTCACCGTGAGAATAGTCTCTGTGACCTTGAGAAACTCCTCTGCTTCTAAAGGTCCTTCGGCACCGGAGAAGGAAGGAGGCCGCATATACCGGAACTCCCTGACGCTAGACTCTGGACGAGGGGGAGGCTGTTGCTGAGGTTCCCGCTGCAGCTGCCCAGCTAGGTGCTGCTGATTCGTGGCCAATCCCTGAATCATCGCCAGAAGTTGGCTCGGGTCTACTTCGGGCTGCGGGACACTACTACTAGACGGGTTATCATTACTACGAGTACCCACCATGATTCTGAAGGAACGAGGATCAAAAGAAAAATTAAGGTTAAAATCAAATAATATATTTAGAAAATAGGAACTAAAACATAGTTATTAAATAATAGTATAAGAACTTAATTATAGTCTAAAATAATAATATAAGAACTTAATTGTAGTCTTACGGATGAAATATGATATGTATCTAAATTGTCTACCATATTCTTACTAGTGAGGACTCGGGACCGTGACCTGCATGGGCCACCAAAAAAAACCTGTCACGCCCCGCTTCCTAAAATACCAGAGAATCGGGTCGCGAACAAGCCCGCGACGTATTAGGTTGAGTAGAAATAAATAATAAAACTCTTTCTACCCAATCTAATACGCTAAGCGTCTGGAAATAAATATAATACGAAGTCACAGGTCCCCGATCCACATAGCAAGAATATAAAGACAACCCAGAATAAAAATAGACATATCATCAATGGTAAATCATCCCAGACATAAAAATATGGGTCAAACACGCCCTTATTACAAAAACGGTTCAACTAGGAATAAAATACATAGTCCATAAAGAAAGTACTGTTAAAATAATAAATCCGTCATCAACTAGAGAAAAGTACGGTAAAAATGTTTTAGAAAAGTACGGTAAAAAGGTTTTAATGTTCATCAGCTACTACAGAGGAAAACTACTGAGCTTCAGCTTATTCTTCTACTCCACCTGCAAGGCACTCCTACTGAGAATCCTCTGGCTCCTGCACGATCCCGAACTGAGGCTGTCCGTCTCCTAAATCTGACGTACACCCAGAAAATAGGAGTACGTCAGCGTGTGGAACACACGGCAAGATCCCCCAAGGCAGGAACAAATACAATAACAGTATTGATAATATATGCGTGGTTAATGCGATAACAGAAATAGGAACAGAACATGTGATAATAGCAATAACGATAGAGACATACAACTGGAATTCTAATAATCAAAAGAATCCAAAAATCAACCAAGTGACAAGATCATGCAGGTAGCGATCAGAAAACATCCAAGCAACAAGGTCATACAATAGATAGAATTAATACTTAAAAATCTACAACTCGAGACGTAGTACGTCGAGCGAAATAATCCAAACAAGGAAACCCTCATGTATATACCATAATCCCGATCTATGTATGAAAAGGAGTACAACCGGCCTATATCTCACAAGAATCATACTTAGCCAAGAATCGATGTCATGTAACTAACTATCACATCACTCATCTCAAATAATCAACAATCTCATTATCCCTGCTCCTCAGACCCACCCCAGGCCGAAACAAGACGCTGGCGCGAGCCTGAAAAACAAATAATAATCTCAATATCACCTCACCTCAGACCCACCCCAGGCCGAAACAAGGCGCTGGCGCGAGCCTGGAAAATACATCAACAATCACATATCACGATACCTCAGACCCACCCCAGGCCGAAACAAGGCACTGGCGCGAGCCTGGAAAACAATCAATAATCATAACCGCTCACATGGACCAAGACTTCTCACCTTAATTCTCGTAATTCCAAGTCAACTATACACGAGATTCTAGATCCTAACTGTGTCATACAGGTCACTATAGTCAGGTACTTCTCATGATTCTTAACATGGAATAATAAACGTAATTACGCTAAGCGTCAAAGTCATAAAGTGTGAACATGGGGTCGTGATCACATGCAAGAAACATACGAAAGTGAGGCTACTATTAACAATGCAAGATGAAACTACCATTATAAAATTCCAAGAATAATTTACTTTAAAAATTATCTCTCATTATAAAATTCTAGAATAACCTTCTTAAAATATATTTTATTATTCTTTATAAACAGTAATACTTTTAATTTTATAAATAATCTAAAATACTCTTTTTCTTAAAATAATATTCTTTTAATCATAACAATTATTCAAAAATACTCCTTATCCAAAATAAATTATTCTCTCGAAATAATTCCTTTTAAAATATTTTCCTCATTATAAATAAATCTAAAAATACTCTATAAATATATTCTTCTTTTCAACAACACGAAATTAACCATAAACTATATTTTTGACATACCTATTCATCGTTTCACAGAATATATTCACCGCAAAATTATCAACAACCACACAATTAAAATCATATCAACACAAACTAATCTACACATATACGTAATAAATTCATAATTGAGATAAAAATATAAATTAACAAGACAACGGGCAAGAGGGATCTTGCCTCGGGGTTCGTCGAACGGATCGACGACTGACGGCGAAGGCCAGGCGGCGAGCTCGGGTCGGCGTCGGCAACGACGAGGTGGCATCACTAGTTGTCGAAGGGGAGCGACAGCGGTGAGGTGGGTTCGGATCTAAGAGGGCTACGAGGTTGGGGCGTGGCTCGCTGCAGTGGTGGAGTGGGGGCGGCGCTGGAGTTCGCCGGCGACGACGACGGGCTCAGGCGGAGACTGCGGGTTGGAGGTTGAAGGGAGAGGAGATGGTGCAGGCGTGGTGGACGGCGGCGCTCGACGGCGTGGGGAGGAGGAGCGGGGGTGGCAGGGAGGAGATGGGCTGAGGGTGCGTCTGTGGCTAACGGCGCTTTCGGGAGCTGGACGAGACGATGAGGCGAGCGGATGCTGGAGAGGCGACGAGTGCTCGAGCGGGAGCGCGGGCGGCAGAGACGAGGGAGCGGGAGCTCGAGGAGGGTCCGCGCTGAGTATAGTCGAAGAGTGTGGTCGTGGGGCGCCGGTTCAAGAGAGGGAGGCGGGCTGGGCGAGGCTCGACCGCGGTGGCCGCGAGGAAGGCGGAGGCGTTGTCCGAGGGAGAGAAGAAGAGGATGAATGCGGTGGGGGAGAGAGGGAGAAGGTTGCAGTTTTGAGAAAAAGAGAGGAAGAGAACGTGGGGGTGCTTCTCGTGAAGTGGGGATGTGGGTGCAGTGGGAGAGATGGAGAGATATTTTTAGAAATAAAAAAATAAGAAACAAATTAATGGATGATAGCAATCACAGGAGGGAGTGATTGATTGAGTACGGAGAGTGAGAAAATAAAGAGAGGGAGAGAATTACGGGATTAAAAGGAATGTGTTAAATAGTGATTAGGGAATTGATTGAGAAATAAATTAGGGAAAAATATGGAAGGAATTCAAATAGGAGGAAATTAAGAGAGGGAAATATTCGAAATTTTCACATAATATTCTGAATTATATTAATAATTAATAATTAACCAAAAATCCTTTTTATTAATATTTATATACTACTGTACTATGCTCAAGTTTACATAAAACATACAAGGTTATTAATAATATTAGTCATCAAATGATTATATATAAAAAAATTACTAAACCGTAAATTAATATTTAGCAGAATTAAAAATACAAGACTATATATTTTATTATTTATTTATTTTGAAAACTCAGAAAGTTCCAGAAATTGAGAAAAATATTAATAAAATAAAGTTTAATATTTTAAATACTAGTAAAATTTATTTAAATACGTATAAAAAATTACGGTTGTTACAACCTAATTTCCCACTTGAACACGACTGGAACCTAGTTGGTCTTTAGGTTCTATATCAATAACCTAGGACTTAGAATTCCTAACAGGTTCAACACCATCATCCTTGGGCACCTTAGCAATCATGGACTTCTCATCAAAGGTAACGTCACTGCTGATCACGAACTTTGAATCCTCTATACACCAAAGGCGGTAACCTTTTACGCCCTTTGCATACCCCCCAAGAAAATTGCCTTCTTGGCCCTCACGTCAAGCTTTCCCTTGTTGACGTGATAGTAGGCGGTACACCCAAAGATTCGGAGCCACTCATAATCTGCATGCTCCCCTAACCACACCCGATAGGGTGTATCACCGTCCAATGTCGAATAAAATAAAGTTGTAGCAAGTTGTAGCAATCGACTCTGCCCACCATTCTTTGCCCAAACCAGCATAAGATCGCATACTCACTGCTTTCTCCCGCAGTGTTCGGTTCAGTCTCTCCACGACCCTATTTTGTTGTGGTGTAGATCTAACTGTCCAGTATCTGGCAATCCCCTCCTAATCACAGAACTCCTTGAAGGCACTATCTGTATACTCTGTATCGTTATCAGATCTCAGTGTCTTCAATTTCTTGTCTGTCCTGTTCTCAACCATCGCCTTCCACTTCTTGAATGTCTCAAATACCTCATTCTTATGCTTCAGAAAATAAATTCAAGCATACCTCGAATGATCATCTATGAATGAGACAAAATACCTGGAACCACCCTTGGAAGTTGTCGAAGTCGGACCCTAAACATCCGTGTGCATATAATCTAGTATAACTCTGCTCTTGTGATTGCTTTTCAAGAACAGGACCCTGTGCACCTTTCCATACACACAGTCCTCACAAAAATCCATGCAAGGCTTCTTTAGATTCTTCAACAAACTATCCTTACCGAGCAGAATTAGACCCTTCTCTGACATGTGCCCAAGCCGCCTATGCCATAACCGTGTGTGCTCATATGGGTCTCCACCACTTTCATTAGTTCCAACCGCTGCATCTCCTGTTACCGTTGTACCCGAGAGAGTATATAGATTACCGTGACGAACTCCCTTCATCACTATTAGGGAACCTCAAACAACCCTCTTCACTCCGTTCTCTGTTACAATCTTACAACCCCCGGAGTCCAAAGCACCAACTGAGATAAGATTCTTTCGCAAGTCGGGAACGTTCCTTACATCCGTCAAGGTTCGAACCACTCCATCATGCATCTTGATCTTGATATCACCTAGCCCCACTGTTTTACAAGCATGGTTATTCTCCATCAATACGGTTCCACCATCAATGCTCCTGTAGGTAGTAAACCACTTTCTATTTGGACACATGTGGAAAGAGCAACCAGAATTAAGTATTCACTTCCCGGAGGTATCCTCGCCACCCGTGACGACATAGCATTTCTTATGGCTCCCTTCCCCTGAACCATAGCTCGTCTCTTTCTTGCTTTCTCATCTTTCAGTCTTGTTGTTGTTCTTCTTCCCACCTACTCTCTTGTTAGGACAATTGACTTTAAAATGCCCTAGCTCACCGTATTTGAAACATAGTCATTCCGCAAGAGGTCTTCATTTTGATTTAGACTTTCCTCTCTTGCCTTTTCCTCGCTCATTGCCCCTTCCTCTGGTGAAGAACCCCTGCGCTTGTTCTTTGTTACCATCAGTGGCCATATCACTAGTTGTAATTTTTCGAAGATCATCTGCTAGAAATGACGTTCTAGTCTCATCCATCAATAAATTGTCACCCACAAGCATCAGTGTTTGAACCAAATTCTCATAAGACTTCGGCAAAGATAGAAGTAGTAGAAGTGTCTGATCCTCATCTTCCATTGTCACATCAATGCCTTTCAAATCCGATAAGATCCAATCGAACTTGTTGATGTACTCCCGGATTGACGAGCCTTCCTCCATCTTGCTAGAATACAATTTGGATTTTAAATAGATCCGGTTCGTTAGACTCTTCATCATAAAAGTACTTTCTAACTTCAACCACACACCCGCAGCCGTTGCCTCTCCATCTACCAAGAAAGCTACATCCCTTTCAAGGCAAAGGATAATCGACGCCCGTACTTCCAGATCCAGCGCCTCCTAATCCTTATCAGACATATCCTTATGCTTCTTCTCTTTTCCTGCCAAAGCCTTGTGCAATTTTTGCGAAATCGGCGAATTTTTTATCTGCATCCTCCAATAGGAAAATTTATTCTTCCCATTGAATTTCTCGATCTCATACTTTCCCACTTTATCTGTTTTACTCGTAGACGTCATTTTCCTCTTGTATTAATAAATCAAATTTTTCTCAGGAATTCTAGCAAATACCTTGTATTCACCACATAATAATCAACCACCACCTCAGATTAGTAGCTCAACCACCGCCAATCTGAATAATGGCTCTGATACCAATTGTTGGGAGTGCGAGACGCCCACACTGTTGCGGAAGCGAAATAATCCCGAGAGAAAACAATCCTAGCTCGAGTTTAAACCAAACTCAAGCTAACCAATACAAGCAATAATGAATACACAGATAAACAATAAGTAAAAGAGACAAGATAACAGATTTACGTGGTTCGACAAACTTACCTACGTCCACGGAAGCCACACAATTAATTTCTTATTTAACCACAAGAAATTACAAAGCTTATAAAAGAGAGGATCTCAACTTGAGATCTCTCACTACACCAACTCGTCCACTGTAATAAATGCTACAGGAGTTGAGTAATTTTTCTTAACCAAAAAATTAATTCTCAATTCAAGTGAGAATTTCCGCTGGTTATAAAACAGCCGCCGCCACCACAGAAGAAGTTCTCTTCTGTTAAAATCACGAAAGTTGAGCTCAGCAGCTCCATGAACAGGGTTTCCCTTTTATAGGGAAACCCTAGGGCAGATTGTGCCATCCAGCTGGATCCCACTCACGCAGGAGAGATCAAGGCATTGTCGGATCTCAATCCCCACTGCAGGCGAAACTCTCCCTCGCCTCTCCAGCAGGCGATCAACTCCACAGGCGAGTTCAGCTCTCACCTTACACGCCTGCAGGCGACCCCATCAGGCGATTTCGACCTCGCCTTCAAGCCCTCGCCTGTCCACGAACGCCTCCATAGGCGAGCTCCGATGCGCGCCTCGCCCAAGCTTCTCGTCGCCTGAGCTCCGATCATCGAGCACCGCCTCCACCAGCAATCGTCGCCGTTGCCGTCGCCGACGAGGTCCTCTGTTCTTCTCCAGGTGCGATTTCCTTCACTTCATTTTTGTGTTGCTGTTGAAATTGGAGTTGATCCCTGTATTTGTGTAAAGGTGCGATTTCCTTCACTTCATTTTTGTGTTGCTGTTGAAATTGGAGTTGATCCCTGTATTTGTGTAAATTTGAAACCTCAAACAACCCTCTTCACTCTGTTCTCTGTTATAATCTTACAACCTCCGGAGTCCAAAGCACCAACTGAGATAAGATTCTTTCGTAAGTCGGGAACGTTCCTTACATCCGTCAAGGTTCGAACCACTCCATCATGCATCTTGATCTTGATATCACCTAGCCCCACTGTTTTACAAGCATGGTTATTCCCCATCAATACGGTTCCACCATCAATGCTCCTGTAGGTAGTAAACCACTTCCTATTTGGACACATGTGGTAAAGAGCAACCAGAATTAAGTATTCACTTCCCGGAGGTATCCTCGCCACCCGTGACGATATAGCATTTCTTATCGCTCCCTTCCCCTGAAGCATAGCTCGTCTCTTTCTTGCTTTCTCATCTTTCAGTCTTGTTGTTGTTCTTCTTCCCACCTACTCTCTTGTTAGGACAATTGACTTTAAAATGCCCTAGCTCACCGTATTTGAAACATGGTCTTTCCGCAAGAGGTCTTGATTTTGATCTAGACTTTCCTCTCTTGCCTTTTCCTCGCTCATTGCCCCTTCCTCTGGCGAAGAACCCCTGCGTTTGTTCTTTGTTACCATCAGTGGCCATATCACTAGTTGTAATTTTTTGAAGATCATCTGCTAGAAACGCCGTTCTAGTCTCAACCATTGATAAATTGTCACCCACAAGCATCAGTGTTTGAACCAAATTCTCATAAGACTTCGGCAAAGATAGAAGTAGTAGAAGTGCCTGATCCTCATCTTCCATTGTCACCTCAATGCCTTTTAAATCCGATAAGATCCAATCGAACTTGTTGATGTACTTCTGGATTGACGAGCCTTCCTCCATCTTGCTAGTATACAATTTGGATTTTAAATAGATCCGGTTCGTTAGACTCTTCGTCATGAAAGTACTTTCTAACTTCAACCACACACCCGCAGCCGTTGCCTCTCCATCTACCAAGAAAGCTACATCCCTTTCAAGGCAAAGGATAATCAACGCAAGTACTTCCAGATCCAGCTCCTCCCAATCCTTATCAGACATATCCTTATGCTTCTTCTCTTTTCCCGCCAAAGCCTTGTGCAATTTCTGCGAAATCAGCGAATTTTTCATCTGCATCCTCCAATAGGAAAATTTATTCTTCCCATTGAATTTCTCGATCTCATACTTTCCCACTTTATCTGTTTTACATGTAGACGTCATTTTCCTCTTGTATTAATAAATCAAAATTTTCTCAGGAATTCCAGCAAATACCTTGTATTCACCACATAATAATCAACTACCATCTCAGATTAGTAGCTCAACCACCGCCAATCTGAATAAGGGCTCTGATACCAATTGTTGGGAGTGCGAGACGCCCACACTGTTGCGGAAGCTAAATATTCCCGAGAGAAAACAATCCTAGCTCGAGTTTAAGCCAAACTCAAGCTAACCAATACAAGCAATAATGAATACACAAATAAACAATAAGTAAAAGAGATAAGATAACAGATTTACGTGGTTCAACAAACTTACCTACGTCCATGAGAGCCACACAATTAATTTCTTATTTAACCACAAGAAATTACAAAGCTTATAAAAGAGAGGATCTCAACTGAGCCACACAATTAATTTCTTATTTAACCACAAGAAATTACAAAGCTTATAAAAGAGAGGATCTCAACTTGAGATCTCTCACTACAAAGAAATTACAAAGCTTATAAAAGAGAGGATCTCAACTTGAGATCTCTCACTACACCAACTCGTCCACTGGAATAAATGCTACAGGACTTGAGTAATTTTTCTTAACCAAAAAATTAATTCTCAATTCAAGTGAGAATTTCCGCTGGTGATAAAACAGCCGCCGCCATCACAGAAGAAGTTCTCTTTTGTTAAAATCACGAAAGTTGAGCTCAGCAGCTCCATGAACAGGTTTTCCCTTTTATAGGGAAACCCTAGGGCAGATTGTGCGATCCAGCTGGATCCCACTCACGCAGGCGAGATCAAGGCATAGTCGGATCTCAATCTCCACTGCAGGCGAAACTCGCCCTCACCTCTCCAGCAGGCGATCAACTCCCCAGGCGAGTTCAGCTCTCACCTTACACGCTCGCAGGTGACCCCATCAGGCGATTTCGACCTCGCCTTCAAGCCCTCGCCTGTCCACGAACGCCTCCACAGGCGAGCTCCGATGCGCGCCTCGCCCAAGCTTCTCGTCGCCTGAGCTCCGATCATCGAGCACCGCCTCCACCAGCAATCGTCGCCGTTGCCGTCGCCGACGAGGTCCTCTGTTCTTCTCCAGGTGCGATTTCCTTCACTTCATTTTTGTGTTGCTGTTGAAATTGGAGTTGATCCCTGTATTTGTGTAATTTTGGCGATTTGTGTTTCGGTTTTAGTGCAGAATCATCCCTTGACCAATGTTGACGGATTGAATACATTCATCACAAATCCACCGGAGAATTCAATTGGGGTCTCTGCTAGCAACTTTTTCTACGGGAAATTCTGATGGTGGGCTGCAGACATCCACTATGAAATCGCCTGATAATTCGATTAGTGCTTCAGATAACCATATTTTGATGGGGTACGATGATGGAGAAACTAATTACAGTAAATTTGGAGAGTTTGGGGACCTGGGTCTCTGTTTCATGCAGAATCAACCCTCAACCAGCGGTGTTGATGCTCAGGCGATGTTGAAGGAAGAAGCACCACGGTTTTTCTAAGCATTAAGCTATAGTGATGCAACAATTTTGTACAGATTTTTATAGTTCTTAGTCTCTAGTCATGTTGTAATTCAGCTGGATAAATGCATCAATTTTGCTTCCTGATAATTTTGGTTAATTATCATTTCTTCTAGTTTCTATTGTTAATGATGATGTTCGTTGGTTATGTGATGAGTTTTCAAGTATAGTAGAAATTTAATCAATTCAGGGCGATATTGTTAATTATATCCAGATCAAATAAAAATAGCCCACTAGATAGTGGAGAGTAAAGATTGCATTTTTCTACTAAAAGAACGGTATAGGAGAAGGTAATCATACATTTTACTGCACCTTTATACCATCCAAATACCAATAAATCAAATAAAATCAAATCATCACTCACCCTGTATCATACTCTAAAAACCACTAAGTTTAACCCTTAGAAGTTTGGCTACGTGTCAAATTAACAGGCCGAGTCGTGTGACCAAAAGTCCCGACCGGGATATAAACACAACTTGACCAACCAAGCCAACCTTTCTAGCTAACCAAATCTGAGACAAAAGACGTCTTTAAGTCGGAATCCATCAAATAAGTCTGAATCTGAGGTGAAAGACACATAACAAAGAGGATATTAACATTGCTCACAACAGAAGGGAACATGGCAAATCAGACAAAACAGGGACTGAAGGTATCAGTTATTTTGCTGATTTAAAATTAGGAATATTTGTGTTCGGAAAATTCATTTTACAGGCTCCTAAAAAGATTCAAAATTACCCATCAAGAGCTCAAGGGTTAATTGTTGACAAAGCCACTACAATATAATTGATACGAAATCTGTCTTTGATGAGACTTCAAACATTAAGTATTATCCTTATGCAGCTTCTCGCTCCTAATTCGAGATTCTGAGGCTGGACTGTGCTGGTAAAGCAGTGGAGTCTACAAGCAAAATGCTAATACATACAAAATCTACTTAATACTTCACATAAAAGACAAAAGCCAAGACATAGGATAAATAAAAATGAAGGAACCGTATAATTACACAAGCATCAATAGACAGTTACAACTATTGAGAACGGGAGAAGATGAAACTCATAATTAACTAATATTTCCATACCCTGTAATACTGTGCAAAATTTAGAACTTAGCTACATATGATGAGCCATAGCCTAATAAATATAAGTACACAAAGAAAATGCTAAAAAACCAGCATTAGTCATAGTAATAGACTTCAAAACACATAGTACAGGGAAACTTGTGAACGAAGCAAGTTTCTTACTAATGGAAGAAGCAGAACAAGAATAACATTACTAACTACAGGAGAATAACAAAATCGGAACCTATTAATATTACCAATTTTCAATTGCATAAATGTTTGCCCTGTAATTATGATTCTTTACATAAATTACACTGCTCCCAAGTACATAATTGCTGCACTTAACAGCTGAATTAGTTCAATAAACAATCCATGGTAAACATCCATAAAAAAGAATCTATACAAGCTTGCTCCACGCATGAAGCTGAATCAATATAGCCCATCTCCTTCTACTCATGGCTCTGTTAAGTAAAACAATTGAAATTCCTCCTGAGCATCAAAATCACCGGACAGAGGATAATTTTGCATAAGCTCCACACCCAAATCACCAAACTCGGCAAAATCAATGTAATTGGCTCCTCCATCACAATTTCCCACCTGCGGATTCACAGCGACAATGTCCAGTCCAGAGTCTAGAACTGCTCCAAAATTGCGCTCTGGCACACTATCTTCCATCAACAAATCTTTCCAGAGTGCAACCCTTTCTTTCTCCAAACTTTCATTCGAAACAATAATAGTCTTAGTGCTATTCTCAACAAGCTCGATCCTCCCATGGCCTAAATCGGTATCTGGCACACGACTACCCTTAACAACCTCAGATTGGCCATGCATCATCAGTTCACAAGGAGATACACACCTGATACTCTCTTGCATCATGCCTTGCCAGTAAGTACTCTTCTCTCGTCCAAAGCTTCCCTGTCTCCTCAAGCAACTGAATCCTCTTATCGACAAATTTAAGCTTAGACTCCAAAGATTGCAGCTCCGCAAGGCGGGCATTCTTGGGATCATATTGCCGTGCACAGGTTTGAGCTTTATTGAAGCTTGGAAGGTTGAATGTGCTCTTGTCTCGGGATTTCTTTGTTGCGCGCACCGGAAATTTCGGTAGCACTTCAGCAGCACAACAAGAGAGTCAGGTCGCAATTAGAATTCCCGTCTCACCAAGGAAACAAGAATCTGAAGCAAAATATCTCAACCAAGTGAGATATCAGCTCTTCCTCTCATCAGTTCTAGGACTGACCTGTCGAGGGCACCTAAAAGCTATTACAAATCACACAAACAGCGATACAACCAATTTTACGTGGTTCGGCAAATTGCCTACGTCCACGGAACAAGGAGGGGGGAGATCTACTATTAGAGGGAGAGATTACAACTAGGGTTTATAATTACTCACAACCTAAACCCTCAAACAAACTCTGAGATCCCTCACAATATCTCTCTACAAAAGGATGCAAAACACTCTTAAAAGCCTGCGCTTTTCTTCACCAAGTACAACCGCTTTTCTTGTAGCCGCAAAAACCAATCAAGCCTTGCACCCCATCCGCACAAACCCTTGCTCAGCCTTTGCACTTTCTCTGTAGCCGCAACACACCCGAGCCCTCTATGCACAGTTCCCGAAACCCTAGAGAAAGGGTTTTATACATGATATTCGGGTGGGCTTTGATGTTCACGCGGTTTGTATCCACGGAACCGACTCACGTGATCACAATTCTCCACATCGGCGAAGTTTTTTCAAAACTGAGCCGACACCAAAATAACCAAATGTCCCACTTGTTGTCGGGAACCAAAACGAGAGTCCAAACAATCTCACCCCCATCAAAATCAACTAATCCAAAACCGGCTGCATCGTAAAAACTGCCTACGTATCCTCTTGCCCAAGGAATCAAGCCTCACATAGTTCATCCAAATGACCGCCAACGGCCTCAGCAATCACGAATATGCAACAAGTTTTGATAATGATCAAACTTGTTGCTCGGAACCACCTTAGTGAGCATATCCGCCGGATTATCCTTCGTGTGGACTTTAACAATCTCCACATCGCCATCTTCAAGAACATTCCGAACGAAGTGATAACGAACGTCAATGTGCTTTGTCCTTGCATGAAAAATCTGATTCTTCACCAAATAGATAGCACTCATGCTATCATAATGAATAGTGACGGACCGCTGTGATATACCAAGTTCCTCCAAAAGTCCTCGAAGTCAAATAGCCTCCTTCACAGCCTTTGTAACTGTCATATACTCTGCTTCCGTCGTAGACAAAGCCACTATAGACTGTAAGGTGCATCTCCAACACACCGGCGTACGGGTCAAAGTAAACACATACCCCGTCGTAGACCGGCGCTTATCCAAATCCTCGGCATAATCCGAATCAACATAGCCAATGCATGACTGTCCACCTGTAGTGTCCCGCTCATAAACTAAACCAACATTGAGCGTACCTCGAATGTACCTCAAAATCCATTTCACAGCGTCCCAATGACCCACTCCTGGATCGTGCATGTATCTCGAAACCATGCTCAACGCCTGTGATAAATCTTGTCTCGTACATACCATCGCGTACATCAAGCTCCCAACCACACTCGCATATGGAGTCTTTAATATCAATTCTCGATCTTCAACTGACTTCGGTGAAAGACCAGCTGAAAGCTTCAAATGGGCTCCCAAAGGTACACCACAGCTGAAAGCTTCAAATGGGCTCCCAAAGGTACACCAACTGGCTTTGTATCCATGCTAACATGGAATCGCTGTAGAACCTTCTTCAAATAACACCAACTGGCTTTGTATCCATGCTAACATGGAATCGCTGTAGAACCTTCTTCAAATAAGCCACCTGTGTTAAACAAATTCTACCCTTCTTCTTGTCTCTACCGATCTCCATCCCTAGAATGTGCTTTGCCTCTCCCAAGTCCTTCATCTCAAACTCATTTGAAAGCTGAACTTTTAACTCATCTATAGCAGATCTGGAAATAGAGGCAACCAACATGTCATCGACATAAAGTAACAAATAGATATACACACCTCCTTTCAACTTGTGAAAATATACGCAAAGATCAAACTGGCTCCGAGTGTACGAATGACCAATCATAAAACCATCAAATCGCTTATACCACTGTCGAGGAGACTGTTTCAAATCGTATAGCGATTTCTTTAACCTGCAAACCAACTTATCTTTGGAATCCTAATGGCTGAGTCATATATATTTCTTCATCAAGATCACCATGAAGAAATGTCGTCTTCACATCTAACTAATCTAATTCCAAACCATACTGTGCCACCAAAGCTAGCAAAATCCGAATCAAAGAATGTTTCACCATCGGAGAGAAAACCTCATTATAGTCAATACCTTCCTTCTGTGCATAGCCCTTCGCAACCAACCTAGCTTTTAACCTCAATGGATTGCCCTCAATGCCCTCCTTCTTTGTGTATACCCACTTGCAACCAATTGTCTTCCACCCCTTTGGAAGCTCAACAAGCTCTCATGTATCGTTCTTATGAAGAGATTCCATCTCCTACTGCATAGCCATCTGTCACGAATCAGCCTCCGAACTCTGCTCGGTCTTTCTGAATATAGTAGGCACCAACTCATCGATACTCTCCATCGAAAGTGCATACGCAACTATGTCGGCATACTATGCTGGCATCTGTATATTTTTTCTCTGTCTCCGAACCGTAATCGAATCCTGAACCTGATTCGTCGGTCCCTGATCCTGCATATTAGTACCTGTATCCTATGTGTCACCGTCGTGCTCACCTGGCGTCATCTCAGTCGGCACTCTAATGGATACTATACCATCTGGACAATGTGGAGCTGCATCGATTTCCACCACCTGTGATATCTCTTTTGTCGAGTCGTTCTCCACCTGATGAGAGCTGGGAAGCTTCAAGATAGAAGCCTCATCGAGTGTGACATCCCTACTCAGCACAATCTTCTTATCAACTGGATCCCAAAGCTTATATCTCTTGACACCACGCTTGAATCCTACAAATATGGTCTTTCTAGCTCGATGTTCTAATTTATCTGTTCTCACATGATAAAATGTAGGGCACCCGAATATCTTAAGCTGGTCATAATCTCGTGCTGGCTCTCCCGACCACTTCTTCATGGGGGTTTTCCCCTCAATCGTAGATGAATGTAGCCTATTAATGAGGTGGCTCGCATATGTAAGTGCCTTAGCCCAAAAGATCTTCTCCAAACCACTCTGTGACAATAAGCATCAGATATTCTCTAGTAAAGACCGATTCAACCACTCTGCCAGCCCATTTTGCTGTAGTGTATGACTAAATATGAAGTGTCTTTCTATGCTCTCGTCTTGACATAGCTGCTGAAAGGGGTCAGAAGTATACTCATAACCGTTGTCAGATCGCAACGTCTTGATCTTTCTCCCAGTCTGTAGTTCCAATCTCTTTTTTCACTCCACAAATATATCTAGGACTTCACTCTTCTTCGTCATGGTGTACACCCAACAACACCTAGAATAGTCATCAACAAACGTGACGAACCAATGTCGACCACCAAGTGATGCTGTCTTGGTGGGACCCTAAATGTCTGTGTGTACGTAGTCCAGGATGCCCCTCGTCTGATGAATAGTACTCCCGAACTTCACCTTCGTCTTCTTGCCAAGAACACAATACTCACAGAGCTCAATCTTCCCACTCTTGGCTCCCTTCAATAGCCCCTACTTGCACAATGCCTGCAGTGACTTTTCACCTGTATGCCCCAACCTATAGTGCCAAAGTCTGCTCATGTCCGCTTCTAAAATAGCCGAAGTAACCTGGCCAATCTCGGTGCTTCCTTTCAGATAATACAAATTCTGATTACGGACTCCCCTTATCACCACCAATGATCCCTTAGTAACATTCGCTACAGTGTTTTCAAAAGTCATCTTGAATTCCTTTGCCTCCAAAGCTCCAACTGAGATAAGATTTTTCTTCAATTGAGGAACAAATCTCACCTCCTTCAACTCACGGACTACTCCATCGTGTATCCTAATCCGCACAGTACCTATCCCACAAATGCCACATGATTGATCATTTCCCATGACAATAACTCTCCCGTCGACTTTCTCAAAAGATGCAAACCAGTCTCGCCTAGGGGTTACATGATAAGTAGCGCCGGAATTAAGTATCCAATCTGATGCATCCACATGGTTCACCTCCGGAGTAATCAGTAGAGAAAAGTACGAATCATCAGAATCATCGCCTTTCATAATATTCACCTCATTGGCCTTTGGGCCATTTTTCTTGTCATTCTATTTCTCCTTGAGCTTGGGGCAGTCTCTCTTCTAATGTCCCTGCTCCTTACAGAATACACATTGGTTCTTTGCTAATTGGTGCCAGCCTCTAGACTTTGATCTTCCTCTATTACCACCTTTTGGATATGGACTTCTACCTCTCGTCGACAATGCCTCGCCTGAAGTACTAGCGCGGGAAATCTCCTTATCCTTCCTCCTCAAATCGTAGTTTGTCAAAGCATTAGTCACTTCACTATAGCTGATAGAAGATCTCCCGTTTAACAAAGTGAGCACGAATGTATCATACTCCTCATCCGGTAAGGAGCCCAACAAAATAATCGCCTTGTACTTATCCGATATCTTCTCATCAATATTTACCAAGTCCGACAACAATTTAGTGTAGTTGTTCACATGAGCCGCTAGCGAGGTGTCTCTGGACATCTGAAATCTAAAGAGTCTTCGCAACAAGTGCAACCTGTTCTCAACACTCTTTGTGAGATACTTGTTGTTGAGAATTTTCCACATCTTCATTACAGATGTCACCCCAATCACATCATATTTCAGTTCCTATTCCAAACAGGACCTGATCACCCCACACGCATTCCTATTCATCTTCTCCCATATCGTCTCATCATATTTAGGTGGCCTCTCGTGGACCATGATGGTCTCTTCCAAATTCTGAGCATTGAGCGCATCCTGTACGTCGCTCATCCACAAACCAAAGTTGATTTTACCGTCATACTTCACCACACTAATCTTAGTGTTCTGAAAACCAACTTGTATTGTACTCTCCATCGACTTGTTGCTTTCACCTTCTTCTCCCATTGCAAACTAACTCCAAATTGTAGAGAAAGAATAAATTTGATAAAAATTAGGAACCACCCAACTGAACCCTAGATCAGATTCCAAATAGATCTCCTATTCACACGAGGAAAACGAAATCTCCAACGGCAACTCCTAATGCTATCTCCACCAAAATCTAGAACTCCAAGAACCAAGCTTCACACAAGAATCTTCCTCCACAAAACTCCAAAACCCTAGATCTGAAATCTAGGCTCTGATACCACTTGTTGCGCGCAGCGAAAATTTCGGCAGCACTTCAGCAGCACAACAAGAGAGTCAGGTCGCAATAAGAATTCCCGTCTCACCAAGGAAATAAGAATCTAAAGAAAAATATCTCAACCAAGTGAGATATCAGCTCTTCCTCTCATCAGTTCTAGGACTGACCTGTCGAGGGAACCTAAAAGCTATTACAAATCACACAAATAGCGATACAACCAATTTTACGTGGTTCGGCAAATCGCCTACGTCCACGGGGTAAGGAGGGGGAAGATCTACTATTAGAGGGAGAGATTACAACTAGGGTTTACAATTACTCACAAACTAAACCCTTAAACAAACTCTCAGATCTCTCATAATATCTCTCTACAAAAGGATGCAAAACACTCTTAAAAGCCTGCACTTTTCTTCACCAAGGTACAACCGCTTTTCTTGCAGCCGCAAAAACCAATCAAGCCTTGCACCCCAGCCGTACAAACCCTTGCTCAGCCCTTTGCACTTTCTCTGTAGCCGCAACACACCCGAGCCCTCAATGCACAGTTCCCGAAACCCTAGAGAAAGGGTTTTATACATGACATTCGGGTGGGCTTTGATGTTCACGCGGTTTGCATCCACAGAACCGACTCACGTGATCACAGTATTGCCAGAGCTCAGGTATCTTGTCATTATGTCTATTGCTTCTTGAGAATTTTCAGGCCTTGAGTTGACCTCACCAGTGTCTGGATCTGAGAATAATGCACGAACTGGAATGTTGCATAGGGTGGATAATTCATAGGCCTTCTTCTTCAATGCTACCTTTCTCTTTTGGTATGTAATCTTTTGTTGTCTCTCGTCTGTGATCAGTATGAGTTGGACCTTCAATTTATAACGGCCCATTTCGACCTGATAAATGAAAGATGATGAAATCTAGTATATACCGTATTTCCAACGTAAGTAACGAGCAAGGAACCATATAAAGGTAACAATAAAAACTAAAGACTAGACAGTAGATATTAAGCTAGAAAGCTAGTAAATAAAGGTCAGGGAACAGATTAACATAAGAAGAAGAGGAAAAAAATCATCACCACTAAGCATGAGCGAAACTTACGAAAATTTGTATCTTTTATGAGAAGAAACATAAAGATAATTCATCAGTCTAGATTCAACAACCAGCACAATACTATTCAAATTTTAACTATTAGTGAAATTATTTGATATCCTATTCTCATTACAAAAAGAAAGCACCCAAATTCAAATTCCAGCAATCCAAAAGAGAAAACCCAAAGATGCCATTTTAGGCTTCAGAGTTTAAAAACTTCTTGAATCGTTTAATCTTATACTCAAATTACAGAAAAGAAAAACACCCAAAGTCTGTGATGGGAAAACAAGCGGAAACCCTAATTTTAGGGTTTAAGGTTGAAATCTCTATGAATTATTCGATCTTTTGCTCAAATTAGAGCAAACAAAAAGCGCCCAATTTATAATTCCACAAGCCCAAAAGAGAACTACAAATGAAAACCCCAATTCGATGGAAAAGCAGTCATTTTGTTAGTCGATAAAGGAAAAAAAACAATCTTTAGGAAAAGAAAAAGGAGGATAAAGGAAAAAAACAATCTTTAGGAAAAGAAAAAGGAGGAGTTAGCTAATTAATCAATCGATCAAACTAAACTCGGAAGCAAATTGAAATCATTAAAGAAAAAGAAAGGAAATTGTACCATACTTAAGCTCGAGAAGGAAGAAGAAACAAGGTAATGGAATCAAAATGAATCTAGCCGAAGATCTTTGGGAACAGTTTAGCTGGTATTAGTTCTTAAGGGGTAACATATCGTTTTAACCACGGCATTATGAATCGAGATCTTCTTTTGTCAAAATGACAGTTATGAACCGTTAGTAGTCACGATTAGAGAATCTTTCCCTCTCCACGTGTATTAATCAACTCTTTATTACTACGAAATTCATGATTGGTGGTGGTATTTCAGTTAATTTCTTTGTAAGCAAGTTATCACGAGATCTGTATTGATGAAAATTTAAACAACCAATGTCATGTCACTTGTATTTTTTTTAAACTCGTTTTAAAATGACAAATTAAATTAAAATTATTATTTTGTGTAAATAAGTTAATTATCCTAAATAATACTATCAATGAATAATAGTCAATGGACGTATATACTAGACCATTTAACCTAATGCATGCATTGAGAGGCATTTCACATTATAATTGTCAAATAAGTAGTCATTTATTTGTTAGTTGGACGGTTGTGATTTAATTTGCTTTTAGTAAAAACAGGAACTAAGTGCACGGGAATATGTAGTAAAGCTAGAGTTGCCTATAAAATAACGTATATTTATAATTACAAGGATGCCATTAAAGCTTTTTCTATCCACATAATTGCTCGTCATGTTGCATGGTTGATTTGCATGGAAGAGTACGTAGTCTTCATGTTGCATGGTTGATTTGCATGGAAGAGTACGTAGTCTCATTATTCATAAGATTGGTACAAACTGCATGGGGGTGATTTAACCTGATTAAAAATCTAAGAAGTGAGATTCAACCCATTGGGAGATATTATTCCTGAGGTTCGAGGAGAGTTAATTAGTGCGATGTGTGATACCCGAAAATGTCCATCCGCCAAAGAATGCGATCACATTAGCTTGCGTATTTTGGTCGTCATTTGACTTCCACTATGTTGTGGGTGGCTGAAGAAGGTTTTAGAGTTTTTCTCTTTTTCTAATGTTGCTGAAATTTAGAGCTAGATGTTTTTGGATCACCCTTGGATAATGGAGTGTTCTATATATTAACAAAAAGCAAAAGAAAGAATAAAATTTCCACTTTATATTGGAGAAGATTCAAATCTTTATTGCAACATATGGCCACACTAAACAAATTTACCTTAAAAAAAATCAAGCTATTATCCAAAGGAAAACATACATCTAGGATCATCTATCATAGGCAGATAAATCATACTATACAAGTCAAATTACACAACCTATTTTCATATATGCCATAGTGGGGGGGGGGGGGGGGGGGGGGGGGGGGGGGGGGGGGGGGGGGGGGGGGGGGGGGGGGGAGGGGGGTGGCGAGGGTAGGGAATTTAGGAAATTTAGGGGTGCTAAACCATATCCGTGTCCAAGAAAATATCTGTAACCGTATCTGTTAGGATACAGATATAGTTACTCAAATCTATAACCGATAGGATATTGTTACAAATATAGTTTTGTAGTGAAGTATCTGTATCCATAACCGAAATATCCAAATACATATTAGTCATATTCTTACGATAGTTTCGATTGTTAGATTATGTATTTATGGTTAATTTTGATGATCAAGACGTCTACTCTTAACTTTTCAGCTATAATGAACATATTAACGAACTCTTTTATATATATCACATGAACTATGTTTTTCTCAATACTATCTAGTTTTTTCATATCTATTTTGTATCTGCATGCATATCTGCTTATATATCCGCATGTATATCCGTAACCATTGTTAGCCTCTTTGTTTTGATGATGTTTAACAAACAATTTACCACTAATGTTGTTTGCTAGTGTTTGTATATTTCTATTTATTGTAGACAAACAACATATTGGATGATGGATGGAATAGAGCTTCAACGATCATATCCAATGGAGGTTGGCGGAATAGTGGAGTGAAGCAATGCACATTCAAGTTAAAGATACAAGTTCAAGCTTCATCCGCAAGTGTACCAAGTTGAGCTACATCGAAGATCAATCAAACTTGGGTATATTTAGTTTTGGTTTTATATTATGTGTGTTAGTACTTTAAGCTCAATCACATATACACGCACATATTTTGTTTTTATATATATAGTTATATATATATACACAAGTTTTGGTTCTTGGCTTTCAAGTTTAAATATGAAACAAATACATATTCATATATATATACATGTTTGGTTTCATATGGTAAAGTTGTTTATGTATACATGTATTTATAAGTTTTACAAAATACATGAGTTTTCACAAATGGGAAATTTAATTTGAGAAATTCTTTTTCTAACATGTTTAATTTCATGTTTATAAATGTTTCCTAAAGTTTTATTAATTTTGGAATTAATTTGTCATGTTTAATTGAATTTACAAAATCAAGTTTTAAATAAGTTCATGTTCGTGCACATGTTCGTGCATGTTTTTACAAAACAGATGAGTTTTCACAATTGGGAAATATAATTTAAAAATTTTCTTTATTTACATGTTTATATTCATATATACAAACATTTTCCTAAGTTTTACTATTTTTGGAGTTGTTTTGTTATTTTCAATTGAATTTACAAAACCGTATTTTTTTTAGTTTTTCAGAAACTATTTATCTGTGTTCAAATATTTATTTCTATCAACTGAGAAGTGATTTTTCCATAATTCTTTCTCTATCATGTTCATCTACATGTCTACAACCTTTTCTCAACATTTTATGATTTTTGGAGTTCATTTACTATTTGTAATTAATTTTACAAAATCAAATACACAAATTTTCAGAATCTGTCAAAACCTAAAATTGTTTGTGCACGTTGCTACAGTACGGTTGACTGCCACGGTCGACCGCACTACAGTGTGGTCGACCGCCACAGTCGACTGTACATAGTCCAGAGAGTAGTTTTTAAGTTTTTCTAATCATCTATTGATGTTTGAGCATTTAACTCTTCTCCTTCCACTCTTGATCTATTGAGAAGTTTTCTAAACTCAATTTAGCTTTATATTTTATATTGTTTGATTCTAATTTTACCGTTGCACAGTAACGGTAACTTGCTGAATTTTATCTTTTAGTAGTTTTTGGGGGTTTTGGGGGTTGTTTTCTTCTACCCTATATATACCCCATTACATTTATCATTTGATACACTATGAGAATGTTTTAAAATATTTTAATAAGGGTTTAAGCTTGTTTTGTTTTTGTTTAAAAGAGTGTTTAAGAAGCTTTTAAGCATTTGATAGTTTGAGTTTGTGAAATCTATTTCACAAGAGCTTGAGAAAATCATCTATTGATGTTTGAGCATTTAACTCTTCTCCTTCCATAGCTTTATATTTTATATTGTTTGATTATCATTTTATTAAGCTAGTATTCATATTGAGTTTAGTTGATTTTATTTTCTCTTTGTTTACACACACACAACCATTGAGCTTATTGTATTTACAATCATAGTATAATTGGGTTGCGGGATTGTGTAACTTAGAGAGTGAGTTTATAATTCGTTCTCATCTATTATAGAGAACAAACACTTTGTATTGTGCTTATTGTGAGATTCACTTTGTAATACACTTGTACACCGAGAGAAGTATATGGCGCGAGACGGGGATCGTCCCAAGAGGAGTGGCATCAGTTGATGAACCTAGGGAGAGGTTATATCCAAGCACTTGAGGGAGACACGTCTGGTTCAACACTTGAGAGGGTGTAGAGTAGGATTACAAGAGTGTGTTAGTTGTAGAGTTTTCGGTAAATTAGAAAACCATATTGTATGGTGTAAACGTTATTCGGGTAAACGTAGAAAACCCAGCTGTGATAGTGGAGATCTACTCAAGGTGAGGAACGGAGACGTAGGCCAAGTCCAAAAATCGGCGTCGAGGTTCAAGCGGTCGAGGGCTTGCTCTAGGAGGCGTGGCGAGGAGGACGTCGGTGACGGCGAGGATTTGGTCGGGGCGGTTGTTGGAGAGCTTAGGATCAGCGTCGAGAGGTCGAGGGCTTGCTTGGTGAACTGGCGAAGCGTTGGGATCCAAGTCCAACAAGCAACAAGGTCGCGGGCGAGACTCAAGGAGGGAGGCGGTGGTGGAGTGGAGGAGGGCGAAGGGGACGGCGAGGAGGGTGGGGAGGAGGCCGAGGCGGAGGGGGCGGCCCCAAAAGGAGACGAGGGCGGTGTGGAGCTCACAGAGGGGCACATAGCAAAGGAGGACCCACTAGACGCCAGATGATTGTGATGGTAGATCACCAGCTCCATGGGTTAAGAGGAAGAGTTCCTGGGTGAGAGACGTGGGCATTTTAGGTAGGTTGGTCAAAATACACCGAGTACATGTATACAAATGGGCTTTTGGGACTAGACCACACTTTTCATACTTTTTTGGGGCTAAATGCTAAGGGAAAAAGATGGTGGGGCTGAGCCACATATGGATCTTTTTTGGGGGGCCTTGAAACATTTTTCCCTAAAATTTAAATATTATTGGGATTGTTTTATACATTCAATAAAACAATTGGGGTCAAATTATAAATACATAAAAATATGAGGTAAAAATAAAAAATTGAAAAATAAAAAAAATAGTAAATCGGTGATGAACAGTGCGACGCCAAATATGGCGTCGCGTTGTTCATCACCGCTAAAATGCAGCGGAAATTGCCGCTGGGTTGGAGCTCAAATGCAACGGCAAATGCACTTTTTGCTGCATTTTGCCGCTGCGTTGGAGATGGTCTTAACCTCGAGAGAGAAGAAGAAATTGTTGGAGTTGTAACTTAAAACTTGGGTTTGTAGAGGAAAAGAGAAAAACTTTAGTCTCACATTGGAAAAGAGATGGGAAGATAGACTCTTTATAAGCCTTCCCTTTCTCTCCTTTGCCTAGAAGAAAACAAAGGTTATGCTCCACACCACACACGCGCGCGCCGACCGGGCCGGGCTCGGGCTCGGGTTCGGGTCGGGTCGGGTGGCGCGCGCACACGACCTGCGGACACGAATGCCGCTCCGGATTAATGGGCCTTTAATCTGATACATTTTTATTTTTGAATAATTAAAATGTAATATTTATTAATAATTAAAATGTAATATTTATTTTTGAACTAGCTCTAATAATTCAGATCCTAGTTCTAATCAAGGTGAAACTAGTTCTAAACAAATTAGACCACTAGAAAGTCCAGAGGAGCCTAGGAGAAGTAAAAGAACTAGAATAGAAAAGGTCCATGAAGATTTCTATGCATTACTTGTAGAAGATTCTCCAGTTACATTTGAAGATGCAATGAAATCAGTAGATGCTCCATTTTGGAAGGAAGCTATAAATAATGAGATACAATCTATAGTTCAAAATCATACTTGGGAACTAACTGATCTTCCTTCAGGATGTAAAACCATAGGATGTAAATGGGTGTTTAAGAAGAAACTTAGACCTGATGGAACAATAGATAAATATAAAGCCAGATTAGTAGCTAAAGGATATACCCAAAAGTCTGGTATTGATTATTTTGATGTCTATTCTCCAGTAGCTAGGATTACTACCATTAGAGTCCTCATAGCTCTAGCATCCATTCACAAATTAATAATACATCAAATGGATGTTAAAACTGCATTTTTAAATGGAGACTTAGATGAAGAAATTTATATGGATCAACCTGAGGGATTTATAGCTTCTGGACAAGAAAAGAAAGTATGCAAGCTTATTAGATCACTATATGGTCTCAAACAAGCCCCAAAACAATGGCATATGAAATTTGATGAAATTATACTATCTTATGGATTTGTAATTAATCAAACAGATGAGTGTGTATACCATAAAATAGATAAAAACAACAAAATTGTGATATTATGCCTATATGTTGATGACATTCTTATTTTTGGTTCTGACATACAAATCATAAATGATATCAAACACTTTTTATCACAAAATTTTGACATGAAAGATTTAGGTCAAGCTGACCTAATTCTTAATACTAAAATCATGAAAAATGAGAATGGATATGTGCTATCACAATCACATTACATAGAAAAAATCCTCAAGAATTTTTATGATCCAAACTGTCAACCTGTTTCCACTCCATATGATCCTAATGTACATCTAAAGAAAAATACAGGTCATCCTCAATTACAAAGAGAATATGCACAAATAATTGGATCATTAGGATTCCTAACAAACTACACCAGACCTGACATTGCTTATGCAGTAAATAGACTTAGTAGATATACATCAAATCCTGATAAGAGTCACTGGGATGCTTTAGAAAGAATTTTGAGATACCTAAAAGGAACTATAAATTATGGTTTACACTATAAAGGTTATCCATCTGTACTAGAAGGTTATTCAGATGCAAATTGGATTAGTGACTCAGTAGATGTAAAATCCACCACAGGATTTGTGTTCCTTTTAGGAGGAGGAGCTGTGTCCTGGAAATCTACTAAACAAACTGTAATGGCTAGAAGTACAATGGAATCAGAAATGATAGCTCTTGATACTACTAGTATAGAAGCTGAATGGTTGAAAGATTTACTAACTGAAATTCCACTAATGCAAAAACCATTACCAGCCATTTCTATTCATTGTGATTGCAGGTCAGCGATTGACAAATGCCATCAAGAGAATGCAAATGTGAAGATGAATCGACACTTGAAAGTGCGCCATAAATCCTTAAGATATAAGATGAAAAATCATATAATAGCCTTAGATTTTGTAAGATCAGAGAAAAATCTTGCAGATCACTTAACTAAAGGCTTATCTAGGGCAGTGGTCCTAGAATCATCGAGGGGGATGGGGTTAAGCCCATAAGAAAAATCACTGCAGTGGCAACCCAACCTCGCAGAGGTTCAATGGGTAGAAACAAACTGAATGAGTGATTAATTGTGAGGAGCACTGAATTCATTTGCTCCCATCCCTAGGGTGATCAGTGCTCATAAAAAGCAAGTGAAAGGTTGAGTCTAACTCTTAATGAATCCAAGACCCATGAGGCAGGATGCTTACTTGCTCGCATCCTTATTAGGATTCACCTATATGTGTGTAGTTGTGAGGCCGCGACTATGGGATCAGGGCTGCTCCCTAGTAACACACATGAAAGATACCTGCGCAAGGCCGATAATAGCGCAACCCGTTTAGAATTCTTCAAAACTGTACTATGTGTGCTTTCTGTAGAAATCCGATAAATGAGACTGGTTCAAGGCGAAGTCCACCAAGCTCTCACGGATCTATACAACTGTCACTAAGTGAAGGTTCAAACCGAAAGGTACCTCCACCTATTACATAGTATAAGGGAACCAGCAATCGTATTTATTTCTTTTATTGTTATTTCTGAACTATTTTAAGTTTTAAGTTATGTGGGGGATTGTTGGAATTATATAATAAAAGATAACTTAAAACTTGACTTTGTAGAGGAAAAGAGGGAAAGTTTAGTCCCACATAGGAAATGGGATAGAAAAAAGGGGTCCTTATAAGCCTTCCCTTTCTCTCCTATGCCTAGAAGAAAACAAAGGTTATGCTCCACACCACACACGCGCGCGCCGGCCGGGCCGGGCTCGGGCTCGGGTTCGGGTCGGGTCGGGTGGCGCGCGCACACGACCTGCGGACACGAATGCAGCTCCGGATTAATGGGCCCTTAATCTGCTACATTTTTATTTTTAAATAATTAAAATATAATTTTTATTTTTGAACAATTAACATGTGATAAATATTTTGTAACCGAAATATTTTGTAACGGAAAATATTTATTAGTGTGATTAAAAACGTGATAAACATTTTGCGAATTAATTATGTAACGGAAATGTTTTGATAACGGCTACGTTTTATTAACGTGATTAAAACCGTGTTAATTACGGGGTTTATAAGTAACGGCTGTTTTTCCCTATAAAAGGATCTAAAATCCGCAGAGTTTAATACAGCGAAAAGCAACAACCTCTTCTTCACCTTCTCTGTTCTTCTCTTTCAAAATACTTACTGTTACAATTTGCTGGTTCCCTGAAAGTTTACGAAGAATTCGCAAAGCCTTCTTGAAGCTCGTGCCGACGAGAAGGAGGTCGCCTGACCGAGGGTCGTTGTATCTCCGGGAGCTTTTGCCGCGTAGCCCTGTACGAGAGGGGGCAATTAGTTTCTTGGGACAGTGCTTGCACGCCTCGACCATCAGGCCGTATTTCTAACCTCTATTTACTTTTCATTTGATATATTTCTTATATCTGCGTTATAATAGTAATTATCTGTTAATTATCAAATTGTTTAAACTGATTTTCGTTATTGTCTAAACAGTTAAGATTCCCAACATTCCAAGAAACTAATTTTGTGCTGTTTAGAATAGTAACATGATTAACATTCTGGTTTTTATGTTAATGTTGTCTGCAATTCTTAAAAACGAAATGTTACAATGCATGATTATTCTGTTGAATGAATGCTTTATATATTTCTGTTGCATTATAATAACAAAACTATTCATTCATCATCAGATTATGGCTACAAGTGAAGTTATGTCTGCTAAACCAGAGAAGTTTGATGGGAATAATTTTCGTCGTTGGCAAAACCAAATGAGATTTTGGTTAACAACCCTACATCTAATAACAGCCATAGAACCAGATAACCCATCTTCATCTAGACCAGTTACTAGGCAATCTTCCTCATCTTCCTCCACAGATTCCATTCCTATCCCAAGAACACCTCAAGAAATAGAGTATCATTGTCTACACAGAATCTTAGGAGCTTTATCTGATAGGTTATATGATATATATTATACTATCACTAATGCTAAAGTTCTGTGGGAAACCCTAGAGAAAAAGTATGGTTTAGATGATATGGGAATTAAAAGATTTAAAGCTTCTGATTTTAACAAATTTAAAATGGTAGATTCTAAACCAATGAATGAGCAAATTCATGAATTCGAACATATAGTTCACCAATTAAAAGTGAATGGATCTATCCTAGATGAAACATTTCAGATAGCCTGTCTTATAGACAAACTTCCCGAGTCCTGGTCAGATTTTGCCAAAAACCTTAACCATACCCAAGGAGATCTTACCCTAGAGCAAGTATTGAATTCTATTAGAATTGAAGAGCAACATAGACTCAGGGAGAAAAATGTGACAAAATCTGAACCCAAAGAACCCAAAGTAAACAATGTTGAATCCAAACCCTTTCCCCAACACAAGAAACGTCCCTTCCACCAAAATCAAAATAAAACATTTAAGAAGAAACCCTATCATCAAAATAAGAACCATGTTCACTTTCAAAAGAAGGAAGGAGCTGAACGTCGAGCCTGCTTCGTTTGTGGAAGAACCAACCATCTTGCTAAGGACTGCTTTTTCAAGAAAACTGAACCACCCAAGCCTAGGAAGGGAGGACCTCCACCTAATAAGTCACAAGTAAACATGGTGACTTCCAGTCCAGCTGAGGCTGCTTTCAGGTCTGTTCTCTTCACTCCTGAAGTAAACATGACCTTTCAAGCAAATGATTGGTGGATTGACACTGGAGCTAATATTCACGTTTGCTCTAATCAATCTTTGTTTTCCACCTATCAGGTCTCAAGTAGAGGAACTGTGACAATGGGAAATAATAATGTGGCTCCTGTATCCGGAATAGGTCGGATCAACCTAAAGCTGACTTCTGATAAGACTTTGATCCTGCAGGATGTCCATCATGTACCAGACATTAGGAGAAACTTAATTAGTGGATCTTTGTTAGTGCAACAAGGCTATAAGCTTGTTTTTGAATCAAATAAAGTTGTAATAACTAAGGGTTTGAACTTCATTGGAAAAGGTTTCTTATGTGATGGTCTTTTTAAATTGAATGTTAAGAATTCTACTCTTGCATCTCCAATAGCTTTGAATATAGAACCTTCCATCACTTGGCATCAAAGATTAGGACATGTGAATTATAATTCAATTAAAAGATTGATGCATCTCAATATAATTCCAAAGCTTAATATAAAAGATGATGAAAAATGTGAAATATGTGTAGAAGCCAAACTTCCTAAGAAACCATTTAAAACTATTGATAGAGATTCTGAGATATTAGAACTCATCCATAGTGATGTTTGTGATTCAGGAAGAACAACTAGAGGGGGTAACAAATATTTTATAACTTTTATAGACGATTGCTCTAAATATTATTACCTCTACTTAATTAAGACTAAAGATGAAGTCATAAACAAATTCAAAATATACAAAGCAGAAGTTGAGAATCAGTTGGATAGGAAAATTAAAATACTAAGATCAGATAGAGGTGGTGAGTACACTTCTAATGAATTAAAACAATTCTGTGAAGATAATGGAATTATTCATGAAATAACTGCTCCATATACACCTCAATCTAATGGAGTAGCTGAGAGAAAGAATAGAACACTAATAGACATGGTAAACTCAATGTTAATTAATTCTGGTGTGCCAGAAAATTTGTGGGGAGAAACTCTCATGACTGCATGTCATATACTAAATAGAATTCCATTCAAGAAATCTGATAAAACCCCTTACACAATTTGGAAGAATAGAAACCCTAATTTGGATCACCTGAAAGTGTGGGGGTTCTTAGCAAAAGTTAAAATACCTGAAAATAAGAGAAAGAAAATTTGACCTAAAACTATAGATGGAATTTTTATTGGCTATGCTTCTGATAGTAATGCAAATAGATTTTTAATAATCAACTCTGACATTAATGAGATAGCCAACAACACCATAATTAAAGCTAGGGATGCACAATACTTTGAAAATATTTTTCCTTATAAGACCAGAGTAAACAACACAGATCCTAGTTCTAATCAAGGAGAAACTAGTTCTAAACAAATTAGACCACTAGAAAGTCCAGAAGAGCCTAGGAGAAGTAAAAGGACTAGAATAGAAAAGGTCCATGAAGATTTCTATGCATTACTTGTAGAAGATTCTCCAATTACATTTGAAGATGCAATGAAATCAGTAGATGCTCCATTTTGGAAGGAAGCTATAAATAATGAGATACAATCTATAGTTCAAAATCATACTTGGGAACTAACTGATCTTCCTTCAGGATGTAAAACCATAGGATGTAAATGGGTGTTTAAGAAGAAACTTAGACCTGATGGAACAATAGATAAATATAAAGCCAGATTAGTAGCTAAAGGATATACCCAAAAGTCTGGTATTGATTATTTTGATGTCTATTCTCCAGTAGCTAGGATTACTACCATTAGAGTCCTCATAGCTCTAGCATCCATTCACAAATTAATAATACATCAAATGGATGTTAAAACTGCATTTTTAAATGGAGACTTAGATGAAGAAATTTATATGGATCAACCTGAGGGATTTATAGCTTCTGGACAAGAAAAGAAAGTATGCAAGCTTATTAGATCACTATATGGTCTCAAACAAGCCCCAAAACAATGGCATATGAAATTTGATGAAATTATACTATCTTATGGATTTGTAATTAATCAAACAGATGAGTGTGTATATCATAAAATAGATAAAAACAACAAAATTGTGATATTATGCCTATATGTTGATGACATTCTTATTTTTGGTTCTGACATACAAATCATAAATGATATCAAACACTTTTTATCACAAAATTTTGACATGAAAGATTTAGGTCAAGCTGACCTAATTCTTAATACTAAAATCATGAAAAATGAGAATGGATATGTGCTATCACAATCACATTACATAGAAAAAATCCTCAAGAATTTTTATGATCCAAACTGTCAACCTGTTTCCACTCCATATGATCCTAATGTACATCTAAAGAAAAATACAGGTAATCCTCAATTACAAAGAGAATATGCACAAATAATTGGATCATTAGGATTCCTGACAAACTACACAAGACCTGACATTGCTTATGCAGTAAATAGACTTAGTAGATATACATCAAATCCTGATAAGAGTCATTGGGATGCTCTAGAAAGAGTTTTGAGATACCTAAAGGAAACTATGAATTATGGTTTACACTATAAAGGTTATCCATCTGTATTAGAAGGCTACTCAGATGCAAATTGGATTAGTGACTCCGTAGATGTAAAATCTACCACTGGATTTGTGTTCCTTTTAGGAGGAGGAGCTGTGTCCTGGAAATCTACTAAACAAACTGTAATGGCTAGAAGTACAATGGAATCAGAAATGATAGCTCTTGATACTACTAGTATAGAAGCTGAATGGTTGAAAGATTTACTAACTGAAATTCCACTAATGCAAAAACCATTACCAGCTATTTCTATTCATTGTGATTGCAGGTCAGCGATTGACAAATGCCATCAAGAGAATGCAAATGTGAAGATGAATCGACACTTGAAAGTGCGACATAAATCCTTGAGATATAAGATGAAAAACCATATAATAGCCTTAGATTTTGTAAGATCAGAGAAAAATCTTGCAGATCACTTAACTAAAGGCTTATCTAGGGCAGTGGTCCTAAAATCATCGAGGGGGATGGGGTTAAGCCCATAAGAAAAATCACTGCAGTGGCAACCCAACCTCGCAGAGGTTCAATGGGTAGAAACAAACTGAATGAGTGATTAATTGTGAGGAGCACTGAATTTATTTGCTCCCATCCCTAAGGTGATCAGTGCTCATAAAAAGCAAGTGAAAGGTTGAGTCTAACTCTTAATGAATCCAAGACCCTTGAGGCAGGATGCTTACTTGCTCGCATCCTTATTAGGATTCACCTATATGTGTGTAGTTGTGAGGCCGCGACTATGGGATCAGGGCTGCTCCCTAGTAACACACATGAAAGATACCTGCGCAAGGCCGATAATAGCGCAACCCGTTTAGAATTCTTCAAAACTGTACTATGTGTGCTTTCTGTAGAAATCCGATAAATGAGACTGGTTCAAGGCGAAGTCCACCAAGCTCTCACGGATCTATACAACTGTCACTAAGTGAAGGTTCAAACCGAAAGGTACCTCCACCTATTACATAGTATAAGGGAACCAGCAATCGTATTTATTTCTTTTATTGTTATTTCTGAACTATTTTAAGTTTTAAGTTATGTGGGGGATTGTTGGAATTATATAATAAAAGATAACTTAAAACTTGACTTTGTAGAGGAAAAGAGGGAAAGTTTAGTCCCACATAGGAAATGGGATAGAAAAAAGGGGTCCTTATAAGCCTTCCCTTTCTCTCCTATGCCTAGAAGAAAACAAAGGTTATGCTCCACACCACACACGCGCGCGCCGGCCGGGCCGGGCTCGGGCTCGGGTTCGGGTCGGGTCGGGTGGCGCGCGCACACGACCTGCGGACACGAATGCAGCTCCGGATTAATGGGCCCTTAATCTGCTACATTTTTATTTTTAAATAATTAAAATATAATTTTTATTTTTGAACAATTAACATGTGATAAATATTTTGTAACCGAAATATTTTGTAACGGAAAATATTTATTAGTGTGATTAAAAACGTGATAAACATTTTGACAGATTTACAAACGAATTTCTCCTCTTCTTCTCTTTCAAAATATTTGCTATTATATTCTGTTGGTTCCCTGAAAGTCTACAAGAGTTCGCAAAGCCTTCTTGACGCTCGTGCCGACGAGAAGGAGGTCGCCTGACCGAGGGTCGTCGTATCTCCGAGATCTATTGCCGCGTAGCCCTGTACGAGAGGGGGCAATTAGTTTCTTGGGACAGTGCTTGCACGCCTCGACCATCAGGCCGTATTTCTAACTTTATTTACTTTTCATTTGATATATTTCTTATATCTGTGTTATAATAGTGATTATCTGTTAATTATTAAATTGCTTAAACTGATTTTCGTTATTGTCTAAACAGCTAATATTCCTAACAGAAACAAGCTAATGGAATCAAAATGAATCTAGCAGGAGATCTTTGGGAACAGTTTAGCTGGTATTAGTTCTTAAGGGGTAACATATCGTTTTAACCACGGCATTATGAATCGAGATCTTCTTTTGTCAAAATGACAGTTATGAACCATTAGTAGTCACGATTACAGAATCTTTCCCTCTTCACGTGTATTAATCAACTATTTATTATTACTAAGTTTATGATTGGTGGTGGTATTTCAGTTAATTTCTTTGTAAGCAAGTTATCACGAGATCTGTATTGATGAAAATTCAAACAACCAATGTCACGTCACTTGTATTTTTTTAACTCATTTTAAAACGACAAATTAAGTTAAAAGTATTATTTTGTGTAAATAAGTTAGTTATCCTAAATAATAATATCCATGAATAATAGTCAATGGACATATATACTAGACCATTTAACCTAATGCATGCATTGAGAGGCATTTCACATTATAATTGTCAAATAAGTAGTCATTTATTTGTTAGTTGGACGGTTGTGATTTAATTTGCTTTTAGTAAAAACAGGAACTAAGTGCACGGGAATATGTAGTAAAGCTAGAGTTGCCTATAAAATAACGTCACTACCACATTTGAGGCCTATGGGGACGGTTGTGAACCGTCACACTAGGCATGGAAACCGTCACACTAGGCCTATGGGGACGGTTCAACATCCGTCTCGTTTACAGCCGTGCCCTTAGGTCTAATGGGACGGTTTATGCTCCTAGTGCAACGATTTATAAACCGTCATCCTTGGTACCATAAGGGAACGGTTGTGCTAAGGGGTCAGTTCTTAGTTTAGAGCAAGTGGAACGGTTGTATATCAAGGGAAACAGTTTTTAGGTTCTAAGCAACGGGAACAGTTTGATAGCAAGGGGAACGGTTTTTAGGTTCTAAACAATGGGAACAGTTTGATAGCAAGGGGAACGGTTTCTATGGGGACGGTTTTAATACCAAGGGGGACGGTTTCGAGCTTGACCTAAGAGGATGGTTATATTGTCTATGGGAACGGTTTTGTTTGTTATCTATGGGGACGGTTTTTATACCAAAGGGGACGGTTTTCATTTTTTACTGATCAAAACAAATCGCCCAGATATCACACATCAGTCCATCACATACAAAGAAACAATAGTCCAAGTTTTACACACAAACTAACCAAACTTTAGTCTTAATATCATGAATAATTCATTACAACGAAGAATAATATATTATAGCAACATGATTGAGATAATTCTTCACAAGTTTTACACACAAACTAACCAAATTAAGCACATATCACAAATCCTCTATGATTAAAACAAAGAGCTACTACTTAATCAAAAGGTCAAAATGTCTCCATTGAGATGATTAAGTTCTAAATCTTCACAACAAATAAATCCCCCAAAGAGCGACAAGCATGGATCTTCAAATGTTTTCCTGCATACATCAAGATAAAAAGATAAGCACAAGTAGAATGAAATGGACTGTATGTGTCTCTTTAGAGTCATAACTAATTGCATGACGATCATATTTAGGTATATAATGAAATTAAGAGTAAGCACAAGTAGAATAGAAGAGACGAATGGTAGACCCATGCGTGTACAGCCACCCAACTCCACGACACTTGTGCAAGTGTCAATTTACAAAATGTGTCATAAATAATGTGGTAACATTGCTTTTCTATTTATAAATAATGTGTCATAAATAATGTGTCATAAATAACGCCACAGTTGTTCCCTTTGCACACATCCGGATGGTACTGCAAATAAATCAGCGAGTAAGCTCTCGAGTTAAGAATCAACAAGAAACTTGGAATTTATTAATACTAAGAATAAAAAGAACGAATGAATATGCATCCCAAAGTATGGTTTTCTTTCCAGCAACGAAAACTAGTATTATGACGTGCACACTTTGCTTAAGCAAATTTTGGTTCCCACAAATAAAGAGATTGATTTGCCCAAACCCAAGATTTTTGAAGTTGTAGAGAAGAAGCTTAATCAGATTATTGAGCCACAATCAAGTAAGTTTTGTTTATGGGTGCTCTTACTGGATTATGTTTTATTATCAATTTATGAATTTTGGGCTTTTTTTGTTTTCCCAGTTAAGGTTCAAGAAGAGAAGAAGATACAAGAATAACGTATATAACCTCACACCTCAAGTCTCTAAGGAAGTCACTACTTTGCGTGAGAAAATAAAAGTTCTTGAGGTACAGTTAGCACTTTGACATGAATATTAGGTGTCTGTCGTTGCAAACAGATATAGGTGCTAACCTTAATGTATCCGGTTTTCCTGCTTTTAGGGGAAGATAAAGCTGAAGGATACAACACTGGAGGATGCAAGGAATTCGTTTGTGAAGAAAGAGAGGGATATGCTGAAGCGGATAGAAGAACTGCAAAAGAGTAAAGCTGGTCTTTGTGGAAGTACATCCCAAGAGGTGAGAACTCAATTTTATAGACTTGCTAAACTTAGTTTATGTTCTACCAGTGAGGATCAATTATTTTTACAGTTCTACACTCGGATGTTTTAGCTTTTTTTTTTAAACAAAGTAGAATAAGTAGTCCAATATCCACCATTGTCTAATAGTAAATATAATAGAGTATTTATTATTTGGCTAATTTTATGCCTCGTAGATAGACTAGACACGAAGGTGATTCCCCACAACAAATCTCATCGTCTTGCATCATTGCCTAGACTCTTTCTCAATCTAGAGAAACCTTGAAAGGTGTTACTTATTTTCATGAGATTAACCCGCATGGCCAAAAAATGTAGGTCTACCTTCTCAAACATCAAAAGTTCTATTGCATGATGGATCCTGACAGTAGAAACTTTAGGGGAAAGGATATTGAATTTATCATCTAAGATAAAGAAAATCATAGGATATATCATCAAAGATAAAGAAAATCAATAAGTGTTACCTGCAAGTGAACAATGTTACTAAAAAAGTCCACTTCAGGATCCTCACTGCACAAACTTCTGAAAGAGTTTAAAGCTAGGATTTGACGAAGATGATAAACCATATATCGAAAAAGATCAATCCATTCCTGAAAGTGAAACCCAAAAGCAACAATTAGATGCACTCGGTTGTATGATGGAAGACATTAAACTGCATACATACTTTCTGAATTGAGATATCCTTGGACATAGCATCACCAATATCCTGCAGGAAAGTTTTCTTAACTATACGCTGAATGCAAGCTTTCGTCCAAGTAAAACTGGTATTAGTTATTTCAAGAATTGGGTATGTTTTTCCTTCAAGTAATTCACCAGGGGACCTCTCTTCGCAATCCTCTCCATTGCTATCTAATACTAATGCCGCAAATCGTATGAAGGACAGGAATGACTTGCCGTAGAATCAGTTCTTCAGAGGACATGTCATATATTTGCAATGAGATAGTACAGTTAAAGCATGTTCCTCCATGAATGAAGAGAAGATATCTGGCATTATTGAATTATAAGCAGATATTCTTGTGTCATAGTCAAGCTCATTTAACTCCAAATGAGACACATCGTTCAATTCACGAAGAAGCCTAGCCTGAATTCCAGAACAAATGAAAAGAGAATTAAGAAAATTGTTTTCCAAATAAGTAAAGAATATAAAAGATGTACAGAAAGAAGTAATTATTACCAGAAACGCGAAAGATGGATCAATCAAAGAAAGGTCGTCAAGAATATCACAAATGCACAATCGCATGTTCAAACCACAAGAAAGAAGGAGCGGATTAACTGCACTGAGAATTTTTCCAGTTGTTTTATCACTCAGCACAGGTAGAATGTGCCTTATGATATGTAAACCATCCAAACACTCATCTGCACTAACAACATTAAAATAAAAAACAGAAATAACTAAATTCTATATAAGATTCTCTCTCTTTTACATCATAAAAGAAGTGAAACTAAGTTATATTGAGCAGACCAGTCATTAGAGAACTAAATAACAATTTAAGATGTTCAAGATAGCAAGCAACATAAGTTTGAGTATCACTCACCAGAATTTAAAGCTTTCTTTTTGAAAATTGGTAGTAGTATGTCCACAAATTTCTCTGCTACCACATGATCATTTACATACATCACTAACAGTTTAAATATTCTCAGCTCTGTCTTTCCAGACGACATGGGAGATTTCCTATAGATCGTAATAAAGCAAATGCAATTAGCAAGACCAGTACCCATATTATTCATAAAGTAACATTACACTGATACACAAAGTAAGAAATTGAATCTTGAAACTAAGCTTTGCTGCTCATTCTGAATTTGGATTTTAACTTGAGAAAGAAAATAGAAAAATGAATTCTACTGAACTCACATATTATTAAGAGAGAAAAATGCGAATGAGAACATAGGAAATGCACTTATGTCTTGGCATGCAAACTGTAAAATGAACTCTTAACTGAAATTATAACCTTCCACGTATTACAGGAACAACAATAATGTAGTTCCATGTGTATGTTTCATGGCTACAAGCTTAGGATACATCACAATATTGGAACTTTCCAGTGTCTTTCTGTTTTGAAGAAAAGGCATATGGCAGAGCTTAGGATACATCACAATATTGGAACTTTCCAGTGTCTTTCTGTTTTGAAGAAAAGGCATATGGCAGCATCACAGAGAGGAAGAAACGACAGAATAGTGGCCAATAAATTAGAAACTAATACAGAGAAAGTACGCACAGAGAACATTTCAGACCTTGGACCTCGCTTCTTTGACTCCCGATTATCTTTATTTCTTTTTGCCTCCGTCTGCACAAAAATGTAAGATTTAGATTGTGATCCAAAAATAAGCACATGCCAATCATTGAACTATTTGTTAACCATATACATGCTTCTTATTAGAAGAAAAACTTGCAGAGGTCGCACCATTTTTTATCGATCCCTTCGAACACCTCTTTCTTGAAAAGATCATCTCTTTATTTCTTCAAAATGTTTATCCCTCATCTTATGTGCAGAGAAACAAGAGATTATTGCAAATAGGCTTTCTTATAAGAGATCATAGGAAAGAGAGGATCATTCAGAGGGTATATAATGAAGTCATTACTATGCCAAATTTACTGCACACATACACATACTGAAGTTGCACAAACAATGTCTTTTACATGGAAGAATTGTGAAAATTAAGGTCTGCATCTATTTCATTCATCAGGATGGATAGCTGCAACCAAATAATGAAGAACTGAACTTGGAAGTTAAATAAACACTCTAGACAATGAAGACCTCACAATCGTTATCAGGTGCAGGATATTGCAGTTGACAGCCAGATACAAATACACTTTTCCATGCATATAATTCTTGATATTGAACAAAAAGAGTGCGAAAAAATCACAAATTGCATACGATTGAAAAGTCGAAAACTAATCTGCTTTTCATAAAGAAAGTTGAGGAAACAAGATTAAAAATCACCATCAATTATTTGATGATGCATTGACAAGCCTTAAAGAAAAAAAATTCAAATGTCAAATGGAGGCTAGGGCTCTCACTGACAAAAGATCTACCATTTTGAACAGAATAACATGTACAATCCAGTGAACTCCTCTTCAATCCTCACCTAACAACCACCAAACACCAGCAAATACTCAAATTTAGGGGAAAATTAGACATTACAACAATTAACTAAACAATTTTATTGAAAATTACACTAAATGCAGGATATTCCAAAACTAGGGTTCAAGATGTCTCTAAATTCATATGCTGCGACATATAATCAAGAAAATCAAAGGGATTCATCGCAAAAACCCTAGAAAATTGCTAAAAATGCTCAATATAGAGGCTTAATTGCTAAATATACTCAAAATCGAAGTAAAATTGCTAAAAATGCTCAATATAGAGGCTTAATTGCTAAATATACTCAAAATCGAAGTAAAGAAATGCGTCAACTGAGCAAAGAATATACAAGGGAAATATAAAGAGGAAATGAGATCGATACCTTTTTTTTGAGTCGTGTGGAGGTCTCGGCGGCGGGCCTCGAAGACGTGGCAGTGGACAACGACGAATTAAGGAGAGGTGGCTGACGAGGTTGGGATGGTCGGCGAACAAGCAGATGTGTCGAATGAGGGGAAGTGAAGGAGCCAAGGGGAGGAGGGAAACGCGAGGTGGAGATCGTCGAGGACGAGAGTGAGTGAAGGAGAGGCGGCGGGCTTTGCTCCGTCGAGGAGAGCTGGCAGGCGAAAAGGAGATCGACGCGAGAAAAACCCTAGAGATAGAGACGCGGTGATTTGTTTTGATGGGGGGAAAGTGTGGCGCTCGTTCTCAAAACCAAAAATGAAAATTTGGGGACCGTGCCCGTTAGTCCATCACACAATTTATTAGCGTAACTAATTTAACCCCAACGCTTTATTTCAAAACGTTGTCTTAGACTCTATTGTGACGGGTGGAACCGTCACAAAACCGTTTCCTTAGACAGCTAAGAGGACGGTTTTAAACCGTCCCCAACAAACCGTCCTCGTAGACCTATTTTGTGGTAGTGCGTATATTTATAATTACAAGGATGCCCTTGAAGCTTTTTCTATCCACATAATTGCTCGCCATGTTGCATGGTTGATTTGCATGGAAGAGTACGTAGTCTCATTATTCATAAGATTGGTACAAACTGCATGGGGGTGATTTAACCTGATTAAAAGGAGAGTTAGTGCGATGTGTGATACCCGAAATTGTCCATCCGCCAAAAAATATGCTCACATTAGCTTGCGTATTTTGGTCGTCATTTGACTTCCACTGTGTTGTGGCTGAACAGGTTTCAGAGTTTTTTTCTTTTTTTCTATTGTTGCTGGAATTTAGAGCTATATGTTTTTAGATCACCTCTGGATAATGGAGTGTTCTATATATTAACAAAAAGCAAAAGAAAGAATAAATTTTCCACTTTATGTTGGAGAAGATTCAAATCTTTATTGCAACATATGGCTACACTAAACAAATTAAGTTACCTTAAAAAATCAAGCTATTATCCAAAGGAAAACATACATCTAGGATCATCTATCATAGGCAGATAAATCATACTATACAAGTCAAATTACACAACTTATTTTCATATATGCCATAGTTTTTTTTGGTCAATGAAAAAATTTTATTCATTACCAAAGTATTGAGTTTTGTGTACATCAAATTCTCACTGAATTTAGTGAGATATCAACTGATAAAAGAACTAAACCAATATATCCCTATATATAGAGATTTGCCAACTGGGAACAGAGATTACAGAGAAGATAGTCATTCTTTGTTTTCATCAAGTGTAGGCATATTCAGGATAGCAGTTAATATATCCATCTTGATATCTTTCACTACTTGATCCACATTCTTGATTTCCTGCAAAAAAAATTTTCTATTCCTCTCATTCCATAACCTGTAAATAGCTGCAGACAATGCCATGCGTTTGATTCCTTTCCTGGAGTCCCTTCCCCTTAGTTTTGTACAATACCAATCTAGAAGGAGCCCCCAGTTGCATGATTTCCATTTAAAATTCAACCATTCCATGATTTTGTTCCACACTGCACTGGAGAAAATACACTCAAAAAATAGGTGCTTTCTACTTTCCTGACCTGCACCTGAGCACAAGCAACACACATTTGCATTGATGATCCCTCTTCTTATCAGTCTGTCCTGAGTTAGTAGTCTTTTTTGGACTGTAAGCCAGCATACAAAAGCATGTTTAGGGTAGCACATTTTATCCCACACTGTATTATGCCATTGCACCCTCTGAGAATTATTAGACAGTGCATAGTATAAGTTTGATGTCCGAGATTTTGCATCTTTGAAACAGGTACTGAGGAGATTTACTAGGTTGTTAACTCCCCCATAATGAAGAATTGCTTATCTCTTTGCTTGATCATTTGCTTCCACATCCAAGAGTCATTCTTTTTGACAATCACATGCCATACATCCCTGAGATTTAAGTAATTCTCATGGATCCATTTGATCCATAAGGATTCCTTATACACATATAGATACCACAGATTCTTCAAGGTGGCTGCCAAATTCCAAATTGTAGCCGAAAAACTCCCAGACCACCTTGCTTCTTACTTAGGCAAATATTATGCCAAGCCACTAAAGGGATTTTTTGAGACAAATTTGTTCTTCCCCATAGAAAATTTCTACACAGTCATCAATTTTTTGAGTGACTTTAACAGGCAGAGTGCAATTTGTTGTCCAAAAGACTTGAATACCCAAAATAACACTCTTGATGATTTGTAGTCTACCCGCATATGTAGACTACAACTGGTTAGAAATTTTGTTTAAGAGATCACTACAATCCATGTAAGATAATCTTCTAGAGATGAGAGGAACACCTAAATATCTGATTGGTAACAAGCCTTCTTTAAACCCCAACAGGTTAATGATGTAGTTCTTCACATTTCCATCTACCTCTCCAAAGAAAATAGAGCATTTATCCTTATTTGCTTCCAATCCAGTGACCTCACCAAACTTCTTAACACACATGAATAATTTTTGGATAGTGTAAACATCTCCTCTTCCAAATAGAAGCAAATCATCAGCAAATATGAGATGTGTGATTTTGAGCTTCCCACACTTAGGATGGAATTTAAACAATTTGTCAGATTTCAACATGTCCAGGCTTCTTGAAAGATATTTCATGCCTAAAATGAATAGATAGGGAGATAAAGGATCACCCTGTCTTAACCCTCTCTCACCTTTGAAGTATCCATGGAGGGATCCATTAAAGGAGATAGAAAATTTAGGACTGGAAATACAAGTCATGATCCTGTCCACCATAATATTAGGAAAATCCAATCCTTTAAGCATCTCTTTAAGAAAATTCCAACTTATATTATCAACAGCCTTCTCAATATCAATGTTTAACATTATTCTTGGTGAAATATGCTTCCTGGAATAGCCTTTAACTAATTCATGCACCAAAAGAATATTACTTGTGATATGTCTCCCCTTTACAAAAGCAGTCTGAGATTCATTTACCAAATGTCCCATAACCAAATTTAATCTATTTGCCAGGATTTTATAAATGAACTTGTATAGGCAATTGCAGCAAGAGATAGGCCTAAAATCAGAAGGAGTTTTGGGGCATTACACTTTAGGAATAAGAGTAAGAGAGGTAGAGTTTACTACTCCCAAGAGTTTACCAGTTTTGAAGAAATCCTCAATTGCCAGAGAAACTTCATCTCCCACAATACTGCAGGCTGCTTTGAAGAAGTTAACACTATAACCATCAAGGCCAGGAGCTTTATTATCCGACATTGAAAAGATAGCATCTCTAATTTCTTCCTTTGAGACAGGTTTAGCTAGAAGACCAATTTGTGCAGCTGTAAGACAAGGCCCATCTTTAATGATATTTATATCAGGATTTATAGTGGCAACAGCTTTACCCATGAGATTTTTATAATAGGAGATAAATTCTTCTGCAATTTCATCCCCACTAGTAATTCTCTGACCCATATCATTGTAAAGAACCATCACTCTATTATGGTGTCTATTTGATTTGATGATGGAATGGAAGAAGCTTGTACATCTGTCACCCTTCAAACTCCAAGAAATCCTGGCTTTTTGCTGGTAGAAAGACATTTCAAAGTCTAAAAGTCTATTGTATAGGGTCATAGTTTCTTTTTTCCTTGTTGATAAAAGGCTAACATAGAGGATTGAGCTGAAGATTTTGTTAAATTTCCTCCAAAGCATGCTTTGCTCTTAAAACTTGTTCACTGATATTGCTGAAATATCTTTTGTTTAGGTCTTTTAGAGAGCTTCTTAAATGTTTAATTTAGTGCAAACTAAAACATTTTAAAGCCTACAATGTTAGACTGCCAAACACTTGAAACTGTGGGTAGAAAACTCTCATGTTTAGCCCACATGTTGAAGAATTTAAAAGGTCTCTTTCCTTGCACATTATCTTCATATATGGAGATCAGAGCTGGGGAGTGGTCAGAGAATTTAGAAGTAAGAAATTCTACCTGACTGGAGTTGAAAACATGTAACCATAAGTCATTAACCAGAGCTCTGTCTAATCTACACCAAATTCTTGAACTAGAATCCTGCTTGTTGTTCCAGGTGTAAAAACAGCCAACAGTTTTTAGATGGTTCAGATTGCAATTCCAGACAAAGTCTTCGAAATCCAATAATTCAGCATTAGAGAGAACAGAACCTCCAAGTTTCTCATCATTACTAAGGATTGAGTTGAAATCCCCACATAAGAGCCAAGGAGTACTACCAGAAGAAGATTGATGAATAAGCTTCAAATCTATCCATAGATCCTTCCTTGCTTCCATTTGATTAAAGCCATAGACTGAAGAAATAAGACCTTCAAATCTTCCATCCAAAGACTTGACAAAACAAGTGATGTGTTGCAGAGAAGAGCTGATAATATTTACATCAAGAATGTTTGGATCCCACGGGATAATAATTCTGGCCTTTCTAGTTTGACTGGCATTTGAGGACCAGTTCCAGGTATTTTTAATTTTCCTGATTGTATTAGGCAAATTACATTCCTTTATTTTTATTTCCAAAAGAGCTAAGTATGAGAGGTGATATTGAGAAATAGAATGCTTCACCAAATGCTTTTTAGAGGATTTGTTTAATCCTCTAACATTCCAAAATGCTAGGTTCATATATGAATAAACCCTCCTCTATCAATTGTAGAGGGATCCAACATCAATGAATCTAGATGAGAGAAGGAATTGCTAGTAGTTGTAACAGGTTGTTCTTGATTCCTTCTTAGGATTTGATAACTAGGCCTATCATTCACTGGTGACCTTTTCTCCTGTCCCTGAGTTTTGGACATGCACAACATGCATGGACCCAGACAGAGATTTTTTCCCAGAATTTTTAATAACTGGTGTTGACTTGTGTTCACCAATTTTCTCCCAGGAGTCTTTGATTGCTTCCCATGTACCACATACACATTTCCAAGTTCAGCACTTGATTGAGAAGTCTGCAGAATATGCACATCATTATGTATAGACTCCAGAACAGTATTACACCCTTCAACTTGTACAATAGAGTCAGGAATAAGCAAACTGCTTCTTGTGTCAATCTTTCCAACATCAACATTTTGCTTAGGAACCCATTTCTGGACCCTTTGATGTTTTTTGCAAAAATCTGTATCATGTCCCACCAATTTACACCATTCACACCATCTTGGCTTAAATTCATAATGCACCACCTGATTATATGATATCCCATTTGGGCCTTGTATGGTGATTTTTTTAGGTAGAGGTGAGGGCATTTTGTCTTCCACCAAGATTCTAGCATATGCCAATCGTTGTTTATTTGCAGTTAGCTTATCTGTGGCAATAGGTTTCCTAATAACACTAGCAATTTTGCTTCAGCTTTTTGAGTTCCACAGGTTAAGTCTCAAAGCTGGTAACTGTATCCACAAAGGATATATACACTCTTCAGTTTTGTTCATATCTTCACCAATGTTCCAAGGCTTTAAAAGGATAGGTCTTGAGCCAAAAATTCAGGGACCTTTACTCAAAATATCATCTACTTCTTCTTTACTTTTAAATTTGAATAAGAATAACCCTGTATTTAGTAAGCACACCTCAGGGACATGAGACCAAACTTTTTGGATATAATTCTCAATAACCTCAAATCTGACATTTAATCCCAAAACTTGATCAATTAGTGAAAATTTCCACATAGCAGCTCTAGAATTCCATTCATCTTCATTAAAAGAAACTGTATCATTTGGTTCAGAAGGAATAAACTGGTTTTCTGTTATCAGCAAATAAGCTGACCAACTCTTGGCTGAATTAATCTCATGATTATGATTTGTAGGAATTTTGGTAGCATCAAATTTCTCTACAGGTGATTTCTCAACATGAGATTTCTCAGGCTCACCAGAATCAGATACTAGAAGAGGATCTGAGATCAAATCTCTAGCGGGTGAATTCAATAAAACAATATTCATAATTAAACCAGATGCATGATTCGAGGGCAAATCATTAGCTACAACATTTGGAAAATGGTTCACAGATATGGAATTTGCTAGATTATCCACCATTTCAACTTCATTAGCCCAAGATCTACCATTAGAACAACCAGCAAGATTTCCAGAAACCTTACCAGAGGAAGACGAATTGGCCTGGGATGAACACCGATCATACCAGGAGTGACTTGAAGAAGACGAGAATCATCAAGAGGAGCCGAAGAACGCAGGATCTCCATCATCGACCTCTTTTTCTTCGCCCCCTTTGGAACTATTGACCCCATCTCAATCCATGAATCTTCACTATCCTCAACAAAAGAGGTATCAGATTGATCCTCAGGAGCTAACGAGTAAGGATTTGAAGATCTCAAACTAATTTCCAAGATTTTTCCTCCATTTTTTTCTTTTTGCTGACCATTTGAATCTAAGAGGGGGCGCAAATTAGCAACGAAAAAATCGCCCTCTAACCTGCGCCATAACCGCTCCCTCTTCAAGCTATTATTATATTATGTTTTGCATATATGCCATAGTTAAATACACAACATGGTTCAAATAGTCAAATTATAAATTTATACATGCATATAGTTATAAAGGGATAAATTTCAATTATGAATTTAAATTGTATATATATTTTAAATTTATACATGCATATAGTTATAAAGGGATAAATTTCAATTATGAATTTAAATTGTATATATATTTTGGGTCTTTCAGATATCAGTCCCTCAAATCTTCGATAATTTCATATTCCTCTCTCAAGCGTTTGAAATTGTTCATGTCTCTCAAATCTCAAAAGGTCTTTCAATTTGGTCCCTAAGTTGCAAAGATATTTCTAAACTAATATTTTTGTGAACAAAGAGGCATTAGTTCTCTTTGGCTAGGGGTGGGGTTGGGGAGGAGGGGGGTGGCGAGGGTAGGGAATATAGGGAATTTAGGGGTGCTAAACCGTATCCGTGTCCAAGGAAATATCTGTAACCGTATCCGTTAGGATACATATATGGTTACTCAAATCTATATTCGATAGGATATGGTTACAGATATGGTTTTGTAGTGAAGTATCCATATCCTTATCCGTATCCGAAATATCCAAATACATATTAGCCATACTCTTACGATAGTTTCAATTGTTAGATTATGTATTTGTGGTTAATTTTGATGATCAAGATGTCTACTCTTAACTTTTCAGCTATAATGAACATATTATAACGAACTCTTTTGTATCACATGAACTATGTTTTTCTCAATACTATCTAGTTTTTTCATATCCATTTTATAACTGCATGCATATCTGCTTATATATTCGCATGTATATATGTAACCATATCCGATTTTAGCGGATATGATTATGAATTTTCTTCACCAATGTATATCTGTATCCGTATTCGTATTCGTATCTGTATTCGAGATGGGTACGCGGATATGTATATGATAAGCATCATATTCGAGCCGTATCCGGACCGAACGCACCCTACTAGGGATCAACTGAAGGGTAGTTGAGGTACAGATTTACAGAACCTCTTAAGAATTGAGATATGTGTGAGAAATTTTGAATATTTGAGGGACTAAATAAACTCTTTTGAATATGTGTGAGAAATTTTGAATATTCAAGAAAAAAATATCTAAAACGTAATAAATAAACTCTTTTAAAAAATTGAAGTATTCCTTTAATTAAGGAAGACGTTCTTCTTGTCTAAAAAAAGTTAATAATCATAATAAATACACTGCAATTAGTATATTCGTGCCCGAGAGCATACATTACGGATCAGTCTAACTAGTTTTGGTCAATGCAAGGAAACAAAAATTTATAATAGTTAACAACCATGAGAAAATAAATTCCTATTTCATCCTTACTATTGAATATTGATTACTATTAACAGTCTATTATTTTTTTTCAAGTAACAAAACCATGCCAGCTGATTCAATTCAAATTCTAGCATGATTACTCTAATTTCTATTTGTTAAATGATCTCCCTCAAAGTTCTTTATAAATAAAGGGGGAGACTACCTCAAAGAGTTTAATTAATTTAATTCAATAGCATGCTTATTTTCTCTAAGTTGCTCTGTTCTTATCTCTGAATTCCAAGGTAAATTCCTTAGATTTTCTATTGAATTGTGTTTTAGATGTGAAAATGCTTTTAAGGGTAGTTTATTTTTTCTTGAGAAAAAATTGTTAGAGCAAGCTCTATTATTCATTGTTTAATTGAACTTTGGATTGTGTTAGGTTCATTGTTAAACCAATGAGCTAAAGAACTCCATATGTTTCTTGTCAAGGAAAAGGAAAAAAAAAAGCCCAGAATTTTCATCAATACTATGTAGATAGATTACTATGAATTGAACTTTGGATATGATAAGCATCATATTCGAGCCGTATCCGGACCGAACACACCTTAGTAGGGATCAACTGAAGGGTAGTTGAGGTACCGATTTACATGACCTCTTAAGAATTGAGAGATGTGTGAGAAATTTTGAATATTTGAGGGACTAACGTGAATTCTTGAATATTCAAGAAAAAATATCTAAAAACCTAAAAAAATAAACTCTTTTAAAAAATTGAAGTATTCCTTTAATTAAGGAAGATGTTCTTCTTGTCTGAAAAAAGTTAATAATCATAATAAGCCTACAGCTTCGGTGCACCATAGAGATTAGTTGGAGCACTGATGGCATATCTATAAATAAATTCCTTAAAAATAGCTCTCACAATTCTTGGTAGATAGATTTGACGGTTATGAGGTGTTCCACACCTAAAATTGTAATTCACTATAATTTTAATTAGGTAAAAATGTTATTTTAGAAGATACAATTTATGAGAGAAACAAAATTTATGATTAGTTAGAATTCTTTAATTAACTACTATAATTTTTACCGCTTTATCTCTGCACTTTCGATTAGAAGAAACGGCTCGACCTCCAAAAATTCTCGTGAAGAGAAAGAGAACGCCATGAAAGGTACCCTCTTCTTTTTCCTTTTAAAAAAAAATTAATTATATAGTATGATGTAGTTGTTAAGCCCTTAAATTTCTCATTCTTCAAAATTGTACAGTTGACTACTAAATTCCTTTAATTATATAGTATGATGCAGTCAATAATTTTGTATCCCTTCTGTTAAAGGCTGGGATGGCTAGTAAGGCAAAGAGAATCGTCAAAATAGCATTAGGGAAGAATATGGGACTGGATTTATCCTTATCGAAGGAAATTCCTTCATTATTGACGAAAAGAGCAGATGTTTCAGTTGCTGTATAGTTTTCTTGATTTCTTATTATGGAGAGGTTGCAAGACATGATTTTGTAGACATATCAACCTGGTAAATTGGGGGATTCTTGATATTTTGACACCATGACCTTTGCTACAATTGGAACTGGGTTATGATTGGCTTTGAAAATTTTGGAGGTTGATCATTGAACAGTAAGTGCATCCATACCTTTGCTTGACATTTTCTACTTCTCTGTTTCTATAGCTAAATTGCACATTCTTTACAGATTTAGTAGTTACTAGCCTACATTGATTACTCTGTATCGAAATTTTGACACATGTTTTTGTAGTCTTATTATCGGTTGTTGTTCTTCGGTTAGCTTGTTCACTAAGTACTTCCTCTTGACTATTTGGAGTAATGCGTCTTATATTAAGGATTTTTTCTTGTTAGGTGATGATTTAGGAATTTAGTAGTCAACTGTACAATTCCAAAAGTCTTTTTGAGGTACAAAGAGCTTGGTTTGACTAGTGATTTTTTGGATAAGATTTTGGCTTTCATTGTCATCATTTTTTTTTCGTGACCAAGTCAGAGGTTCATTTGTGGAGTTATTTGTTTTGTTTGTATACAGGAAACATTGTGAATAAAGGTTGTGGCTGATATCAGGTTTCTCAAGGGAATTATGGTTTTCTTATGAAAGAAAAATAATTTAATCTTAAATTTTAAATCTCAGCATATTCAATGATGGAAGTCCATGAAAAACTTAAAAGTAATTGTGCTCTATGTTTATAACAAGGTTTATAAATTTATGAAACATCTTTATTTCAGTCTTCCTTCTTTAAAGTTCATATTTTTCTTTCAGAACTATATAAGAAACTCCATGGGAAAATTGTGGCCAGTTTTATTTTTAAAGTTTGACCCATGACCTTCACCATACAAAATAGGGGCTAAATATTTAAGTGATTTATTTAGGAGTTATAATTTTATTTTTCCTGTACTTATTTTTTATATTTAATTGAAATGCAAAAAATGTCAGAGAAGAGTCTATTGGTATTTATTGCAATCCAACAAAAATGTTCAATATCATAAGTGGCTTAACAGATGTACAAAAACAAGCGATAGTGGACATGGGTTTGGGGGGTATTTTATATATTCCTGATATAAAAATGCGTTGTTGCCTTTGTTATTAGTTAATGATCAAGGTAAATATAGAAACACGTATAATTAAAATAAGAGATTGTGAGGTGTCACTTTCAGAAAAGGATGTCATTTACTTGATGGGATTACGTGCTGAAGGTGATATTGTTATGCTTTGCAATGAAAGTGTTGACCCAGAATTTTTGAAATATTATGTTGAACCATATACGAAGAAATTTACAATCAGACACCTTATAAATTGTATTAGCTCATCTGATGGAGCAGACGATCATTTTAAGAGATCTTTTATGCTTCTATTACTGGGACTTGTGCTAACTCCTATAAATGATAAGGATTATATACCCCAATATTATCTAAACATTCTGGTTGATGTCAAAAAAATCTCTTCATACAATTGGGCTAGATTCACTCTTGACCTTTTATTTTCAAGCATTACAAGTCAGAGGAAAAAAATGCGAAGTACGTAAATGGGCTGTTATAGGTAAATTCTTTAACTTAAGTGAGCTAATATTTTTATTTTTACTATTTGATCTCATAATAACTATATATGCTTGTCATTCATATTAGCTATGGTATTATGAGCACTGCAGATTTTTGGGTAATGACTTTGATTACAATGCTAAAAGTCTTCCAATAATGGCACATTGGACAGAGAAGCGACGTGCATCAAGAGAGAAATATGAAAATTTATTTCGTCACGCTGATAACAAAATGTATCATGAATTATGGAAAAAAAGGCATATGATTAGTTTGTTTTTGGATTAATTTATATTATCAAACACAAATGTGCATTATTAATGTTCTTTCTTACAGCTAGTAGTACTATTTGATTTAGCGATGACTTACATGCAACAAGAAAAGACTCAGGCTTCAGAAGAACAACATGCAACAACATCCAACCAAAAGGTATGTGAGGTTTAACTATTGATTGACTCAGGCTTCAGAAGAACAACATGCAACAACATCCAACCAAAAGGTATGTGAGGTTTAACTATTGATTCTTTATTTAGATTTAATCTAGCTTGGTACCAACATCCAACCAAAAGGTATGTGAGGTTTAACTATTGATTCTTTATTTAGATTTAATCTAGCTTGGTACCCACTTAATCTTTATATTATATTTAATTTTATCTTTGTAAACATGTTTTTAGGAACATTATGCTACTTTTGAAAGTAAATCCAATGGTCAAGCTAGTAAAAACTTGAGGCCAAATCATGAAGAGGATAAAGAATGAGGAGAAGGAAAAAGACGATGAGGACGAGGAAAGTGATGAGGTTTCAGATGAAACATTTGATGACATGGACAAACACATGCTATCATTTCGTATGGCTTCAGTTGAACAGAGTGTACATTGCTTAGAAAATAATATTAAAAAATTATGCTTGAAATTACACAAGCTATCTTCGAGATGAGAGATGATGTTTCCACACTCAAATCCAATATCAGAGAAAGCAAATTATATTCAAAGGTTAAAATTTTGATTATTTATTATATCATTCATAAACTTCTTTTTTACACATATCCTAACGTAATTTTTTATCACCTTTGTTTCTAGAATCATATGCAAAGAATTAAAGAAAAATTATGCAGTATTTGCATTAGTCTTAAAGGAGAATCATTTGAAAAAGAAAGGAGAAATCCACCTAGCCATGATAGTAACGTTGGAGCAAATACTATTCATGTAGATTTAAATATGGAACCTCCTAATATGCCTAGCCATGATAGTAACGTTGGAGCAAATACTATTCATGTAGATTTAAATATGGAACCTCCTAATATGGATTCAAAATGGATGAATGGTGAGACTTATGTGTCACATCATCACAAGCAAAGGGAAAGTAGCAAGAAGCCTCAAGCTACATTAGAAAATATGAAACCATTAAGAAGTGTACAGAAAAAAATGTCATTTGCACAAAAAAAAATCAAAGGAAGTTGATGATACTATCAACATGTGCCAACGTAATAAACATTCACATGATGATACGGGTGTATCTTCTTCCCTGTCTCGGGAGCTTAGTGATCCTCATGGGAGCTTGAGGATAGATGATTCTCATGGTATCTTGAGAATAGAGTCGTGGTTAGAGCCAAAGAAGACGGCGAAAGAAGTCGGAAGAAGCGAAACATAGAAGAACAGGGTAAACTGGCAGTTCTCTGTCCGGTCGACCGTGGCACACATGCCGGTCGACCGGACAACCTTACAGGGCACAGGGAACAGAAAGTTCTCTGGCCGGTCGACCGGACCATGCTTGGCGGTCGACCGGATCGTGAATTCTGGGTTTCCTGTTTCGTTTTGGATTTTGTTCTGACAGGGAATCCTCTTTCTTTTGGGCTTGTTTATTTACAAGATTGTCACTCATGTTGTACCTGATATAAATAGGTTATTGTAGGGTTTCAAAAGGGAGACCTTAGGGAGAGAGAAATTCTAATAATTGTATTAGGGTTTAGAGAGAGTTGAGAGGTTGTTCTCGATTCTAGTGAGATTGTGAGAGAGGGATTGTAATCTTTTCATACTCATAATCTAGAGAATGTAATTTCCTTCGCTATACTGAATTATTCTTGTGTTTTGGTCATCCTCTTCTCAACCCACCTTTTGGTAATTCCGTGACCAAAGGGTGCTCGCACGACAACTCGTATCAAGTTGGTATCAGAGCATCAAATCCGGTGAAGGGGTATCACGTGTATGGTCCTTACTCGGTCCTAATACAAGAAGCTTGGCGAGATCCTTATTTCATTGGAAGGAGTCCAGGATTTAAGGAAGGAGAAGATGGCTGAAGGAGATAATTCAGCGAGGATTGATGCATTAGAGAAGTAGATCAAGACGATAGGGTCGACGCTCACAAAACTCGTCGGTCTCATCCAAGGAGGGAACGAAAATGGGGAATCTTCTTCTAGGTCTAAGAAGAAACCTATAGAGTCCGGTGGAGAGAGCGAGCTTTCAGGCTCCGACGAGGAGGACGAGACCGTCAAGACTGCACCGCATCAAGGGGGTAAGAATTCTTACCAGAATCTGAAGATTGATTTCAGAGTGGAGATTTCTATTTATGATGGGAGTGTTAACGTCGAGAGGCTTGATGACTGGATCGAGTGGATGGAGACGTATTTTACTCTTTATGGCTATTCGTCAAAAGAGAAGATTGTGTTCGCGACTTTGAAGCTTTTAGGACACGCGTTGACCTGGTGAAAATCCTATTATAAGCAGGAGAAGAAGGTGGTGTTGTGGAATAAGTTTAAGGAGCTACTTAGGAAACAGTTCTATCCGATGGGATTCCTTGAGGAGCGTTGGTACAAGTGGTATGGCTTACGCCAAAGGGTCAATCAAACCATTCAAGAATACACTACGGAGTTCTAGCAGCAGACAATGGTTCTTAACGTTGCGACAGAGGAATATTCCGTATTCATGAAGTGTATGGCGGGATTGAGCGATTACATCTGAAAGGAGATGAGGTTATTCACCGTCGAGATTATTGCAGAGGCGAGCGTGAAGGCCATTGCCATTGAGGGCAAGCAAAAGAAGAGCAATGAAGCAAAGGGAGATGCAAAGCAAGTTGGAGGCGAGTCTAGTGGTTCTCAGTTTAAGTAGGAGAAGAAGAAGGGTGATCCAGGGAAAACAAGACTGATTTGTGGACATTACGAGAAGACAGGGCACGTAGTTGATCGGTGCTGGGAGAAGTATCCTCATCTCAAGCCAAGGGGGGTTGAAGAAGAAGGAGGAGAAAAAGGCGTACATGATAGCTCAAGGTCCGAAAGAAGTCCCAGGGATGACGGAACCCAATAGCAGTTTCAACCTTATGGTGGCGAAGCAGGCCACTAAAGAAGATGACGACCCGATGGATCAGCTCTTTGTGCTTAAGTTGCAAGTGAAGACCAGTTTGGTTGATGCCATAGTTGATTCGGGCAGCGAGAAGAATTTGATATTCGAAGCCTTGGTTCAGAAGCTGGGTCTGAAGACGGTCAAGCATCCGAAGCCCTATCCATTGGGATGGATTCAGAAGGAGGAGAAGCTAAGTGTAGTTGATCAATGTACTGTAAGATTTGCACTCCATGAGTCGTATATTGATGAGGTCACATGCGACGTAGTTCCATTGGATGTTTGTCAGATTATACTGGGTAATCCGTACTTATGGGATAGATATGCGATCTACGAGAGGCGGGCTCAGAAGTATACATTCACCAAGGGAATTGAAAAGTTCATATTTCATTTGGCATCTCTTCTGAGGGAGACGAGCTTGGGGACGGTGACGTGAGCAAAGAGGTTAGTGAATGCAAGTAAGAAGTTAGTCTCGCTGTGCATTACACTTCCAGAAAAGCCATCAATGAAGGATTGCAACTTGGAGCGAAAAGTAACTACGACGAGACGCGGGATGAATGAGTTATTTCTGATCGGACGTCGAGATCAGATTCCTAGTAAGGCCAGGTGGTTCAGAAAAGGAGGATGGGCTCACGAGTTCCCTCAGCTTCAGTTCTAACTTGAACGAGACTTCAAGTTCCTAAAGGGGGGACTCATGATACGGGTGTATCTTCTTCCCTGTCTCGGGAGCTTAGTGATCCTCATGAGAGCTTGAGGATAGATGGTTCTTATGGTATCTTGAGAATAGAGTCGTGGTTAGAGCCAAAGAAGACGGCGAAAGAAGTCGGAAGAAGCGAAACGCAGAAGAACAGGGTAAACTAGCAGTTCTATGTCCGGTCGACCGCGGCACACATGCCGATCGACCGGACAACCCTGCAGGGCACAGGGAATAGAAAGTTCTCTGGCCGGTCGACCGGACCATACTTGGCGGTCTACCGGATCGTGAATTCAGGGTTTCCTGTTTCATTTTGGGTTCTGTTCTGACAGGAACTCCTCTTTCTTTTGGGCTTGTTTATTTACAAGATTGCCACCCACGTTGTACCTGATATAAATAGGTTGCTTGTTTATTTACAAGATTGCCACCCACGTTGTACCTGATATAAATAGGTTATTGTAGGGTTTCAAAAGGGAGACCTTAGGGAGAGAGAAATTCTAATAATTGTATTAGGGTTTAGAGAGAGAGTTGAGAGGTTGTTCTCGATTCTAGTGAGATTGTGAGAGTGGGATTATAATCTTTTCATACTCATAATGTAGAGAAGGTAATTTCCTTCGCCATACTAAATTGTTCTTGTGTTTTGGTCATCCTCTTCTCAACCCACCTTTTGGTAATTCCGCGACCAAAGGGTGCTCGCACGGTAACTCGTATCACATGAAGAGAAAATCATATCTGCTTTTCAGAGAGCAGAAAAGGAAGATCCTGACTTACTACCGCCAGGACTTACACAAGATGAAGTACTTGCTATAAATTATTACAAGGCATACGTAATTAAATGAGAGAAAAATAAGACTTTTGTTCAAATAAGTAATATCATTCTCACTGGAGAATATTTGAAGCCTTTGCTTGCAAGTGAAAACTTTGGAACTGATGCATGATTATCAAATGGGGTACTTATTCTTTATTCTATTTAAAATGAAATGCATCTGTGGTAATGATAAAGTTATTCTTTGTATAATGACTTTGGTTTGGTGAATGTAAATAGTAACTTGGTGATTTAAAATTATATTTTTCAGCTAATTGATGCATATACATATTTGCTTAGACTACGAAGCATTAATCAGAACTTCGACAACAATAAGATTAGCTATCAATCATGCTTCGCGTATGGCTTGCTTCAAAGAAATGTGCAACAATGAGTAACATCATCATTTCATAATATAAAAAAATATGCTAATGATGTTCGTGAAATAATATCATCTGATATGGTATATTTACTATTATGTTTATATTCCCTACAAAGTTTCTCAATGACTAAGTCTTTTAAATTATCCATGTTTTTATAGGTGTTTTTTCCTACAAATAGTGAAGGAAATCATTGGTATGTTGTTGTTATGATACCTCAATTTAAGAAGTTCCAAATCTTAAACTCGATGCTCGGTGGAATGGTTGAATCACAATACAAGACAGTTAGCATGTTTTTTGTAAGTACATACTAAATACTCACATTCATTATTTTGAATGAATAAGTTTGATCATTATCTTTTGATATCTTATAGATGCACAGAATCCAAGCATGAATTGAAGTTGCTAAAATACAATCCCCTGAGATGGCCACATTATTAATACATGTAGATATTACTACTTGGGATTGGACTATAGTTCAGGATATGCCGCAACAAATTAATTCGTAAGACATTCCATAAAATTTTCTTCAATTCCATATTTTATGATCCTATAATGAACATAGTTATGTTTTGTTTCTTTTTATGAACTTGAACAATTAGGATTGATTGTGGACTTTATACATTAAAGTTTATGGAATATTGGGATGTAAGTCATATGAGAGTTGATATAAGCTCGGTATGTACATGGATGAAAGCTAAATATTGTCACATCATGTATTGTTTTTATTTGTGATTGCTAATTTTCATGGTTTGTTTGTTGTCTAGGCCTACATTAAAAGGTTCCGTAGAACTTTGATTGCTGAATTCATTCTATCGAAGTGGAACCAATGTGAAGGTATAAAGAAAGAGATCAAAAGTTTTGGTTCAAGATAGCCTAGGCACTTGAGAACATAAGTGCTTCTAAATGTCAAATAACAGGAAACTGGATAATAAGGCTATCACTGAGTGATGAAACATATAACTTGTACATAATGGATTTTATAGATTATTTTTTGCAGAACTGATATTTCAAGCTACGTGATTGATCTTTTACGCAGTTCCTTTTTTTCACCTCCTATTTCAAGCCTATTCATATTTTACATATTTATTCCCAACTTCAAGAAGAACACACCCCTTCGCATCCCTGCTCAGAGAACAGCATGAATAATGCAGCACTTGAGACTAGTTATGCAAATTATATATAATGTTGGAGTAATTAGAAAGAGAGAATCCTGAATTTTATTTACTTCTCGGACAGCACATGTATGATCTTCCTCATCTTTGCTCTTTTTACCATGAGGAAAACTCTAACTTGCACTGGATTTCCAGCCTTTCACAAGCAAACATTGCAAACATAAGCACAAATGTTAAATGCAAGGTTGTACCCCAACCATGATACTTTTTAAACAAATATTGTATTATAGTAATCAATCGATATTAAAAAGGTAAAAACAAAAACAAGAGGAAGCTATTTGAACAGCTTCCCCTTTTACATATTGTATTCCTTTTTTCCATCACACTTTCTGATACAATACGTACAATTGTACACCCTTCCTCAGATTTGTAGAATACTATAAAAATTTAATTGAGGTTAACACATTAGTTCCTCTCACAGGTGATCTTGTTGAATCTTATGTCTCAAAAACCAACCTGCACTTACACTAAAGTGCATGACATGCCAGACATCGCTCTTGCATGTAATCCATATACATGTAATCCATATACTGATATCTGCAGCTTTAAATTTCATAAACTACCATATACCACGCAATATAACTTGTCATCCATGTATCTGTAAAGTTACAATTTGTAAATTTGCAGATATAACATTTATGAAACACCACTTAGCATTTACAATATTTAACATGGCATCCACGTATCCACTTTAAGCATCAACTAGAAACTAGAAATCTTACAATCACCTAAAAAATCCAATCAAAGAAAGGAAAAAGTAAGATACAATATAGAGGAATATGAGAACAAGACAAATATAAAAATTGTCCCTACAAAGACCCGGCGTGAAATCTATCAAAGCTCCAATTTTAGTCTGAAATTTTTTTCTACATTTCCTCCAACCTAATAAAAAAAAATGGAAAGAAATGCTAACCCGAATTGTAATATAGTGATTATGCTGACCAGAACATCATTGTGCAAGTCTCTAGGAAGATGAACATCACCCATCCCCCAATCTCTACCAAAAAGAACTTGATGACATATCGTCCAACAACCACTGTAGCGAGAGAGAAGGCCACCTGCCAGTTGAAAAGCCTATGACTGTAATCTCCGCCGTGAAAGAGTCTGTGACTTTCCAAGCATCTCAGAATAAGAAGATTTCACATTCAGATACAAATTTTTTACATATTTAAACAGAACCAGTTTAAAGCTAACAAAAACGCTATTTTAATTTGAGTCGTGTAATATTTTATCAGGGCTTGTGTATAATTCTACTCTTTAGCTTTTTTCTAGGCATACAAACCAAAGATAAACCATAAGCATGTATAATGATATTACATACCTAGAATGTGTAAAGTTTTCAAGATAAAGTTGTTTCTAATCAATGCAGGTTGTTGTCTTCTTGTGACCATGTTATATCAGATGGGAAATATCGCCTGTAATTGACAAAACTTAATTATTTTTTACATTTTAGATAAGAGAATATGCACAAAAATGTAATGATCATAATCTAATTAGAATTACCCAGTGTCGTTATTCACATCTTGTTTGTCAACGTTGTTTACTGAAATACTTGGATAGCTCCGAATATTATGACCTTGTTGGTTGCACATGCCACAATGGTTAGTTCGTTTTTCACTGTATGCCTTCAATCTTTTTCTAGGTGCACACTTCGTCTTTGCTCGGATGGGATCTAGCACGATTGTTGTATCTCCATCCCATCTACATTTATCTCACATATTCCATCATCTGAGTTATAATCATATAAGCTTCAGATTTTTTTTTCGTTTAGTTAAAATGATGCTAATTTGCTTTTAAGAAAATTCATAAGCTCAGAAAATTGATCTTCAGACTTAACTGCCATATAACACACTTGTTTTGCTAGTTTCAGTAATTTTTGGTTTCTAATTGCATGATCTGAGACTTCATTCACTGTGCCATGTCTATCAGAAGCAAATCCAGCTTTAACATTTTTAGTCCACCATGGCCAATTACAACACTCCAGAAATGATGTAATATTTAGATATTTCATTAAGGAAAACATATGAATGCACGGTGTTCCTTTTGTTTCTAGTTGCAAGCATTCACATGCTAACTTGACTAACTTTCTACTTTCCCATTTACAATAAACTATTGTGCGCACCTCTAGATTTGAGTCAATTGCGATAACAAAGTTGTGAAGTCCGTCCACAATGTTGTGCCCTACGATACAATAATTTTTTCCTTTTAGCATGTCAATTTGAATTAGATAAAAAATAGCAGGTGTATAAACATCAGCAACATATAACTCTAATTTTCTTGTACAAGTTATCGAATATGGAGTAAATTAGGAGGCTTTAGAGTCATCTGCTGCCTCGTTTCGGCAAGCACCTGATACACATCTATCATAGTGATGAATCATATCAACAAGAGTCATGCCATAGTTGAGATATTTGTGCAGAATAGAATTTATACTTTCACTGTGTTGTGTGCTTCTAAGACCTAAGAAAGTATGCCCATGTAAGTAGGTAGCAGCCCATAAATATTTTTTTTCATACATTCTTAGTAGCCATTTTTTCTCTTTATTACCTATCTTATTAGTAAGAAGCTCTTTCCACTTATTTTCAAACACTTCAGCTGTATATTTTCTTGAAATAAGGTCTTGGAAGACAGCTCTAACCGAACGATTTCTTATATTGTCATATAAGTTTTTTCCTATATGCCAAAAACACAACTGATGATTTACGTTTGGAAACTCTGTGATTATAGCTTCACGCATGGCACTATCACCGTCGGTAGTGACAGACAAAGGTTCTTTTTGACACATCGCCATCTTAAATGCCTTTAACAACCAAATATAGCTCGCAGTTATCTCATTACAAACTACTCCACATCCAAATATTTTTATTCTCCGGTGATGGTTTAAACCAATAAATGGTATGAAAGGCATGGCATATTTGTTTATTCGATAAGTACTGTCAAATAATAAAACATCACCAGAAGCTTCATAGTCAACTCTTGATTGAGAATCAGCTCAAAACAAATGTGTAAGATGGCCTTCATCGTTAGTTTTATTCAAATAGGAAAAAAATCTACATCTTTCCTTTTTCTTTGTTCCATCATATTCAATACAGTTTGTGCATCTCCCTGTTCTATTATTCTTCGTGATATTTTACCCTACTTATTATAAATATCTTTTCTAATAAAACCAACCTTCTCATAACCTCCGTCTCTATACTCCATAAAATCCATAATTTTATTTTTAGGAATGCCATATTGTGCTAGCATATGAATTTCTTCCATTTGTACATCATCAACTCTTCGTTGAGAGCGAAGAAAGGGAACTTCATCTGGGCATGCAAGCTCATGATTATGCATATCCTTTAAACTATAAACAAACCATCTCCGTGTTTCATTATCAAAAAAAATCTCAAGACATGCATCACAATTGCAAACTATAAACAAACCATCTCCGTGTTTCATTATCAAAAAAAATCTCAAGACATGCATCACAATTGCATCTGGATAATGACCGTTCTTTATAGTGTTTCATTATCAAAAAAAATCTCAAGACATGCATCACAATTGCATCTGGATAATGACCGTTCTTTATATGCTCTATCTGTTCTATCCATATGCTTAGTTTCACGAATCCCTTCTTTAAAACAAACAAATTTGCGATAGTAAAGATTACCATTTTTATCATATCTCGCTTTATCCCTTCGAATGCTAAAACCCTTCAAATTGGCTTATGAATTATAAAACTCATACCATTCATTTTCAGTGGTATAGGATGTAGGCGTCCAAAAATGCCTATAGGTGTCCGCACATAGCTCTAGATGGAGAGAAGATGATGAACGTCGTTATCCGAGTCTAAGAAGATTATCTGACGCTGACAAGTGTGTGAACCGAAATAGCGAACTAACTGTGTCTCGTGCGGTCACCTCTAATTGGCCGTCACACCTGTCGGTCATCTCGCGCACGTCAGTCAGCTCCAAGTAACTGAACACGCTCGTTAGTCAGCTCACGCGTGTCGGTCAGATCTAAGTGCCCGTCGCGCTTGTCGGTCAGCTCCAATTGCCATAAAGAAGCTAACGAGCGTATTAGTGAAGCGTACAAGTCAACACGATGACCAAATACATGAAATGGCAAAAAATATAAGTCTAGGAAAGTCAGGAAACACCAAAAAGCTCAAAAAAATCTTGGAGCTCGCATGGCGCACAAGTCACCTAAGAGTGACCCCGGCCGCGTGGGTCACAGCAGTCCGTCTCGCGCCCAGAACTGCCTGTAACTTCCAAAACGCATTTTCAGGCTGTTTCGATCAGTTTCTTCTGTTTCAGAGGTTCCTAACTGCCTAGATATTATCTACAAATATGGTTAGGCCGTTATTGACTGAAGATAAAGCTAAATCACTCATTCTTATCCAAATACCTGCCAATCGAAGCCTATAAATACAGGCCTAGGGGATCATTTCACGAGGCCAAATTGATCAAGAGGACGAGGTGCTACAGGATTGAGGAGTCAAAGGAGCACGAATTTACAGCGAAGGCAAGCCAGATCCCGACGAACTTTAGCATAAAGAGGAAGGCTTTCGAAAGATCTGAACCTTTATTCCCCCCCGTCCATTCCTTGAGATTAGGCTTGGTCTTAATCTTGAGAAGAGCTACTGATTTCGCTTGATCGATTTTAGTGCTTCAAGTGAATACTTCCTTGGTGAAATAGGAGCTCTGTTAATTTTCTAACAACCGGATTTGATCCGCGGCGGTCCATGGATATCAACGTCCCCGGCACAGGTAAAGATCCCACATAAACAACAGGCGATAAACATCTGTTGTGTATTGTTTGAGAAAGTTATAATTTTTATTTTCATTGTGTAAGGAGATCTTATAAAAAGATCAACTTTTTATTCGAGTTTATTATAACGATTAAAGTTGTAATAGATTCAAGGCAATGAAATCAACTTTTGACCCAAACATGCCTGGTATTCTTAAGGATAACCCGGTCATCCAACTAAATACAAGGTTTGACCCGGTTTTGCAAAGGAAGCTGGGAGTGAATGTAACGGGAAGTTCCCGAAAAAATTCTATATAATGTATTCTTAGGAATAACCCAGTCACTACAAGAAGGTGATGAATAAAAAACTCCCACTCAAACTCTTGCTACATCTATGCACTCAACACTCCCATTATTAGAGTCTGGACATAGTACTCGGAATTTTAATCTCCTAATCATTAATAATTGTCAAACCCCTTCGTGTTAAGTATTTGTTACTTAACACCAGGAACTCCCTTCGAGTGATTTGTATGAGTTAACACTCCTACTGTAATTTGTACTCCCACTCTTACTGTTCATTTGGTCAAACCTTCCTATAGTTAGGACCATAACCACAACCAAATTCTCCTCTAGATTCCTTTCATGAACGAGAGGTCCACTTTTAAATCGAGTGATCAAACCTTCCTACAGTTAGGGTCACCTCAAAATCCCACTTGGTCAAACATTCATATAGTTAGGGCCAAAACCACAATTCACTCTCGATAAATAAGAAACCCACCTTTAGTTCGGTAATCAAACATTCTGACAGTTAGGATTATCCGAATCTTTTTGATTCTCAGGGTGGAGATCTCACTCTTAATTTCAACTTCCTGGATTCTTGGAGTGGAGATCCCACTTTGAGTTTTCTTTGTAATTGGAGATAGAATATAAAATTCTTCCTCTTTAGCTTTAGGAGATAGAATATAAAATTCTTCCTCTCCCGCATCAGGTTTGTCTTTGCCCCAAGAGAGGACACTACTTTTTAACTCCCAAAATTCGTGCCTTACATGCACGGGGAATTTTATCTTGAAGCTTAAATAGGGACAAATCAACGCCTAACACGCATTGCCGGTCTAGTCTTTCACCGAGTGAAGAAGACATCAGAATCCAAATCTGAGGAATTTTATCCCAAATCCTAAGTAGGGATAAGTCAGCGCCTAACACGCATTGCTGATTAGTCCTTGATCGTAGAAAGGATAAAAGACCACATATTCGACATTGTGGCATGTCGTTATTAATAATGCCAAAATCCACGCCTTACACACATGAGGAATTTTATCCCGAAGCCTAAGTAGGGATAAGTCAACGCTTAACACGCGTTGTCAGTTTAGTCCTTCACCAAGTGAAGAAGATACCATAATCAAAATCTTAGGAATTTTATCTCGAAGCCTAAGTTAGGATAAGTCAGCGCCTAACACGCGTTATCGGTTAGTCCTTGATTGTAAAAAGGATAAAAACCCACATATTCAATATTATGGCAGATTATTATTCGTAATGCTAAAATCCGCGCCTTACACGCGCGGGGAACTTTATCTCAACGCCTAAATAGATATAAGCCTACGCCTAACACGCGTTGCAAGTTTAGTCTTTCACCGATTGAAGAAGATACCAGAATCCAAGTCTGGGGATTTTTATCCTGAATCATAAGTAAGGATGAGCCAGCGCCTAACACGTGTTACCGGGTAGTATATTCCCATAAGAAAGATGAAGTCTGCGTATTCAATATATGTAGAAGCCCGTATTTTGTTAGAAGTATATATGAATTATTAGTGAATAAATAATTTTAATTGTGATAAATGACTTGAGGTCATGAATATACTTGATAACAAGTCAATAGATATGTATGAGTGTGGTTTCATAGAGTTTTGTGCATTGATTTTGGCTGAATAGCAAAACATGCACGAAATCTGGAATTTCGGTCTGCTCAGTCGACTTATGAGTCGACTAATGAGTCGACTGATGAGTCGACCAATGAGTCGACTGACGGGCTAATTTTGGGTTTTCTTTTAGTTGCGGGTTTGGTTGGGTTTTGTTCGGGTTTTAACCGTAATACTTATATGTTAGCTTACCCGAAACCAACCTAAAAAACCCCTCTGAATCCCAGAGAAACCCTAGCCCCTCTCTCCCCTCTAACCCTAGTTCGTTTTGGCGATTTTTGGGAGATTTTTCGGAAGATTTCAGCGAGATTTGTCGAGGTGCAGCATAGGAGATCTTGCCCTCTCGGATTCAGGAGTTGGTCAGCATACCAGATGCGAGTAACATCTCGCCAAATCCTACACCCACTGTTTGTATGCTTTTATTTGGTTTTATTGAGCCTAAATCACTATTTGTGTATAAAAAAATGATCTTTATAGTATATGATGCGAAAATCGAATGTTTTCAGTTTATAAAAGCTCACAAACGAATTTGTAAATTTAAACCCAGATCTGGAATTTGTTTAAACATGGGTTTTATTGTGATTTAATGGTTAATTTGTAAATTTAAACCCAGATCTGGAATTTGTTTAAACATGGGTTTTATTGTGATTTAATGGTTTCAGTACTTTTTTCAAACATGAATAAATATGTTTAGGGTTTTAATATAGAATATTACATGTAAATCTTTCGTTTCTGTTGATATACATGTGTTAGAATCGGATATTTATTGCTGGACATGATTAAAGAGAACTTGAGTTATCGTTTTTGCAAAGAATCATCAAAAGCAGTAAAACTGGGGATTTTCTGCCCAGTCGACCAATGAGTCGACTCATGAGTCGACTTATGAGTCGACTGATGAGTCGATCAATGAGTCGACTGATGGAGAAATCTTCAGTTTTGTGTTTTGTCTGGTCGACTTATGAGTCGACTGATGGGTCAACTTATTAGTCGACTGATGAGTCGACCAATGAGTCGACTGATGAGGAGTTCCTTCTTTTGTACTTCTTCAGTTTGAATCTGTTTGATTTATTTCAGTTTAACTTAAATTTTTTTATGTTTGTTTATTGTTGCTGCGTGCTTATATGTGAATGAGGAGTCGCCTCGAATGACGGGTATTAGAAATTTATGTATAACCTGTATCTTTACATGTGAGATGACATGCGGACATGAGTTTAGGTTTGCGCACCGAGACACGTGAGAAATTAGAGTATATGCACATGTTCATTTAACTCATCTAGTCCATGTGTTGGGCAATTATGATGTGTAGTCCATGTGTTGGACACTTACCATTTTCAGTCCATGTGTTGGATAGTTTACATATGCAGTCCATGTGTTGGACATCCACTATATCAGTTTAGACCTTGAGAGTTGACACCTATTCTTGCATAGGCTGCATACGACATTTATATGAGTTGTGACACGACACCGTAATTTAAGTCTGATATAAGGTTGCCTTCTTCTATTAATGTTCTTGTATTAGATTTTGGGTTTGGTATTTAGGGATGTACAATTTGAGATACAAGGTATATACATGAGGGTTTCCTTGTTTGGATTATTTCGCTCGACGTACCTATGCTCGTGTTGAAACTTCCTAAATACTAAAATCCTCTTATACATAGGTATTTACAAACTGAGCTACATGGTATATATATGAGGGTTTCCTTGTTTGGATTATTTCGCTCGACGTACTTATGCTCACGTTGTAAATACCTAAATAGGATTTGTGATTTTATATGTATATGATATAACTGTATTTTCTATATACAACGAGCCCTTTCTCCTTGGGGTTGGTTGTGATGTTGCTCGCTAGCGCTTTGACACTCGTTGTCCCTCCCCCTTTCAGGTAACGAGCCAGGAGCCCGGAGAGTCGCAGGTTGATGGCGTGGCACTCTAGCTTTAGCTATCCTACTATAGTTATATTTTACTTTTGAGCTCCACTGTAGGCTTTTGGTTTAGACATTTTGAGAGTTTATTTCCTAGAAGTTGTAAAGGCTGTGTGCCTTATTTCCTGTTATTCAGACATTATATATTTAAGACTTGTTGAGGAGTTCCAGTTTATTCATTCCAGATATTGACTTGTATTTCAGTATGCTCGATGATGAAATATTAATCTGATCTCTATTGTTTCATCAGTTGACTCTTGTGTTATCTTTTACTTGCCTTTGTACCTACACCTGTTATTGACTCTACTAGAGAGATAGTAATTGTGATGGTAAAACATATTATTGTACGGTGTAGTGCATGGCAGGTTTGACATTCTTGGTTTCACCTTGGACTGCAGCCTTGTGTGAACCCAGGAGCGTCACAATATCGTAGCACTAAGGGAGTTAACTCTCTTAGCATAACGTTACATGCAGAACGGACTTAAATAATCCGCATGCTAGCCCGACTCAAACGTTAGTCAGTAAAGGCTCATCAAACCCATTGATGGCTGAGGGTTTGCCAAAAATCCTATAAGTGTGAGAGTCATTAACGCACCAGCTTCATTAGTTGGTCTCGTGGCTTAATGATCCAATAACTTTAGGATAAGATGCATACATGCAGACGAATCAGCTTTAATAGTTGGTCCTACAGCCCCGACATTTGGGACCGCCATGCTCCAATGCCTTAAGAGTTTAAACTATGTAAACTTTAGCAAACATACGAGTATAAACTATGTTAACGCCGGTCAACACGTTACAGCAAAGGTTAAAGCCAGTCAACGCGTTACAGTAAAAGTCGAGGCCGATCAACGCATTGACGATTTCGCCAAAATAAGGCTAAGGAAAAATTCTGTATTAAAGGATGATTCTAAGGAGTTCAATTGCGATTCAGATATGAATTCCCGATGAACAGTTCAAAGTCAACTCAATGACACGAGCCAAAACCAACTCACCAATTTCGATTCAAGATTTCGACAACGGTCAGACGATAAACGCAGCGCCGGAAGAACTTCATCTATTCAATAAAATACTAAGTAGATTGAAGACTGAAGAAGTCAAGAATTGAAGCCATTCACAGGTCCTTCTACGCGATCTCCTCAACAAAATACTGAAGAGATTGAAAACAAGGTTTGTCTTATCCAAAGCATTCTAGACTCTTCTATAAAAGAATGAGTCTGAAATACTTTGGAGGGGGTATCTGTAGGTGTCTAAAAATGCATATAGGTGTCCGCACATAGCTCGAGACGGAGAGAAGATGACGAACATTGTTATCAGAGTCTAAGAGGATTATCTAACGCTGACAAGTACGTGAATCGAAATGACGAACAAACTGTGTCTCATGCGCTCACCGGCCACCTCCAATTAGCCGTCACACCTATTGGTCAGCTCACGCGTGTTAGTCAGCTCCAAGTGACTGAACACGCTCGTCAATCAGCTTGTGCTTGTCGGTCAGCTCCAAGTGCTCGCGCGCTTGTCGGTCAGCAGCTCCAATTTCCATAAAGAAGCTAACGAGTGCATTAGCAAAGTGTATAAGTCAACACGATGACGAAATACACTAAACGGCGAAAAATACAAGTTCGGGAAAGTCGGGAAACACTAAAAAGCTCAAAAAAAGCTTGGAGATCGCATGGCGCACAAGTCACCCAAGAGTGACCCGCGGCCGCGCGGGTCACTACGTGGTGACCCACGGCCACGCAGGTCACCATGACCCGCGGTCGCGCGGGTCACCATGGTCTGTCTCGTGCCCAGAACTACTTGTAACCTCCAAAATGCGTTTTCAAGCTGTTTCGATCGGTTTCTTCTGTTCTAGAGGTTCCTATCTGTCTAGATATCATCTACAAATATGGTTAGGCCATTATTGACTAAAGATAAAGCCAAATCACTCATTCTTATCCAAATACCCCCAGCCGAAGCCTATAAATACAGGCCTAGGGGCTCATTTCACAAGGGCGAATTGATCAAGAGGACGATGTTCTACTGGATTGAGGAGTCGAAGGAGCATGAATTTATAGCGAAGGCAAGTCAGATCCTAGCGAACTTTAGCATAAAGAGGAAGGCTTTCGAAGGATCTGAACTCGTATTTCCCCCCGTCCATTCCTTGAGATTAGGCTTGGTCTTAATCTCGAGAAGAGCTACTGATTTTTCTTGGTCGATTTCAGTGAATACTTCCTTGGTGAAGTAGGAGCTTTGTTAATTTTCTGACAATCGGATCTGATCCGCGACGGTCCATGGATATCAACGTCCCCGGCACAGACAAAGATCCCACGCAAACAACAGGCGATAAACATCTATTGTGTGTTATTTGAGAAAGTTATAATTTTTATTTAATTGTGTAAGGAGATCTTATAAAAAGATCAACTTTTTATTCGAGTTTATTGTAACGATTAAAGTTGTAATAGATTCAAGGCAATGAAATCAACCTTTGACCCAAAAATAGGAATTCAGAATTATGTCCTCGTATTTCCATTAAGGATGAGCCTCAGGATTCACCTAGCATGCATATTAATTAATAAGACATTAGTAAAAACTTTAGTCATGCATCAAAATATTAGCCCTATTAAATATTGTTCACTGATAGAAAAAAATATTCTAAAAACAAAATTCTGAAATCATCTTCTAGAATTTATTAACATATATAAATAAATAAATTTCTAATCAACCTAAATTTAACAACAAATTTCATGCTAAATAACATTAACCAATTTTTATCAACAACAATTAGAAACTTCCATAAAGTTTGAATTTTACCATAACTAAACCCTAAGTACGCATACAAGATCAAACCAACAAAATAGACAGTTTTAGTATTGAAAAGGAATGTTCCTAATTTCAAAACCATTCAAAGATTAGGAAACAATTATCAATTTTCCCACAATCAAAGAAAAATTTAGGGTTCTAATAAGTGATTACATACCTTGATCTTGGTAGAACTCTCCGTGGCTAAGAAAGAGACTCTGATTTCTCTTGATGCTTCAAACTCTGATTTCCCTCAGGGAGCGGAGAAAAAAAAGTAATTTCTATTGATGCTTCGATAGTGTCCGAAGGAAAAACTTCTGCGGAATCGAATGGAACTAGGGTTTTGTTTTAGAAAAAAGAAAGGGGGAAATCACGCGGTAGAGCTCGCGGTGGAGAATCGTCACATCGTTGGATGAGATTCTGACGGCGGATATTTGGTCAGCGGCGATCTCACTTAGAGATCGGTAACTCGACTTCTTCCTTCTCTCTCTGATTTCTTGTCTTTTTTTTTTCTTTTTGTGTGGTGGAACAAAGGTGGTGATCCCCTTGGCTGAATTTTTTTCTTTCGTTGCGTTTAGTTAGATGTTTAGGATATAAAGCAGGTAAAAAGATAATTTTGAAAGACTAAAATACCCTTTTATTATGTTAGCTCATTTGTTATTTTTGTTAATTTAAAAATTAAAAAAAACTATTTTTGTAGCACCAAAGCAAACCTCATTTAAATACACTGCAATAAGTATATTCGTGCCCGAGAGCATACATTACGGAACAGTCTAAGTAGTTAATTTTGGTCAATGCAAGGAAACAAGAATTTATAATAGTTAATAACCATGAGAAAATAAATTACTATTTCATCCTTACTATTGAATATTGATTACTATTAACTGTCTACTATTATTATTTTCAAGTAACAAAATCATGCCAGCTGATTCAATTCAAATTATAGCATGATTACTCTAATTTCTATTTGTTGAATGATCTCCCTCAAAGTTCTTTATAAATAAAGGGGAAGACTACCTCAAAGTGTTTAATTAATTTAATTCAATAGCATGCTTATTTTCTCTAAGTTGCACTGTTCTTCTCTCTGAATTCCAAGGTAAATTCCTTAGATTTTCTATTGAATTGTGTTTTAGATGTGAAAATGCTTTTAAGGGTAATTTATTTTTTCTTGAGAACAAATTGTTAGAGCAAGCTCTTTTATTCGTTGTTTAATTGAACTTTGGATTGTGTTAGGTTCATTGTTAAACCAATGAGTTGAAGAATTATCTCATTCGTTGTTTAATTGAACTTTGGATTGTGTTAGGTTCATTGTTAAACCAATGAGTTGAAGAATTATCTCCATATGTTTCTTGTCAAGGAAAAGGGTTCATTGTTAAACCAATGAGTTGAAGAATTATCTCCATATGTTTCTTGTCAAGGAAAAGAAAAAAAAAAGCCCAGAATTTTCATCAATACTATGTCACATTTTCTATATTAAGAAAAATCACATATTTCTCGAGTATTTGAAGTTTGAAGACTCTTAGTCTTGTTCTTCAATCAATCAACAAGTTTCCTTATATTGTCTCAAATGTTAGTGTGATCTCATCTAGAAAGTACTACTTATAACAGAGCTACTATATTTAATCAATTGGTTTCTTGATGATGCTTATACTAGTACATCACCCTTTGCTTATCCGCACAAGTATTTCCTTTCCTTAATAGATGTTAATTTTGCCATCCCCGTATTGATCAGGTCGAAATGGGTCGGATGAAAGTTGAACTAAATCTGATAAGAAAACCACAGCTAAAGAAACAGTATAGGCGCCTGGTGATAGAAGAAGGTAAGATCACTGGCTAGGAATTTGATTTGAGGATGTAAGATTAGAATTGATTTAGGGATTGAACCTAATAGATTGAATTTATATCTCCGATACCATGTTAAGTTGGTATTGAAGAGAACTTGCAATTTTATGATCAGATTTTCATGGTATACAAACACAAACAGTAGCCCACACAAGGAGCACACTATGAGGCGACTGAGGCGCCTATACATATATAGGATGGCTGGCGGCTCATGATGTTATCTAGCAATTGAGTTGTCGCTGAAGTTGCTTTTTCTCTTTGGTTGTTTTAGACTTCATTAATAAGCTGGCCTATATTTATGGAATGCTTAAATTTGGTGATACCATCAACTTAGATAGGCTCTTGCTTGAGACAATACTTGATTCTATAAGTAATATCGAATCATTAAAAAGGAGTTACACTGTCGATCGAGATTATGATAGAATCATCTCTCAATCACGTGTATTTCCTTCACGTTAGAAGGTCCTCATTTTTTATTGCATTAACTCATTCATTAATTGGTATGGATAAAAAGCCTAAGAAATTCAAAACTATTATTAAATAAATATGAAGATAGAAGCACTAGGTATACGTAGTTCATGCTAATTTGTATTGACAGCTGGTGTCAACTTTTGGGTTCATCTTGTTAAGTTTTTATAGATTGATCGATCCGTCATAATTGTCTCCATAATTTTGTGGATCAACTGTCAACCTAATAAAAGTTCTGCACTCAAATATCTGCGCATTCTATATACGGAGATTAACATAATTAAATGGTTTGGCATGCAGTTTGTCTATTAATGGTCCACAGTGAGGAGAGGCCATTTAAGTCATAGCTTGAATATGAAGGGTAATAACAAATTTTCTATCCTCATTCATATATAGATATATTCCTTGATATTTTTTCTCTCTTACTAATACATATGGGTTCCTTGTCAGTTACTCATTACCCCTTTAATCATCGATCACATGGAGCTCAAATTTGCATGCAGTGAATTAACCCATTCATATCACCTTTGCATGTGAACACTGTGGTTAGATGCTTATTATATATTTGATATTTGGGACTTAATTAGCTAGCTTGTTTTTGTGCTTCATGTCGCAATAGTTGTAGTGATATTCAAGAAAAAAAGAGGGGAAAAAAACCCGTAAGCCTAATTAAATCGTTCTCGCACGTTTCTCTCAATTCTCTTCAACATGGCGACATCCTTTCACTCTGGCTTTCTCATCCTCGTCCTTGCTATCTTCTTTCTTGTCCAAACGACCACCACCAGCTCAACCGCGACGTCAACATCCATGCATTCAGGGGGTTTGGAGGTAAAATTTCCATTGAATTTAGTAGGTTTGTGGCTTTCGATTTTATTGTGGATGTATAAAAAAGCTAAATGTTAAAACATAAGCAAGGACACATTTTTTAGCGTAAGGTTCATTTTTCACAATCTAATTAGTTTCTGATATGCCTGTTAAATATATGAATTCAGGCTCTGCGTAAGGTTCATTTTTCACAATCTAATTAGTTTCTGATATGCCTGTTAAATATATGAATTCAGGCTCTTTTGGTGACTGATTTTTTTCTCCAATATCATTTAAAATATATATATAAAGGAAATGTTATTTAAGAACTTAAGAACTGCTAAAATTTTTAGTAGAACATCAGTTGGAGGCAATTTTTAGTAGATGCCTGTTAAATATATGAATTCATTTTTCACAATCTTTTTTATATAGAGTAGTACAAATACCTTATTAGTGTTCTTTTTTTTTTCAATTTTAATTGTAGTCATACTTTTTTTTGGAACTAAGCAGGTTCCATTTTTTAGTACCTCGAAAGACTTCTTAATAGATTTTTATAGATACCTTTTTAGTGTGTTTTTTTCAATTTTAAGGGTAGTTGTATTTTCTTTTCGGAATTAATTTGGTTTTCTTAGATAGTATTTTTGCCCAATGTAAGAAATGCTAAGCAACTTGTATTAATTAAAGAGACCGGTCGGGTTTAGGGCAGTGCGTTTTTTTTTTAGGCTAAACATCGACCGTAAACCGTCTTAAAATTATCACGTAACCCTCAATGGCTTTTAAACTATTAGAAAACTCTGTTTAACTGTAAGATTTTATCAATAAGCCCACTTCAACTTTGAAATTTTATGAGAAACTCATTCGAAAGATATCTCTTTTAAAGTGGTTTTATGACAAAATTCAATGTTAATGAGGGTTTTCTGATGACCCCTAAACTAAGGGAGGATTCTATGATATTTTCAAATTTATGCAGGGTTATCCAATAATTGTACATAGTAAATGTGGGGTTTTCTGATATTTAGCCTTTTTTTTTTGCCCGTTACTCTCTTTGGGCCTGCTCGGCCACTGTTTCAATTTTTATTTTTTAAACAGAAAGTCAAAAACGTTTCGGTGAACAAGAAGTAGGGCCATCAGACATAAAGTATATTTGTGGGGGGCTTTTCATGGGCCGGATCGTGAAATTTAACATGGGTTACTGGACTTTAATTTTAATCTTTTTCTTTATTTTTCATGGGCCGGCCTATAGAGCTTCTAGTGTTTATTAATTTTCACTCGAGAACGTCATTGTCTTTTGCTATACTTTGACCCGAATGTTCCACGCAGACGTTGATTGTTGCTCAAGATGGGAGCGGGAATTTCACGAAGATTGGGGACGCAATATCGTTCGCTCCAAACAATAGCAATTACCGAACAATCATAAAAGTCAAAGCAGGAATATATTATGAATATTTGGAGATCCCCGAGAACAAACCAAACCTCATGCTGTATGGAGAAGGGAGTAATGTTACAGAAATCAGAGGGAACAGAAGTGTCGGTGATGGCTGCAAAACTTTGTATTCTGCAACTGTTGGTTAGTAACCTTTTCAATTGCGCAGAAAATATATCGTAGTCACTAGATATTATAATTTCTGCAGTTTTTCATTAGGATTAACTTTGTGGTCTGACCATACCTCCATTAATTCCAGCTGTCTTAGGCCAAGGCTTTATAGCCCGAGACATCTCTTTTATCAACACGGCTGGCGCATCTAAGAACCAGGCCGTGGCACTGCGGGTCGATGCCGATATGGCCGCGTTCTACCGATGTGCGATCGACGGGTACCAAGATACTCTTTACGCACGCCTTGGTCACCAGTTCTACCGTGAGTGTGACATCTCCGGCACCGTCGACTTCATCTTCGGTGACGCAACAGCCGTCTTTCAGATGTGCAACATCTACGTCAAGTTACCGGCATCAGGACAGTCTAATACCATCACAGCACAAGGTCGTAAAGATGAAGACGATATCAGAGGCTTTTCTCTTCAAAACTGTTCCATTCTACCATCACAGGAGCTCGCTGCTAGTAACGTATCAGTCAAGACGTTCTTGGGTCGACCGTGGAAGACCTACGCAGTGACCGTATACATCAAATCTTATTTGGACAGCATAGTCGACCCAAGCGGATGGATGAAGTGGTCCGACGGGGACGACCCCGCCATGTATAAGGTGTACTATGGTGAATATGCTAATTATGGTCCAGGAAAGGGGACACAGGACACGAGGATAAATTGGCCGGGATTCCACTGGATGGAATACGAGGAAGCAAGAAACTTCAGCGTTTCTCGATTTATCAAGGGTGACGAGTGGTTGCCTTCTACATCTATCCCTTTTGATGACGGTATTTGATGCTTTGGGCTTGATGATCGATTGACTTAATTAACTTCTCTTAAATTTTATGGATTGATGTGTGATCTTTTGTTGTTTTAGCAATTTGTGGAGTACATAGATCTCACTTTAAGTTTAGAAGAAAGAATAGTTTGTTTGCCGTTGTGAGATTGATTTTCATGTAGCTCCATGTTTTTCACCCTTTTGAATGGATATAGAAAAAGAAGGTAATTAAGCTCCCATGTATGTTCTTATTTTGTTGCCAATTAGTTTAAATTTTTTTTGTTAGTTGTTTGAAAATTGGCTGTGAAATGGAAGGAATATATTAAACCAAGGACTGGATGGTAAAATTGAAGGTTTCTTTTTCATCTCTACGTGCTCTAATTAATCTGTAGTTGCCAAGTGCTGTACTCTTGGTTAACGTGAATACGTAATATTTGCCAAACATCAGTATAGGTGTATAATATTTTAGCTAAATTTCATTTGAGTCATTAAATTTTAAAAGGCATCAATAAATATCTCTAATATCCTTTTTGTCATCATATTAGGTCCTTCTTAAACTTTTTTTGTTAGTTCTTGTTGATGATGTTGCGGGAGCTTTTATCTGAAGCAATTTTATTTGTAGAGTGGACTGCTATTGATTTGAAAGTTTTCAAATTTATAAATAACCCACTAAAATTTTACAAAAACCCGTGAAAAAGTTAGAAAAATTCCTCGAAAGCTTCAGAATTATAAATAGCTACTGCATCTTTACAAATAATCCTTAAAAGTTTTAAAAATTGCAAATAACCCTCTAAAACAATTACAAAAAGACCCCCGAAAGGGTTACAAATAATATATGATTGTTTCAAAAATTGTAACCCTAGGATTTTTACAAATAGCGCCCCTGCCCCCAGTGATATTTTACATACAATACATTCAAAGTTTTGAAAATATTTAGTAGGAAAGTTTTAAAATTTTCAAATAAAACTTCCTAAAATTTTACGTACAATGCACTCAAAGTTTTGAAAATTAGAATTAACCAACTTAAATTTTACAAAGCGACCCTTGAAAAATTTACAAGAAGCGTCTAGATAAAATTTTCTAGTAGTCCACTGAAAAATTTTCAGTAGGCTTTAAATAAAAGTTCTGGTTGTTATTTGTTTTTCAAATCTTTTGCGGGGCTATTTGTAAACATTTAGGACTTTTTGAAAATTTGGGTGGTTGTTTGTAACTTTTGTTTTTTGAAAATCTTTTTGGGGTTCATTTATAATTTTTAAAACTTTCAGAGGAAAACCTATCCACTTAGAATCCCAATGAACAAAGAAAACTAAGAATGATAAAGGGCTTTGCTACAGGGACACAAAATATGGGACCAATAGGGGGTACAAGTGAGGTGTTCCCCTCCTATTGCATAATGGGCTGGTTATCATTAATGATGACCAGCTCATTATGCAATAGAAGGGGGACACCTCACATGTCCCTCCTGTTGGCCCCATATTTTGGGTCATTAGGGAATTTTTCAATTATAAAAAGGTCTGCCACGTCATCAATAATTAATTGAAAATTTTTAAAAAGACCTACATTATGAGAGAGAAAATGTTAGGAATATTTATTAATGACTTTAAGTATTTAAGGAGTCAAATAATATTCTAACCACCTCACATCCGAGAAAAAACAAACAAACTTCGTTAATAAGCTGGCCTATATTTATGGAATGCTTAAATTTGGTGATACCATCAATTTAGATAGGCTCTTGCTTGAGAGATTCTATAAGTAATATCGAATCATTAAAAAGGAGTTACACTGTCGATCGAGATTATGATACACTATACAATCATCTCTCAATCACGTGTATTTCCTTCACGTTAGAAGGTCCTCATTTTTTATTGCATTAACTCATTCATTAATTGGTAAGGATAAAAAGCCTAAGAAATTCAAAACTATTATTAAATAAATATGAAGATAGAAGCACTAGGTATACGTAGTTCATGCTGTCTTACTAATTAATTTGTGCTGACAGCTGGTGTCAATTTTTGGGTTCATCTTGTTAAGTTTTTATAGATTGATCGATCCGTCACAATCGTCCTAATAAAAGTTCTGCAACTATTTCCTAAATGACCGTTTGGTTTCGAAAATAATCAAAAATTTCAAGGAAAATCAAGCGATTAAGGTTCGCCCGTCCCGTTCTATTATTTCTATACCTAGAGCTAAAATTCTCAATAATTATTATCATGGTTTGAGGCGTATCATCGAATATTCTAACCACCTCTCATCCGAGAAAAAAACAAACAAACTTCATTAATAAGCTGGCCTATATTTATGGAATGCTTAAATTTGGTGATACCATCAACTTAGATAGGCTCTTGCTTGAGACAATACTTGATTCTATAAGTAATATCGAATCATTAAAAAGGAGTTACACTGTCGATCGAGATTATGATAGAATCATCTCTCAATCACGTGTATTTCCTTCACGTTAGAAGGTCCTCATTTTTTATTGCATTAACTCATTCATTAATTGGTATGGATAAAAAGCCTAAGAAATTCAAAACTATTATTAAATAAATATGAAGATAGAAGCACTAGGTATACGTAGTTCATGCTAATTTGTATTGACAGCTGGTGTCAACTTTTGGGTTCATCTTGTTAAGTTTTTATAGATTGATCGATCCGTCATAATTGTCTCCATAATTTTGTGGATCAACTGTCAACCTAATAAAAGTTCTGCACTCAAATATCTGCGCATTCTATATACGGAGATTAACATAATTAAATGGTTTGGCATGCAGTTTGTCTATTAATGGTATACAGTGAGGAGAGGCCATTTAAGTCATAGCTTGAATATGAAGGGTAATAACAAATTTTCTATCCTCATTCATATATAGATATATTCCTTGATATTTTTTCTCTCTTACTAATACATATGGGTTCCTTGTCAGTTACTCATTACCCCTTTAATCATCGATCACATGCAGCTCAAATTTGCATGCAGTGAATTAACCCATTCATATCACCTTTGCATGTGAACATTGTGGTTAGATGCTTATTATATATTTGATATTTGGGACTTAATTAGCTAGCTTGTTTTTGTGCTTCATGTCGCAATAGTTGTAGTGATATTCAAGAAAAAAAGAGGAAGAAAAAACCCTAAGCCTAGTTAAATCGTTCTCGCACGTTTCTCTCAATTCTCTTCAACATGACGACATCATTTCACTCTGGCTTTCTCATCTTCGTCCTTGCTATCTTCTTTCTTGTCCAGATGACCACCACCAGCTCAACCGCGACGTTGGCATCCATGCATTCGGGGGGTTTGGAGGTAAAATTTTCATTGAATTTAGTAGGTTTGTGGCTTTCGATTTTGTTGTGGATGTATAAAAAAGCTAAATGTTAAAACATAAGCAAGGACACATTTTTTAGCGTAAGGTTCATTTTGTGGATGTATAAAAAAGCTAAATGTTAAAACATAAGCAAGGACACATTTTTTAGCGTAAGGTTCATTTTTCACAATCTAATTAGTTTCTGATATGCCTGTTAAATATATGAATTCAGGCTCTGCGTAAGGTTCATTTTTCACAATCTAATTAGTTTCTGATATGCCTGTTAAATATATGAATTCAGGCTCTGGGTTACTGGACTTTAATTTTAATCTTTTTCTTTATTTTTCATGGGCCGGCCTATATAGCTTCTAGTGTTTATTAATTTTCACTCGAGAACGTCATTGTCTTTGCTATACTTTGACCCGAATGTTCCACGCAGACGTTGATTGTTGCTCAAGATGGGAGCGGGAATTTCACGAAGATTGGGGATGCAATATCGTTCGCTCCAAACAATAGCAATTACCGAACAATCATAAAAGTCAAAGCAGGAATATATTATGAATATTTGGAGATCCCCGAGAACAAACCAAACCTCATGCTGTATGGAGAAGGGAGTAATGTTACAGAAATCAGAGGGAACAGAAGTGTCGGTGATGGCTGCAAAACTTTGTATTCTGCAACTGTTGGTTAGTAACCTTTTCAATTGTGCAGAAAATATATCATAGTCACTAGATATTATAATTTCTGCAGTTTTTCATTAGGATTAACTGTGTTGCCTTTAAAATATATATATATATATATATATATTCCACGTGTAATTCTCAGACAAATTTCTGCAGTTTTTCAATTTATTTTTACATAATTCGTGATTACTTTGAAGCGTTTAAAACTTATTTATTATCTCACATTAAGGTTATAACCCATGTAGTAGCCCAGTTAGTGACACTAAAAACAATGCCAATCCATGTATCAGCCCACAGTAGGCCTGCAAATGCAATGTTTCAAGCCCATGACATAGCCCACTAGACGCTATTAAAAATAATTCCAGCCCTCCAGCTCGCCATGTTATCTAAGCCTTTCAAAATGTTCTAGTATTAATGCGCACTTGATATCAAGATTATGTCTGACCATACCTCCATTAATTCCAGCTGTCTTAGGCCAAGGCTTTATAGCCCGAGACATCTCTTTTATCAACACGGCTGGCGCATCTAAGAACCAGGCCGTGGCACTGCGGGTCGATGCCGATATGGCCGCGTTCTACCGATGTGCGATCGACGGGTACCAAGATACTCTTTACGCACGCCTTGGTCACCAGTTCTACCGTGAGTGTGACATCTCCGGCACCGTCGACTTCATCTTCGGTGACGCAACAGCCGTCTTTCAGATGTGCAACATCTACGTCAAGTTACCGGCATCAGGACAGTCTAATACCATCACAGCACAAGGTCGTAAAGATGAAGACGATATCAGAGGCTTTTCTCTTCAAAACTGTTCCATTCTACCATCATAGGAGCTCGCTGCTAGTAACGTATCAGTCAAGACGTTCTTGGGTCGACCGTGGAAGACCTACGCAGTGACCGTATACATCAAATCATATATGGACAGCATTGTCGACCCAAGCGGATGGATGAAGTGGTCCGACGGGGACGACCCCGCCATGTATAAGGTGTACTATGGTGAATATGCTAATTATGGTCCAGGAAAGGGGACACAGGACACGAGGATAAATTGGCCTGGATTCCACTTGATGCAATACGAGGAAGCAAGAAACTTTAGCGTTTCTCGATTTATCAAGGGTGACGAGTGGTTGCCTTCTACATCTATCCCTTTTGATGACGGTATTTGATGCTTTGGGCTTGATGATCGATTGACTTAATTAACTTCTCTTAAATTTGATGGATTGATGTGTGATCTTTTGTTGTTTTAGCAATTTGTGGAGTACATAGATCTCACTTTAAGTTTAGAAGAAAGAATAGTTTGTTTGCCGTTGTGAGATTGATTTTCATGTAGCTCTAATCATGTTTTTCACCCTTCTGAATGGATATAGAAAAAGAAGGTAATTAAGCTCCCATGTATGTTCTCATTTTGTTGCCAATTAGTTTAAATTTTTTTTGTTAGTTGTTTGAAAATTGGCTGTGAAATGGAAGGAATATATTAAACCAAGGACTGGATGGTAAAATTGAAGGTTTCTTTTTCATCTCTACGTGCTCTAATTAATCTGTAGTTGCCAAGTGCTGTACTCTTGGTTAACGTGAATACGTAATATTTGCCAAACATCAGTATAGGTGTATAATATTTTAGCTAAATTTCATTTGAGTCATTGAATTTTACAAGGCATCAATAAATATTTCTAATATCCTTTTTGTCATCATATTAGGTCCTTTTTAAACTTTTTTTGTGTTAGTTCTTGTTGATGATGTTGCAGGACCTTTTATCTGACGCAATTTTATTTGCAGAGTGGACTGCTATTGATCTGAAAGTTTTCAAAATTATAAATAACCCACTAAAATTTTACAAAAACACGTGAAAAAGTTAGAAAATTTCCACGAAAGCTTCAGAATTATAAATAGCTACTGCATCTTTACAAATAGCCCTTAAAAGTTTTAAAAATTACAAATAACCCTCTAAAACTTTTACAAAAAGACCCCTGAAAGAGGTACAAATAATATATGAATGTTTCAAAAATTGCAACCCTAGGATTTTTACAAATAGCGCCCCTGCCCCCAGTGATATTTTACATACAACACATTCAAAGTTTTGAAAATTTTTAGTAGGAAAGTTTTAAAATTTTACGTACAACGCACTCAAAGTTTTGGAAATTAGAATTAACCAACTTAAAATTTACAAAGCGACCCTTGAAAAATTTACAAGCAGTCACTAGATAAAATTTTCTAATAGTCCACTGAAAATTTTTCAACAGGCTTTTAATAAAATTTCAAGTTGTTATTTGTGATTTTTAAATCTTTTAGGCAGCTATTTATAATTTCAAGTTGTTCTCATATGCAAGCCTCTCTCATTTATTGCGGCTAAAAACCTCTTCACGAATAACCTCGTTAGTTAATTGACAATAATTAGCATTTGCGGGTGTTTTTGGTAGATTAATAATATGGTGAGATGGTGAGATAAAATCTTATCATGAGATGGACTTATCAGCTCATCATATTGTGAATATCCGTACTGTGCTTATTGTTTAGGACATCATCAAATGTATAACGTCAAATTTTTACATAGTTTAGAGTACTCTAGAATGTGAATCAAACTAGTTTAATATGTTCATGTTTCAAATAGCTTATATAATATTCATCCATTTTGCACATAGCTAAAATAATAATTAGAAATTTTAAAATGATATAATTTTTCTATATATTGATAATGGTGAGTGCAAATCACGATGGACGGTGTCAATCATCATTCCAGATAAACCTATTAAGTCATCTCTAGAGGTGTCCAAATGGGCATTGGGCCCGGACCCACCCCGACGCCCAACTCGGATCCGGCAGGGCGTGAACTTGGCTGACCGAACCCGTCCCGGGCTTAGACAAGGCCTGAAAAAGCCGGGTCGGGTGGGCTCTGGGCCTGGGTCCGGGCCCGACCCGATTTTTAATTTTATATATAATATATAATTTTTATATATAATTATAGTATGATATGATCATTAATGTATACTTATATATAATATATAGCTATATACTAATATATACGTATATATTAATACATACTTATATAAATATAATAAGATTAATCTAATTTTTTAATCATATTTTAACAAAAAAATACAAAAATACATATTAGACATTATTTATTTTTATTTTCCCCTTTTTCTTGGTTTAGTTTGGAATCGATTGGAATCATGAAATAAAAATAAAGTTGTTTTTTGGTGTGCATAATGAAACTATGTAAAGTGATAGTTATGTGGACCCCCTCAAAAGGATCATGCTAACATAGGTAAGATTACCTCTATAAATAGATCATATAGTAGTTAAAATATTTATTTTACATGTTAAAATAGTTTTAATCCTAAGGAAACAATGTAGAAAATAACTTTTTTCTCAATTATATTTTATTAGTATAATGCATGTGCTTTGCATGTGGACATTTTTTGTATTTAATATTATATTATATAATAAATTATATATAAACATTTTACAAAGTTATTTTATTACACGATGAATAAAAAATTTAAGTTATTCTATTATTAGTACTTATACTATTATTAACATACATTTAATAATTATTTAAATTTTCTTATGTTATTAAAAACTTATTTAAGAGTATAATTATTAAATAATAATGCAACTATTCGTTTAAGTAACACTATTGAAATAGTGACATAAAAAGTAACACTATCGAAATAATTAAACCATTTATATTATTAAATATTTATGTTATGTACATATATTACTACAGTATCTATTAAATAATGGAAATAATTTTTAATATTATATGACTTTATGTTATAAATAATATTACCTTGTTTGATAATTAATATCGACTTAGCAATAAAAAATTAGACGGTATAAATTAAAAATACTATTATTTAGGAAAAATACTTTATATAAAATTATTAGATCCTTAAAATTTATGAGACATTTATTTTCCAAAAAAACACTAGTAGAAAAATGATCAACCTAGACGGAAATTTCCGTCTAGGTTGATTCAAATTCCGTCTAGATTAGTTCAACTAGACGGAATTCCGTCTAGTTTTGGTGGTTTATTTTGCTTCCGTCTAGATAGAATCAAACTAGAAGGAATTCCGTCTAGGTTGATCAACCCAGACGGAAGTCAACCTAGACGGAATAAAGAATTTTGTCTGGTCTGTCAGACCAGACGGAATCCCGTCTGGTCTGTCAAACCAGACGAAAATTCCGTCTGGTCTGTCGTACAATTCCGTCTGGTTTGCTATACCAGACGGAATTCCGTCTGGTACGGCAGACCAGACGAAATTTCCGTCTAGGTTAGTTTTTCACAACCTAGATGAAGTTCCGTCTTGGTTGACTCAATCTAGACGGAATTTCGTCTAGGTTGCCTTTTTTCCAGAAAAAAAAATTAATTACAATTTATACTTTCCTGTATAATTACATTAATATATGAATACATCCAGAAAATACTGTACACGTGAATACATTCAACCATCCAATTATAATCAAAATTCATAACAATTCCATTCAAAAACCAAATATAACCAAATCCAACACATTGTACAAATCCAACCATCCACTTCAAAATATACATCAATCAGTTCCGTCTAATACACATCCAACAACATATATACTAACAATGCACATGACTAAGATAGGATACACGACATGAATAAATGTAGTGTTATAACAAATAAAACTGCTTATTGTATTAAAAATAAAAAAACCTCATCCATCGTCGACGGCGGGGGTATCTCTATCCCGATTACGAGAACGGGTGCTGCTCCCTCCAATATCTCCACTCTGAATGTTTAATTGAATAATCATTATGTAGTGTTTGATAACATATTAGATAAAAATGAATTTATAAATATAAGAAAAAATAAGGTACCTGAGCACTACTCTGTCTAGCGCCGGAATTATCGCCAATCGAGCTAATGATCTGTATGATACCACCATACGCTCTATAAGGAATAGCACCGCCTAAATATTGTATAACATACGCCATGAGATCGTCCATCGAGTTCGTCGTCAGCGCAACTCTAGTCATCTCATTAGTCACCTGAATATGTAGCACCGGGTCAATTTTGTCAATCAGATGCGCAGAGATACGTGCGACAAATGGCATAGCCTGGAAACTGCTTGTGGCTGCTCTCATTGATGTAGATGGTGTGGAGGATGCTGTGGACGATCTAATGCTTATACCGAGTGAAGCTCTGACACTATGCAGATGACATCTTCCTCTCCTATTATTAGGGAGAAATAAATATTAAACTTTGCTCTCAAATTCAATAATGATAAACAAATATAAATACTATGTAGTATTCAAATCGATTCGATTTTTCACCATCCTTACCTATTATGACCCATCAGGTTCTGTGTGAGATTGATGTTCTCCTGTGCAGAAAGCATGTGAGGGTCCGGCTCGATTTGTTCCTCCTCCTGCGAAATGTACACAGATACAGCCTCCTTGGATGCAGTCTCAAATCCCTCCTAAAGCATAAATTTATAGTTAATTCAAGATAATGACCATATTATTTGTGTTCTCATTTCCTCGTAATGTTAACAAAATTGAATTAATAATACTACTCAAGATATGTATAAGTCTCACCACTAACTCGAGATTTACCGTGATCTTATCCCGATTCTTCTCATCACCCCTATATTGTTCACGGAAAGTACCATATGCCGCTTTTTCCCTCAAGTGTATCGACATTAATGATTTCTCCTGTCATATTATAAATTTTGAGATTTCATAATCATACTAAACATTAAGATCTTTTAAATCTTTAAATGACATATACCGTATCCTGACAATAAACATCCTCCAGATTGGCGTAGGAGTGTGAGCCTAAGTGATGGTCATGCAGCTTCTTTCTTCTATTTTCTGACCCCTTCGTAGATTTATTCTTTAAAAGAAATCTGTAAATATAAAATGAATTAATATCTTAAAATTATAAACTAAATTTCATGAAACTAACCTTGGCGGCATCGCTGTCCCAATACATGAGGAGAGCCGTGAAATGAATCTCGTCAACTCGGTCATCGAGGTTTAAAAACCTCTACCAGTCCTCCTCATACCTGTCATAGGTTTCATGTTTGATCTCATGCCTCCATTGTTTGAGGACTGCTTCAACCTTGACACTAAACACATAATTCCAAGCCCCCTCAAAGTCCTCAAGGCAGAAGCAGTCCTGTAGATTTACATACACATTTAGTAAGGATAATTTAATATCAGTTACTAATTATTAATAAATGAAAATCTGAAACAATATGCACTTACCATAAGCTCAGTCCATATCGCCTCGTATGCGGTCCATGGTAATTCTCGAAAATGAAAATAAGGGTTGATAATGGTCACTCTACGCACGAGAACCCTAATATATGCATTCAATCTGGTCGACCAAGGACCAGCGGGCATATTAGAACTATTCCACCTAATAATGGCCCCATTCCTCTTGGCGGTTGTTTAGAGTCAGGCTTACCTCCGCCATGTTGTCCCTCTATGCGATCTGACTTAGCACCTACAATAATAACAACATGATAATATATCATATAATATACAAATATGAAAATTAAAAGTATTTATACAATATACCATTCGCTATCTCTCTTTCTTTTGCTGCGAGTGCATCAGCTTTCCTAGTCTCCAACATAGGAAGCATTTCCTGTAACTTTCTCACAGCACGTGGGTGGTACTTCCTTGAGTCAGCCTTGGACTTATGAGAGTCCGGAGGTAAAGGTAAACTGAGAAAGTCCTGGGTCTTTGGCCGCAAGTCAGTATGGAATGTATATGATGGATATGTCGGGGTCCAAGTAGCACCTACATAAGAAAGAAGAATCATTAATATTAAATTTTAATTGACCATTATCAATTATTAAATATTTAATACCTGTGTCGGGGGATGATTCTGGTGCTGCATCAGAACCGCTGGGTGATGAATATCCCACATCTGCAACAAATGAATACTATGAGCTAGATAACTAAAAATTTATAAAATATATTAAAGTATTAATTAATTTTTATACCTGCATCCGGAGATGGTAGTGTATCATCAGCACCACTACCTGGGGTGATACTCCGTGATCGGTCAGCCGGCTGGTCAAAGAGCCTCCTAATCCTCCTCATCTGCAAATTTAATAAAGACAATTGTTAAGAAAAAATTGTATACATGCTCATGAGATATGTTGTTATGAAATGCATTATTGTTTTTATTATGAGAAGATAAAAATCGATAATGTGGTGTAACATATATAGTTCATACCTACATCCAGCGTCACATTCTGTGCGTAAGAGAATTCTTGCCAAACATCATCAGGTGAACCAATTGGTTCACTATAATTATCTTCACTTTCTTTAATATTTTTTTATTGTTATTAGGAAGAACAACAGCCTTGGCTCCTTGTACAAAACCACCCAATCAGACATGACATTCGGATCTTTCACAAAGAAGCACTGATCAGCTTGTTCTGCAAAAATAAATTTCTTATCCGTATATACTTCTCGGTGAAGATTGACTAGTGTAAATCCATAATGATCCTTTTGATTTTTTGCAGGACACCACTGAACCTTGAACATCGTGTAAGTACATTGTTTGGGTTTACCAAACCCGTAAATTACCTCAACAATATCTTCTAATTGGCCATAATATAATATGTCAACTAGAATTGGATTCTGATCTCTTATACTTGAAAAACATTCTTGAGCAAACAAGCCCATGACCCCACTGTTCTGAGTTACCCTCCTATCATCGGTCTCTAACGTTCGAAATTTATATCCGTTCACCAAATGCTCATTATAACGTCTCATTTCATGATAAGGACATTGTGCATGGATAATAATTTCATCTGGTAATGTAGTATCATCAAGAAGTGATTTTTTAACCTAAGACAAACAATTTGAGAATATTTAGGTGATGTTATATTATGAATGTTCAATAATTAATTAAGACAAACAATTTGAGAATATTTAGGCGATGTTATATTATGAATGTTCAATAATTAATTGTAAAACACTTACATCAAATCTTAACCAATCAGAAAATTCTTTCTTATGTCTTTTCTGAATATTGTGCGCTGCATTCCTACCGGTTGTTTCATTCTTAAGCTTCTCCAGATGTCTCCTATATAAACAATATATAAGTTTGTATTGATATACTATATGTAAAATGAATATTTCTCATCTATATTACAAATTTTATTTGTGACCTTCGATAGTCTTTGAACATATCAAGGTTTTCCAACACATATGCATGAATTTGATCTAAGAGAGATCTCGGGTATTTTTCACGCTTCCTCTCCTTTTGAGGTGCTTGAGATGTGGTTTTCTTCTTACGCATGTAACGTGATGCAAACACAAAGCATTCGTTAGCCACGTATCCGTCAACTATCGAGCCCTCAGGACGAGCTCGATTGTGAACATTGTTTTTCATGCAGCACAAGTATCTTATAATCATAAAAGTTAATTATTAGCATGGTAATTTTAAAAATGCATATACAATTAATAAATATAAGAAAAATCGTAAATTACCTTTCAATCGGATACATCCAATGATAAGTAACAGGACCGGCGATTCTAGCCTCTCTTGTAAGATGCTGGGTAAGATGGACCATAATTGTAAAAAATGAAGGAGGGAATATTACTTCCATATTGCATAGAGTAACTCGGACATCGGCTTCAAGTTTCTTAAAGTCATCTACATCTATGACTTTAGAGCATAATTTTCTGAAAAATCCATAATACTCAATAATAATCTTTGACGCTTCTTTATCCATATTGTTACGGATTGCAACAGGAAGCAATTGATGGAGAAGAACATGATAATCATGTGTCTTCAGACCTAAGAGTTTTCTCTCTTGCACCTGGACATTATTTGAAATGTTAGCAGAGTAACCATCCGGCGAATTTACCGATTTGAGAATTTCACAAACTTGTTGCATCTGCTCATTTGACATTGTAACACGAGACGGAGGAAACTTTAATTTTTTAAGGCCAACGTCTTGAGCTTGCAAATCATTTCGGATATTCAAAGCAGTCAGATCTTGGCGCACCCGTAGATCATCCTTCAACTTGTTTGCATCTTGTAGGAGAGTTGATACTATGTTATCACATATATTTTTCTCAATATGCATAACATCTAAGTTGTGTCGGATTTTAAGATTCTGCCAGTAAGGTAGCTGAAAGAAGATACTAAATTTAGTCCATCCTCTAGGTAATTTTTGGGCTTCGTCCTCAACTTGCATTTTACGGACCTTTCGCTTACGCTTCAATGGCTTTTTTAACTTTAAGTAATCTCTTACTCCAAGCGGGTTAAATTTAGAATAGCGTTTTTTTCCAAACACAACTTTTGAAAACCCCTCAAGTAATTGAATGATCTCATTACCTGTCAGTTGACGCGACTTTATTCTTTTCTCAACTGTGCCATCAAACTTAGCTGATAATTTTCTGTACTTATGACTCAAGGGCAACCACCTTCGATTAAACCAATAATAACTCTTTAGGCTATGTGGTAATTGAAGAGCTTCAAATTCTGGACCACATACAGGACAAGCACACTTGCCCTTCGTAGAGTACCCGGACAGATTAGCATAAGCTGGAAAATCATTAATCATCCATAATAGAATAGCACGTAAACTAAACGACTCTTTTAAATGTGCATCATATGGTAAAATACCCTCAGATCATAATTGTTTTAGCTCATCAATTAGAGGCTCTAAGTAGACATCAATATCATTTCCCGGAGCATGCTTACCGGGTATCAGTAATGAAAGTATCATAAACGGCTGTTTCATACAAAGCAATGGAGGTAAATTATATGACATTAATACAACTGGCCACGTAGACCAGCCAGAGTTCATTATCCCAAATGGATTGAATCCGTCGCTTGATAGACCCAGTCTTACATTTCTGCAATCTTTGGCAAAACGAGGATAAATTTTATCAACATGCTTCCAAGCTAAAGCATCAGCCCAAAATAATTAAAACCTACTTAAGCACCTTCCCCGGCAACGGCGCCAAAAACTTGATGCGGCATAAACATGTACCAAAAAGGTTGCAAGTGTACAACCGTGTCAAGTTATAGTATTTAAGATATCGATCCCACTAGGAAGGTGTTTTGTAGGAGAAAATATAAAATCGGTTCTTATTTTGTGTGCGTGACAAATAGGAGTGATGAGTAAATGTGATTGTGAAGAGATTGAGAGAATGAAAATAGTGTGTGAATAGGTGCAAAGTGTAAGTGAGAGTGGAATTGAGTATGATCAATAAGGTGAGAAGGAAAAATGAATAAAAAAAATCAAGAATGAAGAACAAAATTCTAGAATAAAAGAAAATGAAAGAAATTAAAGATGGTGGATTCAATTATAGATATGGATAATCTAAAATTGAACCCACTTCTTAGAAAAGGGTGATTCCCTAGAGGGTTCTAGCCTAAAGGCGAATCAAACAAAATAAAAATAAACAAAAAGAAAAACTAAACCCAAGAGGGTTCTAGCCTCAAGGTGAATAGTATAAGAAATTAAAATCTAACTACAAAATAAAGTGCAAAATCTAAACTACAAAATAAAATTGCAAGAATTAAATGCAAGAAATTAAATCTATTCTATAAGCATGAAATAAATCTAAGGCAAGAGGGTTCTAGCCTCTTGGCTATTTAACAAGAAAATAAAATCTAAACTACAAGCATAGAAATAAATCTACACTAATAAGCAATAAAAAGGAAATAAAAGAGAAAAAGGAAAGAAAATGCAAACCTCTAAATAATTCTTCATCTCCATCTTCATCATCCAACAAAGAGAAGAAATATTTAAAGTGGTGAAAAAATTATTATTATTAATTGCAATAAAAAGTTACAATTTTGGAAGGCCTTCTCAATTAAGAGTAGCCCTCCTCTCCAAAAGGAGTTACAAAAATTTTCACACCTCTAACCCCTCACTCTCTACCCCTATTTATAGTAAACATCAGTGAATGAGAGCCATTGGATCAAACTTGAGCCCCAAGACAAGCAAAATCAGCCATTGACGCGCGCTACAGTAATCTGGTATCGTTGCAGGCATCGATGCAGGTATCGATGCCAGCATCGATGCCCACATCGATGCCGACATCGATGCCCATTATTTTCAAATTCTGATTTCACGGATAGCTTCGTCTCGTCGAGATAGGCGATTTTCATATATTATATGTTAAATTCCGCCTTCCGGATTAGGAGATATCGTCGTTTCTTTGTGGCCAACCATTTTGAATATGATTTCTTTTCATATTGGATTTTTGATTTTCTCCGGGTTCTACAGGCTACACGACTTCATTCTGGGCTTTTGGATAATTTGGAAATTGATTTTCCAATGTGCTTCTTTGCTTCATTTCTTCATTTAATCAATGGGTTTTTGTTGAGAGATGAGAGTTTGAGATTTATTCTTCATTAACCTGCAATTAAAAGATAAAAATAATTATTAGTGGTATATTTATTCATATAAAATAGATAATGAGGGTATAAAATTGTAATAAAATATGATTATCAAATACCCCCACACCTAAACTTTTGCTAGTCCTCTAGCAAAGAAAATAAAAAGAAAATCCTAACTCACTTTCGCAGGAATCGCGGTTGTATTTAGCGCATACAACAAGCCTTTAAACCCCTAGGTTACCCTAGTGGACGAGTTGTAGTCTCGTGAGGGTTTGCAGTGAATATACCCACAAAATTCGGTCAACTTGCCAAATTAAAGAAGTCAGTAAATAACTAAATTCACTTGATAACTTTTAGATAATCTAATTGGAGCCAGTTATCACTCAAGAAAACATTTTTATATATAACTCTAAGGTATATTTTTAAGAAAATCTTCTCATTGTAGCAATACAAAACCAAGCCAAACTTAGAAATTTAATTTAAAAGTTTTGAAAAGAACATGCTAACTCTTTGTTTTAAATAATTTTTAAGTTGCTTGATTTAAAATATTTTCCAAGACCATATATACAATTATAAAACATTTATTAGTTTTTTTTTTAATTTTTTTAACTCTTTCTTTCTTGGTGATTTTTTTTTACTTTAACGGGCTTTCTAGTGACCATTTAACGAGTTTTGGGCCAATGGATCCCAACCCAAATGGGCTTAGGTCATTAAGTATGGAAATACTCCTTGGGCTTAATTACTCGGTCAGCTTAGGCTTTATAAGATAGAATCACATTGAATTCAAGAGTTTTTTTTTCTTTTTGGTGCCCATTTTTCACACTCTTCTTTTGCAATTTTTTTTTGTATATGTATATATATTTTAAAAATATGTAAATCAAGATACTTTGAAAAAAAATTATTTTCAACTCTAAGTTAAGCATGCAAAAATTTCATTATTTTAAATAAAAGTCTAAGTTAAGGCTTAAGTAAAGTATACTACTTTGAAAATCATTTCTTAAGAAATTTATTTAGAGTTATCATAAAAGGTGAACTTAAGTAAATAACCAACTAGGGATTAAAAAATTTTAAATTTATCAAATAAATCAATTATTACATAACTCTATCAATTTGGCAAGTGACGATATTTTTATAAAATTATTTTTTAAAAGAAAAAGGGAAAAATGTAACTAAAAATGTAAAATAAAGAGAAAAAAATAACTAATTCCCACCCTCACACCTAAATTTTGCATTATCCTCAATGCAAACTCTATGATGCATAAAGTAAAGCAGATAATAAGTGAAGCACTTACATTTGGTCGGCTGATAAAAATCTGTAATTACCTTTGGTCTGAGGAGGATGAAAACAAAAATTTATTCTTTTTTCTTTTTTTTTCTTTTTTTCTCTTTTTCTCTTTTTTTTCTTTTTTTCTCTTTTTCTCTTTTTTTCTTTTTTTTCTTCTTTTTTTTTCTTCTTCTTTTTTTTTCTTTTTTTTTTGAAAACTGAACAAGAAACTCTCACATGAGAGAAGAATAAATTCTTTTTATTATTCTGAAATAAACAAAATAAACAATGTAGAATGAAATATTCAACATGAAGAGTTCATGTTCTACATTGAATCCTACCTTATTGCTGAAAATTCTCCCACGGATTTTAAATAAATTCAACATGATATAATCAACAATGTGCTGAAATTCTAAGCATTCCGGGGTGTTCAATGATTTTTGTGGCAATGGAAGGTAGGTATTATTGGTGTCATGCATATTGGACTTAGATTCTTGATTTGTGAATGTTTGTTCTCTAACAACCAATTTTTCTTTAACAATTTTCTCAACCCCAAGATTCATGGTTGATGTGTAAAAATTTGGTTGTTGTTTATTTTCCAAAAATCTTAGTTCATCAAGAAAGAGTTTTTCAAAATTCAGTTCAAAGCAGCAATTGTCCAACACAGTTTCTTTATTTTGACAAACCCGATCTGCTTCTCCTAATATTTTTAGCTCCTCACCGAAAATTTCCTCAAAACTTAGATCTGACTCTTCTTCTTCTTCTCCCGGTCTTTCCTGAATTGAATTATCAGGGGAAGAATGAATTGGGACAAGAATTTGGCTTAAATGTGTTTTTTCCTGATTATCGACTTGTTTTCCTGACTGTAGTGCATTCATTTTAGTGTCCTTAGGATTGACCATGGGTTGACTCAGAATTTCTCCTTCCTCTACTTCACTTATGGCACTAGCTAGTTGATCAATATGGGTTTCTAATCTAGCTAGGGCTTGAGTGTTAGAGTTAAGTATGAGTTCGGTTGATTGCATAAAGGAGTTCATCGTGTAAGATGTTTGAGTTAACATATCCGTGGCTAGTGTGGAGGCCTTAATAATGATTTCAAAACCTTTTTCCAAAAAATTGAGACGTTCATCATGATCTGTATCAAGAGGAGTGTGAGTTACAACTTGATGATGAGGAGACTGATTTTGATGTGACAGATTGAGTTGTTGAAATTGTGGATGAGAATTAAAAGGAACTGTGTTTTCCCAAGGAAAATGTTGGGTCAAAGAGGGAGTGAAGTTTTGAGTTTCGGAGTGGTTTCCCTGATTCCATGCAATGTTTTCATTACCAAGGAATTTGGGAAGCATGTTTATGTATTGCGGTCTAAGCTCAAAACTTATTCCATTTGTTTCGGGGAGCCTAATGCATGAGGGGATTGCATTCCTAATGGGATAGCACATATCATGAAGAACGGGTGGATTAGGATGCTCCATTTCTATGATTGGTTCAAAGCGAATTAATCGATGTGTATTATCCCTAATCCACTGTTGCATACACCAAAATATTTCTTTTTATTTTTTTTCTTAAATTAGTTTTTTTTTTGAGAAGATAAAGAAAAAGAAAAATCCTAACTGAAACAAATCAAAACAATCACTTTTCAATCAACTCTAATTCTAGGGTTTAGCCTAACTCAACTAGACCAGCTCCTAACCAAAAACTCCTACAGTGAAAAGATCAAAGTTTTACCCAGGTAGTTAGCCAGGTAAGGATAGTACTAGAGGGTGATCAAAGATCAATTAAGTACCTCTTTCCTTGCGGAGCGCTTTACGCAACCCCTAAACCTTGCCTTAGACACCAACTAATCTGAGAAAACTTAAACCGGTTCACTTAAGGATTCTTTGTTCCTTATTAAGCTCGAATCCTTAGGGGCCAACGTCTAATGAGTTTTATTAGGCTTGGATGATGTAGTGAGGAATTAGTGATTTTTAGGCTAAGGAAAGGGTGATGAAATCCCTCACCTTATCTTGATTATGGGGTTTTGCCCTTAAAAATATTTTGAAGTGTGTGCCAAATCAAGATGCTCAAATCACTTCGTGAATTCCTACACTATATGAAATGCAACCCTATGAATTAAAAGCAACTAAAAAGGATGGAAAAAAGAAAAATCTTTTTTTTATTAGGGTTAACAATCAAACAAATGAGAAGGGGGGATTTGTTTGAATTTATTATCTTGTTAGTAAATGTCAAAGTGGAGGATGAATTTTATTATGGTCAACAAAAAATAAAATCTCTTTTTTTAAGTCCTAATTGTCTCTAATTGTGAAGAAGTAGCTAAAGGGTAGAATTAAAAAATAGAAAGAGGACTTACCTGAAAGCAAATCTTCAAATCCTAGCTCTCCAATCCGCGATCTTCAAGCTCCAAGCGTTTCCTTCACAAAAAACACACAAGTTAAAGAACCAAAATAATTAAAACCTACTTAAGCACCCTCCCCGGCAACGGCGCTAAAAACTTGATGCGGCATAAACATGTACCAAAAAGGTTGCAAGTGCACAACCGTGTCAAGTTATAGTATTTAAGATATCGATCCCACGAGGAAGGTGTTTTGTAGGAGAAAATATAAAATCGGTTCTTATTTTGTATGCGTGACAAATAGGAGTGATGAGTAAATGTCATTGTGAAGAGATTGAGAGAATGAAAATAGTGTGTGAATAGGTGCAAAGTGTAAGTGAGAGTGGATTTGAGTATGATCAATAAGGTGAGAAGGAAAAATGAATAAAAAAATCAAGAATGAAGAACAAAATTCTAGAATAAAAGAAAATGCAAGAAATTAAAGATGGTGGATTCAATTATAGATATGGATAATCTAAAATTGAACCCACTTCTTAGAAAAGGGTGATTCCCTAGAGGGTTCTAGCCTAAAGGCGAATCAAACAAAATAAAAATAAACAAAAAGAAAAACTAAACCCAAGAGGGTTCTAGCCTCAAGGTGAATAGTATAAGAAATTAAAATCTAACTACAAAATAAATTGCAAAATCTAAACTACAAAATAAAATTGCAAGAATTAAATGCAAGAAAATAAATCTACTCTATAAGCATGAAATAAATCTAAGGCAAGAGGGTTCTAGCCTCTTGGCTATTTAACAAGAAAATAAAATCTAACTACAAGCATAGAAATAAATCTAAACTAATAAGCAATAAAAGAGAAAAAGAAAAGAAATGCAAACCTTCAAATAATTCTCCATCTTCATCTTCATCTTCATCATCCAACAAAGAGAAGAAGAGAAAAATTTAAAGTGGTGAAAAAATTATTATTATTAATTGCAACTAAAGTTACAATTTTGGAAGGCCTTCTCAATTAAGAGTAGCCCTCCTCTCCAAAAGGAGTTACAAAAATTTTCACATCTCTAACCCCTCACTCTCTACCCCTATTTATAGTAAACATCAGTGAATGAGAGCCATTGGATCAAACTTGAGCCCTAAGACAAGCAAAATCAGCCATTGACGCGCGCTACAGTAATCTGGTATCGATGCAGGCATCGATGCAGGTATCGATGCTAGCATCGATGCCCACATCGATGCCGACATCGGTGCCCACTATTTCCAAATTTTGATTTCATGGATACCTTCGTCTCATCGAGATAGGCGATTTTCATATATTATATGTTAAATTCCGCCTTCCGGATTAGGAGATATTGTCGTTTCTTTGCAGCCAACTATCTTGATACATTTTTTTTCATATTTAATTTTTTTATTTTCTCCGGCTTCTACAGGCTACACGACTTCATTCTGGGCTTTTGGATAATTTGGAAATTGATTTTCCAATGTGCTTCTTTGCTTCATTTCTTCATTTAATCAATGGGTTTTTGTTGAGAGATTTTGTTGAGAGATGAGAGTTTAAGATTTATTCTTCATTAACCTGCAATTAAAAGATAAAAATAATTATTAGTGGTATATTTATTCATATAAAATAGATAATGAGGGTATAAAATTGTAATAAAATATGATTATCAGGTCTTTATTGGCTTTATGGTACAAAATACAATCATTCGAACATGCATCAATCTTATTATAATCAAGACCCAGAGTAGAGATAATCTTCTCGGCTTGATAAGTTGTTTGGGGTATGCTATTCTCTCCTCCAGGGATTACAGTCCGAAGCAAATCAAGAAGCATTTCAAAATAATTATCTGACATACCGCTAAGTATTTTAATATGAAGGAGTTTCAGCATAAATAAAAATCTGGAGTACTCGGTACATCCCTCGTATAAGTCCTTTTCACTATCTTCTAGTAGCTCCATTATTCGCTTTATTTCTGCGGAGGAATGCATATCATCAATATTTTCGACACTCGCGACACCTCCTACCTCTTCAGCTTCAACTTCGTTATCATCTTCACTTTTGTCTCCAATATCATCCTCAACATTATCATCAACATCATATTCTGTAGGTTGAGGAAAAATATCATTCAACAATATTTCTGTGTCATCTATTCGTTGGCCACCGGATGTACCAACATGCATATTTGGATCCTCATCTTCAATGATACCTTCCCCATGTTAGTTCCAGTATTTATATTTCTTATCAAAACCTAATTTTATTAGGTGAATCCCTATATCATTTCTATTCAGCAGCTTCAAATTCCTACACCTACAACAAGGACAATACATAGCACCGCTTCTTAAATTTCTCGGATTCATTTCTGCATAACGCATGAAGGCTTCACATCCCTCCTTGTATCGTGTGTCATGAAATCTACGATGCCTAGGGATATCTACCAATGATTTGTCAGGAATTATCCTCATCTGTAAATTATATATAATTATTAAATACGATTAGTCTCACAACTACTAATACATCCATTACTCTTATACATTCAACACACATCAAACATACGTTCATATATCATTTAACAATATGAATATTTATCTACATAAAATATATATAAAACGTACGTAGAAACTAATTACACTAATCTTGCGGCTGTCATAGGAAGGCTTCTATCCATTAAGAATATAGTAGTGCTTACATCCAACTTCATATACTTTGTTTATTTTCATTTCTTGAAAATTTCGGCAGCACATACCCGTTGTTCTCCCTGTACACTGTGCGGATGTTATTATGTGTATCAGTAATAACTCGAAACACAGAACAATATACGCTTATTGTACACGGAGAACATCGAATAGGTGCTGCCAAAACTTTCAAAAATGAAAATATACAAAGTATACAAAGTTGGATGTATGCACAACTATATTCCTAACCCGTCCGAGAAGGATAGATCCAATAATTACAAATTTTAGTACCAATTTTTTATTCCTATAATATAAAATAAACGCTCATTTTTGGGAGAAAACTTCGTGTCCTACCCAAATCTGAGTCGTATATCATATATTATAAGTCCAAATAATTGGATGTAATTATTGGACGGAAGTCTAAGGATAACATTATTTTTTTATTCACCTAAATTGGATTATAACATATTATAAAAATTTATAATGTGTTATATATCACTCTATTTAAAAAAAAAATTATTTTACATATTTTCACATCACAAACTTAAATAATCACATATACTTATAGCACGAATGAAACTTAAATGAGTTAGGGTTTATAAGTGTTTTAAAAAAATATGATTACTGGTGTTGTTCAAATGAATTAACATGTAGTTAAGTTAGAGTTTTCAGAATTGAACTCGTTTATTTTTTTATCATAAATTAGGGTTTCTAAACTAAATTCAACAATAAATAATAATAATTTAAAAATTCTAAAGCTCGGTAGAAAAAACATACCTTTTAGGCAAATGAAAGACCGGACACTGTGCGGAAAGGGAGGGGCTGCCGAGAGGGGAGGGGAGGGGGGGAGAAGGGGGGCTCGG